>NC_057940.1:35883892-36257265 GCF_018555375.3 Anguilla rostrata | reverse complement strand
TACTGGAATTATTTCTTCAGTAAAATATCAAAATGTAAGAACAGATTGTATTTTTAAAAATAGTGTAAATTGCTGTGGATACTTGAGCATCTGCTAAACGCAGATTTGTATATATGATTATAGGCAAATCCCTACACTAAGGATGGGTGCTTTAATGGGATGGATCACTCAGGAGCCCAATCATGAGGAAGCTAGAACACTTTTGTATTTTTCACAGTGCGATCGAATGGTAATGGTAATTGCGTGGGAAAGGCAGAGGCTATAGTGAATGCACTCATTTCTCTTTTACTTTGTTGACTGTCATTTCTGATTCCATGCAATTAAATGGGTAATATAGGTGGCCTACTTGGGCCTCGATTGAAAAGCGCGAATGCATGCAAGGATACAAGAATTTAATTAAAATCTGTCAAGAGTCCATTTCTGAAAGCCGACTCTTGACATGCTTTATTTCATAAAATCATTGTGATTGAGATTTTAAAAAATCAAGATGCGTTTGCCATTTCAATTTGGTTTTACTTTTTTAATGCATTTATAATGTTTACTCTTTATAGCAAGTCTGACACCTTTACTGTAGTCATAAAACAGGTGATTTATCAATGGACTACATGTACCAATGATGTGAAAGACCAGTACTATGCAAACAAGACATTCTGCCGAAGCATCATCTTATTTAAATGTTTTGATTGATTCATTCGGACATTACCAGCATGGTAAATAGTTCACCTAAAACTTGTGCTTCTGTTTCTGCGTCCCAGGTATTTCAGTAACATTACTCTGGCTGGACGAGATTACTCCTTCAACAGTGACGGCTACCTGGCCAATCCATCACTGGATGTCATATCCCACGTGCCAGGAAGAGGCTGGGAGGAGGTGAGAGGAGAACCTCGCTCGACTCCGCGCACACATTTCAGCATGACACATTGATGCATTGAGCTGCCCCCAAACGCAGAGGCATGTCAAAATCACTGGTAAAAAATGTGTGCGGTTTCTGCCCGTGCCTCTTGTCTATTATATAGTGCATATGGTAGTATTACGCAAAATGCTAATGCAGGCAAGTATGAGTTGCACTGTTATTCACAAGCAGCAGTTTTAATCTTACGGTGTGTGACGGCACCACGTTTTATGGGGGAGGCAGGTGTGCCATTCCGCCGAATTACACCTTGCCGGTGTGGCATTCCCCATACCTATACGGCACAGAGAGTTTGCCGCTTTTCAGGGTTTCCTTCAGAACATAACCACAATGATCACAGACTCTCAGCCCTTAGAAACATTAACTTCTCTACCTTCTGACCTCATGTAAACATACCGAATTCACAAATAAATTCACATATAAATATTTGTGCATTTTCAATGCTTTTTATAAGTTTTTGGGATCCATACTAGAAGGATTTATGAGATGCTGCGCTCAGTGTCTAGCCAGCTAGCCTGCAGGATTAACTGACTTGTATGTAGTTCTTCTGAAAAACCCGACCAATTAACCCACTGGAGTATGGACTAGCAGGAAAGCTAGCATGCCCTGTGGCCCTGCTGGAAGAATTCAATAGCTCTCTTGTGCATGCGTGTCAGAAAAGCCGCTATCTCGTCGTCTGTGTTTATTTATGCGGCAAACGGACGGGACCAGGCTTATTTCAAATCCACTCACTTAGTCGTTTATAGACCGTTTTGACAAGCGCTTGGACTTTTTATTTTTATTTTTGACTTTGTCAATTATTCTAGCCTTGACCTAAAGGGATTTAAAAAATCTAGTTAAAAATGATTTTGAAAGTGCCTTTCTCTGGGCATTGAGAAATCTAATTGGGGCTTTTGATGTCCCGAAGAGGTCTGGCCATTTCCCTGTTGGCACTTGCAGTTTTCACATGCAAGGCGCATCTCATTGAATGAAGTGTCTAATGGATGTGCGCTAAGTGGTATTTAACTTGATGATGGCTGACTTCATTTATGTAATTGGTATTAGCAAGGTCCCCACAAACATGAAAGCATCTCAATAATTTGCTTAGTTAATCTTCCCCAAAGGGATCCCAGGTAGAAAATACCTCTTAAGTTTAAACCCGCTGCCGAAAAAGCTGCTGTTTTTATTGGTTCAGTTTATCTCAGACGTTCGAGAGAAATCGGGCGCTAACTGTTGCTACACCGCAGATTTGCATAATTTGTGGCTCGCGTTGGAAAACGTGATTATGCACGGTGACTCATTTCATAGTGTTTCATTTAAGTGTCTGTGTTAATATTCAAATGCATGCCTATATTTTTAGTTGCTTTGCATGCTTTGGGCGTTGGTATAGTGTAGTGGTTAAGGGTTGGCGCTTGTAGCTTAGAGGTTCTGTGTGCAAATCCCAGTTGTATATCTAAACTGAATTGCTCTAGTAATATCGTAGCTGTATAATTGGAAATGTTCAAATCTATGCTGTGTACGGTGCTCTGTATAATTTTTTTTTTTTATCAAGCGCATGAATAATTTATTGTAATAATAGTTACTGAATAAATCATTTTTTTGAGAATGTAACGAATACACTTTGATTCAGTTGATGGAGATTTGGTAATATTTGAGCCAGTCCACAATTATATGGGCCATTTAGTTCAGCAGGGATTATTTGATTATTCTGATTGATTTTTGGCACTGTGTTAAAATGGTCTTTATATTATTTGTAGACTTCAAACCTTTGGAAGCTTATTCATCCGTATACTGTCCTTACCGCTGTAGCTTGCATATTGATTTCATGAGCCCTAATATGAAAGTACTCAGCTCTCATATTTCTCTCTAGTGTGATTTTACATTTGGCTAAGAGTCCAGGCTGTTATGATGACAAATTTGGACCACAGTCATTTGCTTTTGCATGCATGCAACATACAACATGCAAAGCTAGGATCTGATCTATTGATTTGTCGGTGCGTATAAAACGAAAAGGCATCCTAAAATGCATTAGAAATTGCTTTCTGGACATAATCCCAATGTTCCGTTCTGTGTCTGACACAACAGTGTTTTTCTTACTGACATTGCCATTCATATAAAACCTCTCCAAGCGAGACTGCTTACAAATAGGTAACATTAGCACTTATCTGAATTTCCTCATGTTCCATTGATTGAATATCTGAAATAAGGTAGCGTGATTGTTAAAAATGTGCCTTGGCTCATCCTGTTATGCTTATATTACAAGACTCTAGCAGTGTTTTTCTTATTAAAAGAAAGGCCTCTTGCCTGTGGATAGTAACTGTAACTTTATGGTTGCCTTGCTTCAGGGCCTCATTTAATCATGATGGCTGTTTTCAGTGATAATGATAATAATAAGCAGACCTATACGAATATATTTTATTTATATGGAGCCTTTCCAGATTCCAAGGACACTTTACACAGTAATAACTAGAGAAGGGAAGTGAACAGTCATCAGCACAGTAGACAGAATGAGTAGAAGCTGATGTTGTGGTAATGGTAAGGGTGGTGAAGTCTTTTGTGGTGTTTGGCATGTGGCCATTTTGTGTATCTTGGTGATCCATGCGCCTCTTTGCCCCTCTGTCCCCGCCTCCCCCAGGTGGGCTGGTGGGAAAATCGGGTTCTGAAGCTGCGGTACCCGGCGTGGTCGCGGTACGGCTCCTTCCTGCAGCCCCCGGACGACGCCCAGCACCTGCGAGTCGTCACCCTGGAGGAGCGGCCCTTCGTCATCGTGGAGCCCGCGGACTCCGCCACCGGCTCCTGCATCCGTGACTCTGTGCCCTGCCGGCTCCCCCTCAACACCAGGTGGGGGGGCGTTGGGGGGAGGGGGGGGGGGGGAGAATGGTGTCTCCCACTGAAGTTACCTGCCTGCTACAGATTTCTCTCTCTTCACTTGTCTCTGTTTCACATTCTGTGTCTCCTTCTGTCCTTTCCCTGGTGTCTTCCTCTTTTTTTCCTTCTCCCGTGTTAACCCAGTGTGGTTTCGGAGGGCGTGGTGCCCATGAAACAGTGCTGTAAAGGATTCTGCATCGATGTCCTTAAACGATTGGCCAAAATAGTGGGCTTCACCTACGACCTTTACCTGGTAACCAACGGGAAGCACGGGAAGAATATTGACGGGGAGTGGAACGGCATGGTGGGAGAGGTCAGGGGTCACTGCCTCTTTTTAAACCCATAGGTTTATTAAAGAACACAGCTAACTCTTACTGGGGATGCTTGGTCCACCTCCAAATATCTTTTTACATCTCTCTCCACCCATAAGCTATGACACACTTGTGTAAAATCTGTCCTGCATGCCATATAATGACAGTTTTCCTGAGAGATACTGCACGTGATGGCAGCCGCGCGTGTGTTGTGCTCCTAACTGTGGCTTCTCCTCCCTCCTGTCAGGTTGTGTACAGGCGCGCTGACATGGCTATTGGCTCGCTGACTATTAATGAGGAGCGGTCGGAGGTGGTGGATTTTTCCGTTCCCTTTGTCGAGACAGGAATCAGCGTTATGGTCTCCCGCAGCAACGGCACAGTATCCCCATCCGCCTTCCTCGGTAAGTATAGCCCAGATTAAGGGGCTGTTTCGGAAAGGGAATTCTGCAAGTGCACCTTGTTACACGCTAGGCAAGACAACAGGGTGTATTATAAATTTTAAAACCACGCTGCTGCACAATAATAGGCTTTCCTCTCCTTCCTCTGCTTTGCCCATTAGTTTATAGCCAGACAAACAATGTCCTGTCCAAATGCTTTTGCTGGTTGTCAGGTTGATTGACGACCCACTGGTCAAGTCTGGCTGATTAAGTTACCCTGGCAACACTTGCCTTGGAGACTAGAAGAGAAGCAAGGAGTGTGGATGGTGTTATTACTAGATTAGCTTTTTTCCTGCTATAATAGTGGGGTTATACTTGATTTCAAATTAATTCTAATTAATTTTAGACATATTTCATTTAAATGCCAAAAATATATGTATGCCCTGTTACTTCTGTAGATATTTTCTGGGTTTACGGAAGAATTGCCAGATCATTTTTGTTCTAAATTACTCTGAACTGCTTAAAGATTCCGCTGACTTATGGAATGGTTAGCCGACTTTTTAATATAGTTTTAAAAATCATTCAGGTGGAATGTTCCCAATTTCACACTGGCCTGTACAGGGACGGCCAGATTGAATGTTTTAATCAGGCTGGCTGAATTGTTCCAGATTTCATACTGAACTACAGCAAGCTTGCCAGATGTGTTTTTTTTTCTTAATCAGACCGGGTGAACCTGTCCTTAATTTATCGCTGACCCATGGCAGGGTTGGAGAACTGCAGACCTCAATTAAAAATGTTCTGCTGGTTCTCCTCTGTGCTGAGAATTTGTAAAAATCATGAATGTGCCTCTCTTAAGAGCAATAATCTGGTTTAAGAAAGGGTATTTGTATTGGTACATAATGGAAGTTTGGCAAAGGGAATGTATTTATGAGAGCATAAATGTTTGAATTTAATTGTTTGACACATTTGGTTAATTAATTTGAATGGTTTAGCTTTAGCTCTGGGACCTCCGATTGACAGATGTTACTATAATCGTGAGTGGAGTTATTTGTTTGGTGCATATTGATGTTTGGTTTGCTATTTATTTTTTGCTTATACTTGATTGGTTAGCTATAAAAAATATGTTGGTATTGAGGAGCTTCAGGGAGGGAGCTGCCCAGGCAGGGAGAGCTTCAGTCAGGAGAGTGTTACCCATGTCATCAACCAATAGCGATTCATCTGGTTGATCTGGTTCGGCACCAAGTTTGTAGAGGATGTGTGTGCATGTGTATGTGTGTGTGTGTGTGTGGCATAGTACTAATTGTTGGAGGATGTTAACAGTGATTGTGTTTTTATATATAAATCAGTATATATAAACACCCTCAAGCACTTGTCCTGTGTCAGTGTACTTTAATGTGTTCAGTCTGGCAACAGCGTTACAGGGGGAATTTAAGGACTGTGTTTAGTCATACTTTTGGTCATACTGTTTGTCATTTTCATTTCATTTTTCACACAGTAGCTACCATCTTAAGATCTATTAATGTGAAAGCTGTGAGAAAAAAATCAATTTTAAAGGGTGGATCCGAGGACTGAGTTGCATATTGGTTGTCACCAGTACAAAGAAGAATAGAGGCAGTGTACTCTTGAAATGCAAACCCACTGTCACCAGCGGCATTTTGTGAGCTGCAGTGTTTTTACTGAATGAAGTTGAAATGAAAAAAAAAAAGACAAGCAAGTGTTTTGTATGTGATTTATAGTTTGCAGCTGCGTGATGAAAGCTTGTCAGTGCGCCTGGTTGTGATCTCTCGGATGATCTGCCGACAAGACTCTTCTCTTCTGTTGTGCTCATACGTAGTCCCTCTTGCTCAGATACTCAGGGGGAAAAAAAGGTTGCCAAAAAGTTGAAAGCTGAAAACCTGCTGCGAAATTCTTAGACGCCTTTACTCGCGGGCACTCGTCTGGCTGTTGGTTTTTCTAGCGAAGGCTGTGACTGAAATTTTTGGTTTCTGAATTATGAGCTCGTGTAGATAGCTGGAGTGCTCGATGACAGCTTTATTTAACGGAGAGGTTTGGTGATAGCAGAAATCCGCCGAGAAGCTGAGGGGATGCTAAATGTTCCTTTTCCACCTTAATACCTTTCGGCTTGATGCTTGTCACATATTATTAAATTCTCCGCCTCCACTGACTGTGTTGTTGGTTTTGTAGTATTGCATCATTTAGCCCTCAAATACTTCTGAGTTACTGATTTCCAGTTTACTGCAGTGTTCTTAGTTAATGTCATATAATGATTTTAAGACCTGTTCAAATGACCATGGTTTCTCCAAGCAGCCTAAGCAGCGGAATGGCTTTCCAGGCAAGGCTGTCTAAAGCCCCTTTAAAAACCCATTTAAATGTACTTATCACTCATTGTTGCCTTGCTTTTCCCCTGTAATTCTATCTCTTTTATATACTTGTGAAAGTATTTTCCTTCTGCAAGTTATTTCAATTTCTTCCTCTTTCCATTTAAATGGAAAGTGTTTTGAGTGCCCTGTATGAAAACTATTGTTGCTTTTTTTACTTTAGCTTTTTTTTTTTAAAAACTCTTAACGAATTTCAGCCACCGTACATTCCCTTCAGCACCGTCGCTGAGTGCCTCTCTCACTCCTGATGGTCCTGACATTTCAGAGCCCTACAGCCCAGCCGTGTGGGTGATGATGTTCGTCATGTGTCTGACGGTTGTCGCGGTGACCGTATTCATCTTCGAGTTCTTCAGCCCTGTTGGATACAACCGCAGCCTGAAGAGTGGAAAGAGTGAGGATAACATCATCATTGTCACTCCTGTTTATTATACAGTATTGTTTGTACCACTGCTATTATAGGGATTAAAGATGTTGCTGTTTGTGTGTGTGTATGTGTGTGTGTATATATATATATATATATATATATATATATATATATATATATGCAATGAGCTCCATGATGTTTGGGACAAAAACATATTTTTTATTGATTTGACTGTGTACTGTGCTTCACATTTTTGATTTGGAATCAAACAATTCACATGTGGTTAAAGTGCAGATTCTCAGCCTTTATTAAAGGGTATTTTTTAAAATATATTTTGGTTTTACCCTGTAGAAATTACAACCCTTTTTATACACAGTCCCCCCACGTCAGGGCACCATGATGTTTGGGACAAATGGGCTCACAGGGGTTTCTGATTAGTCCGGCATGTTAAATTGCTTTCTTAGTGCAGGTTTTAGAGAGCTTTCGGTATCTAATCTTGATTCAAGGCTTTCGATTGCCTTTGCAGTCTGTTATTGGAGTTTGTCAACATGTGGACCAGAGTTGTGCCAATGAAAGTCAAGGAAGCCATTATGAGGCTGAGAAATAAGAAAAAGAAAACAGTCAGACACATAGGCTAAACATTAGGCTAACCCAAATCAACTGTTTGGGACATCATTAAGAAGAAAGAGAGCTCTGGTGAGCTCAATAATTGCAAAGGGCCTGGAAAGCCTAGGAAGAGTTCAGTACATAAACGAAAGGGTCTCAGCATAATGAAGAAAAACTCCTAAATACCTGTCCAACAGATCTGAAAGACTCTTCAGGAGGCAGGCGTGGATGTCCTAGTGATTACTATCCACAGAAGACTTGAGTAACAGGAATACAGAGGCTACTCTGCAACATGTATACCACTAGTCAGCCACAAAAACGGATAGCCTGGGTACAGTTTGCTAAGAAGTACGTAAGAGAGCCTGTAGACTTCTGGAAAAAGGTCTTGTGGACTGATTAGAGCAAGATTGACTTTTATCAGTGTGATGACAAGAGCAAAGTGTGGAGGCCAAAAGGAACTGCCCAAGATCTAAAGCACCCCCTCATCTGTGAAACATAATGGTGGGAGTGTTATGTTTTGGGCATGTATGGTTGCAACAGGTACTTGCTCACTTGTCTTCGTTCATATGTAACTGCTGATAGCGCAGCAGTATTCTGAAGTGTACAGAAGCATCGTATCTGCTTAGGTTCAAGCAAATATCTCAAAACTCATCGGATGGTGCTTCATCCTACAGCAATACAATGATCCCAAACATGGGATCATTGTATTGCTGAACTGTTAAACCAGCAAAGTCAAAGCCAAAAATGGGAAAACTCTTGACTGACCAAATCAGGCACCTGGTCTGAATCCAGTTGAATATGTGTTTCATATGATGAAGAAAAAAATAAGGCTATTAGCCCTGAAAAAGCAGGAGCTGAAGATGGTTGCAGTACTGGCCTGGCAGAGCATCATCAGGGAAGATACTCAGCATCTAGTGATGTCTATGCGTCTCAGACCTCAAACAGTCATTGCATGCAAAGGATACGGATATGAAATCACAAAGCACTAAACATGACTACTGTCATTTACATAACATTAATATGTACTAAAGATTATGGTGCCCTGATATGGGGGCCAATGTATAAATAGTCATTTCTACATGGAGAAACCAAAGTGTATAAAAATATACAACTAAAGTTGAAAATGTGCACTTTAACCACATATGAATTGTGTGATTACAAATCTAAAATTGTGGAGTACAAAGCCTAATCAAGAAAAAATATGTCTTTGTCCCAAACATATTGGAGCTCACTGTAAGAAAAAAGTATGTCTTTTTAACATTCAGACGTGCAGTTTCATTAATATATTGAGTAATACTTTATATATTTATAACGATACTTTTATGATTACTTGTATGTACACCTGAATATGGTGTAATATAGTATTCCTTACATTTTGACACATATTTACAAATTATTGCCTTAATATTTTAGCATGGTCTGTTGGAACATATTGTAATGGACAACACTCTGAAATATAAATGTGTTCAAATGAACCCCGCAATTCACCCACACTGCAACATGAGGAAGAACATTTGATTGCTTGGGCAGAAGGCCATGTTGCTGCTGTTTGGTCTCTCTGTCTCTCTGTTGATACAGTGTGTGAGGGCCACACCCCTAACAGTCCCGCTCCTTACTCTGCTCTTTCCCATGATTCCTCAGAGGTTGGAGGCTCAAAATTCACCATTGGCAAATCCATCTGGCTGCTATGGGCTCTGGTCTTCAACAACTCCGTCCCTGTAGAGAACCCCAGAGGCACCACCAGCAAGATCATGGTGCTGGTCTGGGCCTTCTTCGCCGTCATCTTCCTGGCCAGCTACACCGCCAACCTGGCCGCCTTCATGATCCAAGAGGAGTACATCGACACAGTCTCCGGGCTCAGTGACAAAAAGGTGGCCCCTCAACGCTCATGTTGAGTAATGAAGACCTTTAAGTTAATTTGCGGCACTGTCGTGTGTGGCATGACATTCAGTTCAGTTCAACTCCGTTTGTCTTAATCGTCCCTGATGGGAAACTCATTATGCAGCCAAGTAATAAATTACAGTACAGAAATGACAAAACACAGATGCAGTACCTAAAAGCACATTAATCATATCTAATAAAGTACACCAACAGTAAATGGTTAATTCTCTCAAGTGTATTAAGGTTACATACGCATGAGGTGATGCCTTGGAAACCAAAGTATAAAAATGCATCACTCAGATAAAAAAATGGGTCAGGGCCATGTTTGACTAAGGCTTCACCAGGAGCCCTGCTAGGTGGCATGTCATTGGACACGTGGTCTCCCAGGGAGGGAGGGCTCCAGAAGGGGGTCCCCGTCGCGCTCTGTGAGTGACCGGTGAACCCGCCACCTGCAGGCTGCCCGTGCCAGCTGCGTACAGCGGCAGCGACCGCGCGGCCCAGCTGGCGCGCAGCGTAGAGAGAGGCGGCGCCCGACAGCACTTATTTTCGAGGACACAAGCGCCAGTATCTCTCTCAGACCCACCGAGAGTTTTGAAGCGGTGGAATTGGCCTAGAGCTATGATTGAGCTAATATGAACAAAAGCAATAACAAGAGCAAACAAATTGGGTTAAAACAAACGTATTGATCAGCGGAGGCAGTGTGTGCGGTGACTCAGTGCGGTGGCGGCTCATTCGTCTGCCTCTCCTCAGTTCCAGCAGCCCACGGAGCAGTACCCCCCCCTCAAATTCGGGACCGTTCCCAACGGCAGCACCGAGGAGAACATACGCAGCAATTACCCCACCATGCACCAGTACATGGTGAAGTACAACCAAAAAGGGGTGGAGGAGGCTATCGCTAACCTCAAGACAGGGTCAGTGTCTTTACTGAGTCATACTCATTTGCATATTACTCTCAGTCTCTGTACCTTTGATTGTTCTTTAAGCTTGGGCATCGCTCTATGGGTTTTTTAATCACAGTAAATGGCTTAACATATTAATCATATGAACCATCTTCCCAGTTCAGCTCTTTTCAGGACCCTTTTTATATTCTCTTCCTAGTGCTTGCCTCCTCTGTGTGACTAATTTGTTACTGACTGCCTTAATCGTCCTCTCTGCAGTAAACTGGACGCCTTCATTTATGATGCTGCGGTGGTAAATTACATGGCCAGGAAGGACGAAGGGTGCAAAGTGATGACCATTGGCTCTGGAAAGGTGTTCGCCACCACGGGCTACGGCATCGCCCTGCACAAGAACTCCCGCTGGAAGAGACCGCTGGACCTCGCCCTCCTCCAGCTGGTGGGAGACGGTGAGGAGGAGATTGGGAGATGGAGGGTGAGAGGGAGGGATGGAAAGGTGGTGAGAGAAAGGAAGAGAGAGCTGAAGGGGGGATTGGAACAGAGGAAGAGTTAGGGTCCATCCATCTGTCCACTATCTATACTCGCTTATCCTGGTCAGGGTCGCGTGGGGTCCTGGAGCCTATCCCAGCATGCATTTGGTGAAAGGCAGGAAGAGAGTTACAGTACCCTCCAAAATTATTCACACCCTTGATAAAAATGAGCTTAGAAGGTTGTATCAAATAAACAATGCAGATGGTTTGTAGGCTATACTTAAGGCTCATTGTTTTCACCTAAAAATACCCATATATCTTAAAAGGAGCTCATCGGTTTAAACCCATTTTCACCCAGATTTTATGTTTCCGTGCATTTAAATGATTGTTCCTGTTTGTGTGAGATTATGTGAACAGTGTCCTCTTTTGGCTGAATTGACCCTTTGTCAAACCTCTCCCAAGTCCCGCGCTCCTTAGTTACTGTTGCTAATTCCATAAATCTTTATCAGATTGAACACCTGACTTTTCCTGATTAAGTAGCCTGCAGTTACCATATTCGACCAATGCTTACTGTAACATTACTTACTGTGTTCCACCAGTTAACTCTCTATGCACGTAACTAAATGCTTACAGGTAATCACATTAAATAAGTTGTCGTGTTATCTTTATTTCTTTCTCTTTGTGCTACCGCCTCATTAGAGGTCAGAGTTGTGTAGGCTACTTCTCCCCCGATATCACTAACTAGGCTAGCCTAATGTTAATGGTGCTTCATAGTCAAGGTTGGCAGGTGCCTCTTTCATTCTCCTATCATTGAGTCAAAATTTGAAGCTGTTTTCACAGATACGAATCTGGCAACAATCAGTAGACATTAAAATTTAAATGTAATGGGGAATCTCTCATCTCATCCAGATGTCGACAGCAGGGACTCCAGTATGCAGTACAGGGTTATATTAATGATATAACAAATAATGAGGAACATATAAGCGCATAATATTATTGCTCTCAGCGTAAATGAGAGAAGCCTCATCTGCTGTCAGTGGAAGTATGCGGCACAGTCATAACGGGGTAGCGCTGTCATTTGTGCATTGCTGGGAAAGAAGCTAACAATTTCATTAAATATTATATTTATATTTTACTAATCTATGTGATATGGGAAATAAATTTTCTAATATTTGCTCCCTGTGCTCACCATTTAACCATTTTTATTTAGCACAATTGCTATGTGCACGAACGGGGTAGAACTGTCATTTGTGCATTGCTGGGAAAGAAGCTAACAATGTCATTAAATATAATATTTCTGTTTATTTTTTAACTAATCTATGTGAAATGGGAAATAAATTTTCTAATATTTGCTCCCTGCGCGCACCATTTAGCCATTTTTATTTAGCACAATTGCTGTGTGCGCGAGCGCTCTGATTGGTGAATCAGCTAGCCAAGCATGCAGGACGGCTCGGAACAAGCTTCCAGAAATAAAAAGTGTAATGAAAAATGGGGAGAAAGCGCAAACAAGGTGCTGATTATTCTTATGAAAGGCAGTAAGTGATCAATGTGCAGAATGGAAATCAAATTTTCACCCGGATCTTTGCAGTGCTGTTTTTATGATATGATATTTGCATAAAAATCTGGCTATTATTAGGGTATTTTTTTCAACCAATTTTCCATTTTTAGTAATAAAAAAGACCTATAAGTTCCCAATTTTAAAAAACTGAAAACCATTGAGCCTTAGCTATACTGTATGGATACAATTGCAAAAAAGTCTTTTTTTTTCCAAAAAACAATTATTCATAATCCTAATTTCAGAACATTGTGTATTCTTCCATAACAAGGATATCAGTACTGAGTTGTCTTCCATAGTATTTTATGAGATTGGTGAACATAATCTGCAGCGGTTGATTGACCATTCTTCTGTATGGGATCTTTCAAAATCCTTCGGTCTGTGCTTGTGGACAGCCCTCTGAAAAATTTTCAATCATGTTTGAGTCTGGAGACCGAGATGGCCACAGTGAAACAGTGATTTTGTGGTGTGTTCAGTTACCCATTTATTGGTTGATTCTGAGGTATGCTTGGAATCTTGCTGAAAGGTCCATTTGCAGCCAAGTTTGAGCATCCTGACAGGGGAATACCAGGTTTTTGTTCAAAATGTCCTTGCTGGAGTTCCTAATTCCATTGGCCTTCCATAGTGCCAGGACCAGTAAATGCAAAGCAACCTCATATCATCCCACCCACCACCATATCTCGCTGTTGATATCACACACCTTTCAGTGTAAACCTTTTCTGACATCAAACCCACTGCTGGTTTGTGGTCAGAAATCTAATCTCAAGTTTGGTCTTATCCGCCAATAACACCCAGTTCCAATCGAAGCTCAGCATAGAGATATTTGGAGAAGGGAGAAATGAACTGTTGAAACAGAGAGGGAAATGGGCAAAAGAAGAGAGATGTATAGAGCGATATAGTGAGGTGATGAGAAGGAGAGGGAAATGAGCAGAATGAGATGTGGAGATGGCGAGAGTGACTAAATAACAGAGGAAGAAAGAGAGGGGCAGTATGGTGAACTCCAGCTTGAAATTGAGCTGAACTGAATAGCATTTTTCTACTGGAACACTTGATTAAAGTTTGTCTAAGGCCACTTTGCTTAAAAGGGGTTGCATGGTGATTGATTGCAAAAGAAAATTGACTGCGAGTGGGAGAGGAAGTTGGAAGTGGCTTATTGAAAATGATCCAAGTGGAAGTGTGAAGGGAAATCTGGCCTGATCTCAGTGCAGTCGTCACGCTGTTTAACGCATGGATTTTATGGCCGAGAAGTGCAGCAGAAGTGTATGGCCGCGTTAGCGGTTGCCCGGCAACTGAAATGCGATGGTCAGATATAGAGGCAGTTGGTCCAGGGAAACTCTTAAAATAGAAAAGGCTTTATTGTTCCTGAACGTGTGTTGATATCAGTCATATTGATTTGGCCGGGGACCCGAGGGGTGCTTTGGCTTTTGAACGTGCCCGGTTGCAGGCAGGGCAGGTGACGGCATCTGCCAAACTCCAAACTCCCTGTCAGACAGGGCTACGCCACTGGAGAGAGTGTGGGGGGAGGTGGGGGGTGCTGGGCAAAAAACGTCACGCGCTCTGCAACACTTTCACTCCACAGCAAACTGGAAACACTGCCATGCATTGATGCTCATTGAATGATTGACTTCTTAGGGCAACCATTCAATAACAGTGCAATGATAGGGAAGTATCTCAGGTGGATTTCACCTTTCGATTTCATTTATTTCTCCACTGTTTGCCCAGATCTTCAGTCCAGATCTTGCTTCAGTCAACATTGAAGTTTATGTGAAGTATGAAGCCCTTTGTGGTTTGCACATACCAGTTTGAACAAATATTGATGATGCAGTTACTGAATGTTAGTTTTTTAGGAATGGGATGACAGTTCTTTTGTGGGTGTCAAGGCGTGTGCATTTCATAAGTGTTGTAAAATATATTTTTAATGTAAAGGTATTCTGCAAGCCTCAATACCTTACCACAGCAATAGAGTGTAACTGAACCTTTTCAGAATTATTTTTTTAAACTCTGTCCTTTCACTGTCTCGCTCTTTTTTATCGTTCTCCCTCTCTTTCTTCCTTCTGCTACCCTTGTGTGCAACCCTTTTCACCAATCTGAGCTACCCTATTTAGTTTGTTTATCTCTACCCATTGTACCAGGTTTTTCTTCATCCATTCTCTTGTTCCCTTTTCCTCACTGCGACAATGACAAGATCGCAGAATCTGTCTCACCCCCCTGCCCTCCCCTCCTCGATACAGATTGTCATGCAGGATCTATAGCAGTGGCTTCCTCTGCTCTAACCTCTCCCTTCACACTCTGGCCTCTTCCAGATGAGGTCGACATGCTGGAGCGCCTCTGGCTGTCTGGAATCTGCCACAACGACAAGATTGAGGTGATGAGCTCCAAGCTGGACATCGACAACATGGCGGGGGTGTTCTACATGCTGCTGGTGGCCATGGGCCTGAGCCTGCTGGTCTTCGCCTGGGAGCACCTGGTCTACTGGAGGCTCAGGCACTGCCTGGGCCACTCGGGCCGGCTGGACTTCCTCCTGGCGCTCAGCAGGGTGAGAGCAGTGTGGCCCAGACCAGGGCACTGTGTGATGACCACAGGGGCTCATTTGTGTCATTAACCATTCTTTATGGTGCAAAATATTAAGTTTTTGTTACTTCGAAAGTCATTTCAAAGTTAATGTATTTTTATTGGCTTTTGTGATTAAGCAGTTTCCTCCTCTTGTGCATCTTAATGTTTATTAAGTGTACACACCGACCATTCAGAACAAAGTACCTTCCCGAAATATCTCTTCATTTGATAATTCAGTGAAGTTTATAGCACAATACGCCACAGTGATATACGTGTTACGTCTTTAGATGAGATGCTAAACTGAGGTCCTGACTCACTGTGTCAATTAAAGATCCCGTGGTGTTTTTTGCACGAATAAAGTCGGTACTCTAAACCTGGTCAGATTACCTTGAAAGGCTCTACACCTGGCCACCTAATTGTCCCTTGATATCTGATTTGCTACATATCCCCTTGCAATTCCCAGTGCTCTTTCATTCTCCAAGCTGTCTCTGAGAAAGGTAATAGATTTCTTATAGCTTAACAAAGGTAACAAAAAAGCATATGAAAGCATATTCGCACAAGTGAAATGAAACTGCATGAGCGAGTGTGCATGCGCCCGTTTTGACACTTAAATGAAAAAACTGCTTAATGCTCATGCATTTTAATAAAGAGCGAGTCACTGAAGGTATTTGAGAATCCCTGTTTTGCGCTCTGTGCGCTCCCACAGTTTTTAAAAATCCAAAGGCTCTCTGACATTAAGAGTTAATAACGTGTGTCTTGGCAGTGCAGTGCGATAGGCCCAGAGTGTTTTCAGAAACGGGATCATTCTGCTCTCTCTCTCTCTCTCTCTCTCTCTCTCTCTCTCTCTCTCTCACACTCTCTCTCTCTCTCTCTCTCTCTCTCACTGGCATGCACCGGCGGCTGGATTTATCAGACGCCGCAGCGTGAAAACAGAGCCGCTCCAATCTTTAACTGCGTTTCATGCATTTTTCATTTTGGCTTCTCTCAGGCCATGCAATTTGCCCCGGATAAGCACCTCTGCCAAATAATGAATAAACATATTAAAAAAAATAATAATATAATGTAATTAAAGTGTGTGGTTGCAATGAAATCTAGGCGGATGAGAGTTCAAGTGTGTAAACTGTAGTGTGTAAACGCTCTTTGCTATATAATTGAATCTTTTTTTAAAGTGCAAAGGTAGCTGTATTAGAAATGGCAATGTTAAATTAAATCTGCCCTTGAATTAATGTTTGTGCTGGCGCTGTCTTCTGCTCTTGTGCAGGGCATGTACAGTTGCTGTAGCATTGAAGACGAGATGGTGACAGAGGGGAACAAAACTACCCTTCCCACCTACCCCCACTCTTCCATGGTGTCCTCGCCGCCCCATGTGATTGCAGCTGCTATCCAAATCCCTGCAATCGCCATGGTCCAGCAGCATCAGCAGCAGCAGCAGCAGCCGCAGCAGCAACAGCATCAACAACAGCAGCAGCAGCAGCAACAGGCACAGCAACAGAAAGCATACCGCACCCCGTTGCCAGGGACGCCCCCCACGGCTGCTCATTCTGGCATGGCCCTCGGGCCATCTAACAGCCCCATGTTGGCCACCCCTCTTCCCTGCTCCAACTTCCTCTCCCGCCCTGATCGGAGGCTGGCTGTGGTTGACCGCTGGAGGCTCCCGAAACCCGCTCCCTCCAAGCCCATCGACGTGGAGGTTGGGGCCCCTGAAATGTTCCAGCAGAGGGTGACCCCAAGCTGGGTTGGCGGTGGTGTTAGGGGTGGTGTTGGTGGAGGGAGTATGGATGAATACAAGCGTTACTATGGTCCCATTGATCCAGAGGGCCTGGGGGATTGTATAGACCCACAGATAGGTGGTTCCCAAACACCTAAATCTGGACAAAGGGTCCAGCCACAGCCCCCACCTCCTGGCATAGGTTTCTACCAGGAGAAGAGCACTGACCTTGGGGTGGGGAAGATGAAAGGTGTGGCTGGTCAGGGGAAGGGGGCTAAATCTGTGGGTAACCCCTGGGTGCCCAGCAAAAGTCAGGGCCCTGGCCCCCTTCCTCCTCAGCCTCCATACCCCAACCCCTCCCCTCCTCTGCCTTCATCTTTATGGAGAAAATGCCGCCCCAAAAAATCAAAAGATTCAAGCGGTCCTTTGTATGAAAATATCCTTCCTCTGGGGAGACGAGGGGGAAGGAGGCCGGGATTAAGGCCTGGAGGCAGCAGGAAGGGCCGTCCTCCGCCCCCCCTGCCTCTGCCCGAGCCCCTTCCCCTATCCCACACTCACACCCCTCCCTCTCCATCACTCTCCCTCCCTTACAACTCCACCTCCAGCTCCTCCGCTTCCTCCAGCTCCTCCTCCTCCTCCTCCCGCTCCACCTCCCCTTCTTTCTCCACATCCTCCTCTACCTCCTCCACCTCCTCCCCGAGCTCCAGGGACAGAGAGGACAGGATGGAGGGAGAGGACGAAGAAGATTTGGAAGACCTGACAGAAGAGTCTAGCCTGCTTTTGGGCCGGGACAGGGACAGGGACCGGGACCGGGAGAGGTTGCACATTCCTCATCACTCCCACGGCCCTGTGCCACCACCCATCCCTCCTCGCAAGCCTCGCCCACAGAAGGGAGAGAGAGAGCACAGGAGAGAGAGGGGGCGGAGCCAGCTGGCCCAGCTGCAGGAGTGGTGGGCTGAGTGGGGGGAGAGAGAGAGAGTGGGGGGCGGTGCTGGGGGAGACAGACGGGAGAGAAGAGGCGAGAAGAAGCGTCAGAAGGAGAAAGAAAAGGAGAAAAAGAAGAAGAGCCGGAAGAGGAAGAAGAGAGAGGAACGTGAGAGGGAGAGGGAGAGAAAGCGACGCAAGGCTAAAAAGAAGAGGAGATCGATAAAGGTGAAAGGGAGGAAGCCCAGAGATGTTGAGGTGGAGAAAGAACCTGAAGGGGATGATGGTCGGGATCTTGTGATCTTACAGGACTATACCTCCTTCTCTGGACGGTACCCTGAGACTTTTGGGGAAAAGAGGGCGAGAGGGAACAGGGACTCTGTGTGGGATGGTAGTAGGGATGGAGGGAGGGGAGAGGGAGAAATGGGAGGGGGCATAAGGGAGGAAAAGCAGACTGGAGCTCACCACAATAAGGATAGGCATTCCAGCCCTCAGAGCCAGTCCAAATATCGACCATTTAGCAAAAGGTATCCCAACTCAAACAAGCTTCCAGCTTCTGCCAAATTTTGGGGAGGGAGAAGCAAGAGTGGGAACCCAAGCCTCGGTGCCGGCACGTCCTCCGGCTCAAAGCCCTGGAGGGACCGAGCGGGGCGAAGAGAAGGGGAATCGGGGAGGAGAGGGGAGAAGCGACCCTTATTGTGGCATGAGAGAGGCCTGACCCAATCCAGAGAGGGCTTTTCTTTCCACGAGTCAGACTCGGAGGCTGACAGGGGAGGTGATGAGGAGATAGAGGTGGAGAATGAGAGAGGGAGGAGGGATGAAGCCAGACGGAGAAGCGCAGGCCGAGGGGCTGTGTCAGAGTCGGAAAGGGACAGGGGTAGAGCGATAGAGAGTTACTCAGACGATGGGTCGTCAGGGGAATTTGGTAGGTTTGAGAGGTACTGGGAAGGTCGAGACAGCGGGGGCATAGGGGGAGGGGGCTGGTTTTTTGGCACCTATCCCACCAGGGAGAAGGGGAGCAGCGTCAACAGTCGGGACGAATCCTTTCTCGGGCGTGGGGAGGGGTGGGGATCGGGTGGAGGCGGGTGGGGATTGGATGCTGGGACTGGATGGGGATCAGGGGGCCTGGGGGCGACCCAGCATTGGCCTTCCCCACCCACAGTCCCCAGGAGGTATTGGTCTGTGGACAAGCTCCACATAGATGATGAAAAATGGAAAAGTGGAGGGAAGGGAAAACAGAGGATGGGGGACAGGCAGAGGAGCGACATGCAGTGTTCCTGCCAGTACCCCCACAGCCCGACACACGCACGCCCGAAGAGGGCGGGGAACCCCTCGCGCGCCCAAGAAGGACTGCCCCACTGTCACAGCTTTAGCGGCAGCTCTCGGCCCAAGCCCTCGGGCCCCAAACCTGACCAGGACCCGGCCAAATTCGGCAGCCAGACCAACCTCAACACCCAGAAGGCCCAGTTGGGCAAACAAGCCTCCCAGCCCTCCCAGCCGCAGGCTGTCCTTCCCTCCCTCCCCGCACTTCCTGCGCCCCCCTCCTCCGTTTGCACGCCCCCCACCGTTTCGACTGCGTCGGGTGCCGCTCAGTCTTCCGCTATGGCCACTGCCAGCGCCAAGCTGCAGTACCAGAGACTGCGCTCCGTACCCCAGCCCCGCAGGTTCTACTCCCCCCACCTGCCCCTGAAGTCCAAGAGCCTGTGCTCCCGAAGAGGGTCTGCCTATTTCTCCAGTCTGGAGAGCGAGGTATGAGGGACTGAAAAGAGGAGATAACGCAGAAGAACAGGGAAAATTGTGCCATTCTTAAGTCGATAGACTCCATTTCCTTGAGGCGTAACCAAATGTGGTGAGTAGATCAACGTCAAGAAATTTTTATGCCATCTGTCTTCCCATCCAATCAGAACAATGAATTGTGACTCCTCCACCTTCCATTGGATCTGTGATTGTGGTTTGTGGAACGCTTGACCTGTATCTTTGACTTTGAGCCTATTTTCTTCACTACAGTTAGACGCGTGAACACTGATATAACCATTGTATGTACAACGTCTTGCTTTGTTTGAAAGAAACTCACAGAAAATTATAGCTATCTAGCAATGTGGTCATTCTTTTCTTCGTTTAATATCTAGTGTTTGTTCAGTCCCATTCCCCCTTGTGCCATCTTTTTAATTGTATATTTATATGTCCCGATCACTGTGTTTGTATTTTAACAGCAGGGTACGCAAATGTGACTTAGCTTTGACACAGGGTAAATGGCTGTGACAGTATTTCTTACAGCAGAGTGCCACCATTTTCAGACTTAGCGCAATTAGTGTAGCTACTAGCTTCATTCATGATATCATTACTAGGTCTCCCCACTTCTCCTTGGTTCATTCTTGAGCAATAAATGATTTACTTCATACATATTTTGTATTCAAATATGAATTTATAATATGCATACTTTATTTTTTCTTCTACATAACTGTGCCAATTCATAGTTTTTGATCTCAGCACTGTGCCATATTATACTTTTCTCTCATTCAGTGTATCGAGAGAGCAGTAATAATGCATCTCTTATTTTGCACGATCAAACATCGGTATATTTTTGGTTTCTTGAGCCAATGTTAATTTACCTGGTGCAATAGGTAAATGTTCAGTATAAAGGAGTGGAGGGGAATTTTCTGACACACCAAGGACTAGGGATGCACATCTGAAATAATTCCTTTGATCAATGATCTTTACTGTTAGTGAATGAGTAAATCAACAATTGTAAATTCTATTAAATCTATATAGCTCACCAATAAAAATGTGAGTGGTGCAAGAGGCAATACTTTTCCTGACTCCAGGCTTTGTGAATGGTCTAATGCATTTTTCACCCACATTCAAAATGCATTAGACCCAAATATCTAGTACCACAATGTGAAAGCACAGAACTATATTTATGTTTAGATGGCGTTTTAAATTTATATGGAAAGGCAATGTAATCAACACGGTCAGATTTGGGTCTTTAAATTAGGAGATTAAATGAAATCTAGTAATATATCAAAAACATATTAATTTTCAAAATGCCAAAAAGCTGCTGTGTGACTTACTGCATGGCATACGGACTTAAAAACCCAGATTTGCACATTTATTTACTTCCAAGAAGCCCGTGGCCTGCAGGCACTGTGCTAATGACGAAAGGCCACAAAATTACATTGTTAACATTGCTTCTGCAATCGAAGTGAAACCGTCTGATTATGGTCAGCTAGTGAATGTTAGTTTAATTCTCATGGTCATGGATCATAGTGTAGTTGATGTGGTTCTTTACTGGGGGATTCAGTAAGACAGAAAAAGATATCAGGGAATGATACCTCAAGCCGCTGAGTTGGATCATTTGTCCACTCTGTAACTGCATAAGGACAGCACTTTGAGTCCTATTCAGTTTATTTTGCCAAAATACCTTTGCTGGTCTTTAGGAAACAATATTCAATGTAATTTGGTGATATTATAATAAAATAGCAATAGGTAGCTTGATCTGTGATGAGTCCCTATTCAGAGGCGGGGCTGTTTTCCCCCTCGCTGGCTCCGCCTACTTGCCTATGACATGTTACCAACTGCATCTGCACCACCAGTACCTGGATTTAGACGTTAAAGCCAATCTCAGTAGGTTAAAATATACATCTCCATCTGGTGAACAGTTCAAATAATTTTTTTCTCCAAAAGTGGGGTGCAGCGTCAGGCAACCAAAAAAAAAAAAAAAAAATCTTTTTCATCGTTAAGCTTGAATGTGTAATAAAGAATAGTCAGTCATCAATTAATCGTTAACATCCCTGCCAAGGATATCAATTTTACACATGGCTACGTACAGTATGTGTGACTGAAATCAAATGGTAGCTACATTTTCACAAAGAACACACAAAGACACAAACGCACTCACACTATTACACTGTGATTTTACATATTCGGTAGTATAAGTCTGGTAGAAGTAGCGTGTGGGGCTTGGGGATGTGGTTACAATTTGTTAGCAGCTGTTGATGCAGGAATCTGTCTTAGACCGCGGAGACATTAGTCCCTCTGACAGAAGCAGGATGCCTTTGCACTTTTTTTTTATCAGCCAACACAAATGCGATTTTGCTCAACGATCGTTTAATTAATCACAGGCCTTCTTTTTGTGGAGCCAGTGCGAGCACACTTTAATTTCTCTGCTGTATGAATCACGTGCTTGTGAGAATCAAATTTCATGGATGGAACAGGCGAACACTGTATCATGGCAAGGCAATATAGCACAGCCCCAGGGCGAAGTGAACACGATGCCCAGCTGCTTTTAACTAAACAAAGCGTGTGCCGTGCCAACTTGCCAGAGAAAGAGAAAAATCTCCATCTCAATGCCAAGGGTGCACCCCAACTCAGAGACCTTTATCTCCTGATTTTAGTAGTTAGAAATCTTCTGCTGACACGGCCGGGAAAATAGAAGGGATGGATCGTGTTGTTTTGAAATGGCAAAGGCAGTATTTTTAAAAGGCTGAAAATGTTGTACATGTGCAATTTTAGAATACTCTAATTTTATAAATAGGAGCAAAACCTCATCCAACCCAGCAACCGAATGCACAAACTAAAACGATTTCAACTGACCTTCTGAGCTGCAGCAATTAGAAATATTTTTCTATGCACTCCATTAATATTTTAAAGATGTTAGAGAGAAATGGGGATTTAGGGCCCTGCGGCTTAACCTAATATTCTCTTATTGTCCAAAATATGGAAATCTGTAAGGCGGTAAAGTAAAAATTCTGTTTCTAACACAGCATATTTTAACACATAGTTTATTCATTTCCTCGTGTTGTATTTAATATACACGTTTAAATCAAAATGACTACTCTGTGGACAAAGCATGAATGCCACAGTCTGTGTGTAGTGTCCCTGCTTAAGGCCTCCATTTTCTCTGAGGTGACGGTTGTTCTACAGACTGAACCCGTGGCTCCATTTGTTGGCACTCTCAACAGTTTAAATTCTATATCACTTGTTAAAACCTCACAATGGTAAAATGTAGTGAGATGCCTGTAAATTGCTTTGAAGGCTAGAACAAAGGCAGTTCTCTGTTTAATTTCTACTTCACAAAGTTCCAAATATATACTTTTTAATGCACATGAGTTGTTTTTTTTTTTCAACAAGCTGCACTACTGTGCTTTACAGCTCATTGTAGAGAACTTCAATTTTATAGCTTCAACTGTTGCAAGAACAATTAGATACAATATCGCACAACTTTTAAAGTGTACATTTTGCATAGCCGTTCTTAGAATTATGTAGTTCCCCGTCCCCCAGCCATGAATACCAAAGTTTTATCAATTAACTTTAATATGAACTTCATCAGACCATAGTGCAATGCTACACTGCTGTTATTAAAATTGTTTATCTGAACAAGAATCATTTCCATTGTGAGAAAAATGCTTACCATGGTAACTTTAAAGTGAACTAAGAGGGGAGCTGGGCACACTGAGCTGTGTAGCTCATTTAATGACCAGGGCCAAACTAACGTTTCAACATCTACGTCTTCCTTAGCGTCAAGAGTTTTTCATATAAATAAGGCTCTTGTGCTGTATGTGTTACAGCTGCCCTCTCCCCTGGGGTTAGTCAATTTTGAAGTTAACTGGGTAGCCATTTTTCATATATGGTTGTCCTGGTTGTTGAGCACCATTCTGTCCCTCTTACTGATCCCTGGAATCAGTTTGCTTATTTGCAGCCCATTCTTCTTTTGTCTTTGAAACTTAAATAAAAGACAAAGCAAAAGTTGAAATTTAAACTCATACTCAATCTGCTAAAGCAAATTTATACATTAATTTGTACATGATGTCACACCAGTTATGCTAAGTATATTTACACTATTTATTCGAAACACTATTTTCTCCTGAAGTATATTCTGCTTGTTAACCTGGAGTTCTTCTTTGGCAAACCTTTTGTATTATATTTATCTATACAGCACAAAAGTCATTTTAGAACTCACAGAAAGCGCCATTTTGACACCGCTTTTTACAAATTTGCCACGCTGACATGCAGCCTCAATGTAGCCTGTACTGTAGCTCACAGTCCATCTCATAGTACCACTGTTCAGTGTGTTTACTCTTTGCCCCATCCCTCAGTTAATGTGCTTTGCGATGTGTAAATTAATCTTGATTACCTGTGTATCTGTACATTATCTAAGTCTTATCTGTACTATTATATATACCGCCTTTGTGTTTATCTCTTGTGTTTAATTATCTTTGCCTTGGTCTGTCAAATTCTGTTCAAACTTCTGTTCCTCTTCTTGCAAAAAAATAACCCCCCCCCCCCCTCCCCCAAGAAAACTAAGAGACCAGTCGATACTGTGTTCTTTCTCCTTGATTGATTTGCGAGGGTGATCGATGTAGCGGCGTAGCGCCGCGGCTACGTTAAGCAGCAGGAGGAGCTGTACCCGACGACCGTGCCACTGTAGCGAGAGCCCTGTCTCCTACACGCGCAGCCGTGCCCGGGGGACAGGCCCTCCACCACAGACTACCTATGTGCACTGAATCACAGACCTGCGTGTGATTTGCTTTTCTGTTCGGGACTGGACCGGTTTGGACCACAGTGTTACGTTGTACAGCACACTACGAACTGAGAAGCGAAGCGTTGCAAGCCTACGCCTTTTTCCCCCTGCCCACCTACCCCCCCCCCCAAACAGCATCATGTGACATGCTCCTTTCTACTAAGCTGTATTTGGCAGCGGCGTGCTCTGCAGTGCTATATTATGCTGAAAGCGTTGTGCTAGTACGTACTCGACACTGCTATGTTCTATTGTGCGATTAGTCTGCAGCACTATACAGCGTACCGTACTGAACAATATGGTTGTAGAGAAGCGGTATTGTGTAAGATTGCACTTACGTAGGGTACTGAGCAGCGCTGTATTTCAAAGAAAGAAACTCTTTCGCTATATTGTACTGTACCGTGCTGATGGACTACATGATACAATGCTGTATGGCAAACAGAACGGAATAAAGGTTTTAATAAAAAATGTATTTCCATTATCTGGTGTTGAAATGGTTGAGCAGCCACCTGAAGATTATTGAAATACTTGCGCGTGTTTGCGCGCAGGCGTGTGTGTACGCGCGCGTGTGTGTGTGTGTGCCTCTTTGTTTGTGTGTGCATTTGCATGTAAATGTATGCACTTCATGAAAAATGAAAGATTTTGCTAATTAATTCAGTGAACCTTTGTTTTACAGTATATGCTGGAAGGATCTAACCTTATCCTTTGCCAGACTATATGATTCCTCTCTGAAAATCCTTTCCTGTGCCAGATGCAGTGAGTAGTTTTGTCTTGGGCCACCGACTTCAGTGGTACATCTCTGAATTATTCCCAAGGTTAGATCTGAAGTGCCTCTGTGGCTGTATATCAAGCACGCGCACAGTGTGTGATCCTTGTCAACTCGGTCAGGATGATTAAGGCGCATAGTGATGAAAATACACACACACACACGTGCGCGCACACACACACACACACACACACACATTTACATATACTCCCAGAAATAAAGCTACAGTGAAGGTCCATTTTGGTTCTTTAGGGAACAAAATTTCAAAATGTACCATGCAAGTACTGCACAATAATGTTCTGTTTGGGTACAAGAGCAAAAAAGATAAAAATGAATTATGTACTGCTGGCTAGTGGTACAATTTTATGTACCTATAGGGTGCCACCCCAGTGACAAACGTTTGTGCCTTTATAGGCACTTTTTCTTACACAGACTCAGTGATGCCAGTCTTCCCAGTAGTGAGTATGAATAGCAAACTGTCTTCAAAATGAGTCTTAAACTGTGTCATCAACGGAGTGAAAAAGCAGCCACATATCCACCTGTCAGTGCTGCTGTCCACTCAATGTCTTTACCTTTCCCTCACACCTCTCCCAGCGTCGGGTCAGCGGTGGAGTAATTCGCTGCCCCGTGTCAGTAACTTATTGTTCTGGCCTTCGCTAGTGCCAGTGTTAATATGTTCCAGTGTCCAGTCAGGCATGGTATTACCTGTTCTCTGTCGATGCCGGTTCTAATGTACTGCCCTCCAGCGCATAGATACCACCATTGACTGCCCCTTCCCACTCCCCTGTATGCCCCGAGGTGTCCCTCTGCCTCTGCAGGACCAGGGTGTGTGCTGGGTTATGATGTGTCGCAGCACCGGTGGTTCATTTAAAGCACTGATTGGCTTCAAGACGGCACACTTTATTTTACGGGCCAAAATGAGCCGCTGATCGAAAGGGAACTACAAAACCCACAGAGGACACTGCAGACCATCCAGGACTAATTTGACACCAATTTGACACCTGTGCTCTTGTCTGTTGCCGGGTATAGTAGATAAACGTAATTCAATTCAGTGTGAAATATTGATCCTCTTTAATGTAGAAGAAAAAAATTGAGCAGAAACCCCCTAGGGGAAATCCCGGTATACCCAATGCAAGAACGCATAATAAAACTGAGAAAGAGCCAAACAGGAAGCCTAACGCCCATTTTAAAACACAAAAACCCACTGATTAAAAACGAACATGTAACATTATGGTCATGGTTTGAACTAAAATGCTACTATGCTGGCAGTTGGAGGAGTGCATGTGCAAACCTTAAAGTGAAGGACCATTTAAAGGTGTGGCTTACAGTATGACCGAGCCCTAATAATCAGAGTGATTGTTACTACTGATTATTACCGAGTGTAATTACAGAGTTGTATATTGTATATTGGAAGAAACTAAGAAAACCGCTTGCATCACCCGTTTTCTTGCTGATCTGCACTGGCTGTCTGCAATTTTTTAACGGTTCTATTATTGGTTTTTAAAGCCCTGAATGGTTTAGCACCTGAATATATTGTGACTGCTTGTCTCTAACTGTTTATCAGCCGAAGCATGCTGTCCGGTCGGTGAATGCAACCCTGCTTACTTATCCAGTGTGAAAAATACATTTGTTTTTATGCACCAAAGTTATAGTACTCATTATCACAACACGTATGATGTTCCTCATGTATTAGTGGTTTTAAATCTCAAATTTCTTGCCTTTTGTTTCTTTTTATCGATCTCGTTGGTTACTTTTGTTGATATATTCCCATTTAATAAACCTTCTGTCATCCATATTTACTTTTATTCATGTTTATTTTTCTTCTGTTAGTTCCTTTATTCTGTCTTTTAATGTTTATAAAACACTTGGGGACACGCGCTTTGTACAAAAGGTTCTATACAAATCCAGTTACGCTATTGACTGCCTTACTGCTTATGACTGCGTTTTTACCAGAATATTTATTCACTGAAGTGTGTTTCATTGCTGTTCACTCCTCGTTCACGTGGTCTTGCTAAGATTAATGCCTCTTGCAGCTACAGGAAAATGTATTTTTCTCCTTTTCTATATATCACTGGCACACACCCAGCTTCACTGCTGCAAGTAATTCCGCATCTACTCTCTTTCCACGGCGTTTACTACTGATGGTGCTGTCACGTTTTTTATCACACATTTATTTTCTTTTAATTTATTCTATTTCACCTTTAACCAGGTAGGTCGTGTAGTTGCAGTGCCATTTTAGGGAATCGCTTGCTGTCTGAATGGTAACAGCTTGTACTCTGCTTCATTACTGCTATAGTTTGATTTTTTTTTTTTTCTCCTAATCTACTGCAGTGTAATGCAGTGCGCAGCTGTGTGTTGTATGGGTACAGGGCAGAGCTTGCGTATCAGACAGCGTGTTGCTGTCCCAGGTGAGCTGCTGCCGTCGGGCCTCCGGGCAGGTGACTCTGGACTGGGGGGGGGGGGGCTCGGCCGGATCCGGGTCTACTGCTCCCGCCGGCGGGCCCCATGCTAATGTGACTGAGAATCCGCATGCTGATTGTTATTGTTACCAGCTATAATTAAACTTTCGCTGTCAGTGCTTCTCACCCCTCAGGACGCCGTGTGCCCTGGCTTTCCTTCCAGCTGACATCTTGATTGATTAGGCTTGCTTGACCTGTTGCGTGAAACGCTCTCTCTGATATGACATTTCTTAACAGCTATCCACTGCCTCGTTATTTATTCTTTTGATGTATTTCTTTATTTTATTTTATTTTTGAAAATGTCCTTGAAAGCATGTTTGTGCAGCAAAAAAAAGAATTAAAAGGTAATTTTTTATTCCTGTTTATTTATTTATTTATTTATTTATTTATTGCAGTTCTGCTCATAGTTAGGTGAGAGCCACATCCAGGAAAAGGATTGAGCCTGTCTGTGGATTTCATCATTGGCAATGAATAAGTCCACTTTTTTTTCCTGTTTTTCAAAGGTGTGTTCCAGATTTTATAAGATTCACTACCAGTCCCCAATCCTCCTCCTCCATTCCCCTTTGATCTTTATTTACCCAACCTCTCTTTCTGTCATATCTTTATGACACAGTGTTTTGGAAACTACAGACCTTTAATGAGGTTGTTGTAGGTTTGAATCTCAATGCTGTTCAATACTTTATTATATTTATGACTTACCCAAGTATTTTACCCTGTTGGAGCTCAGTATTTTAAAGGAGCTACAACCAGGGGCTTGATTTATAGGAGCTCTGGGAGAAAACACATCTGTCAATCTTGCTTTTCTTGGATAAAGGTTATATTGTATAACTACAGCCTGGTTTCTACTAACCCACCTTCCCAGCTATGTATGAGCCTTCTAATGAAACCAGTATGACTTGCATTTCAAAGGAGTCTGACCCTGGCGAAGACCTCGCTTTTATCCCTTAAAGAGCAGCCATGTTCCGGACTGCAGATTGTGTATTAGCAGCGAGGGAACAAACAGAAAAGGATACGGGAGCGAGAGAGAGATGGAGACACGGGGATAGAGGGGGATGAACAGAGGGATAACAATAACAGATTGCACTCTCTCCTTCTCTGGGTACAGAGATGTCTTTTCCTGCTTTTTCTATTCCTGCCAGTGAGAGAAATAAGCAGCAACCAGCTGGGCTTCAGCTTTAGTGTCCATTTCTGTGGCCATGACTGATTTAAGAAGAACATTGTATTTGTCTCCCTATGTTTGTACAACAGGCAAAATGTTCTGATTTTCATTTTAAATGAACTCAGGGACAGTGAGAAGATGTGATAGATGATCGGAGGCTGTAAAAGAGGCTAATGGGGAAGGTGAGGACAGGGAAGAGAAGGGGAACAGTGAATGGGAGCGCCCATAATTCTCTTTAAGATGACTAATATTATTGAACCTTGTGACACCGCACTGCAATATGTAGTTGTGTAAATGCTTAATTGTTATGACCTTTCCCTTATCTCCTTTTTCTCTTCTCCTCTCTACTGCAGTACATTATCTCTCTCTCCCTCTCTACCTTGTTTATTATTATAGATTAAAGCATAATGGGAAAACATTCTTTTGAGTGTTTCAGCGATTCTGATAAGTAGATTACTCATTTCTGTATAGTCCTTAATATACACTCACAGGCCACTTTATTAGGTACACCTTGCTAGTACCGGGTTGGTCTTCTGCTGCTGCAGCCCATCTGCTTCAAGGTTCGACATGTTGTGCATCCAGAGATGCTCTTCTGCATACCTCGGATGTACTGAGTTGTTATTTGAGTTACTGTTGTCTTTCTATCAGCTCGAACCAGACTGGCCATTCTCCTCTGACCTCTGCCATCAACAAGGCATTTTCGCCCAGAGAACTGCCGCTCACTGGATGTTTTCTCTTTTTCAGACCATTCTCTGTAAACCCTAGAGATGGTTCTGTGTGAAAATCCCAGTAGATCAGCAGTTTCTGAAATACTCAAACCAGTCCGTCTGGCACCAACAACCATGCCACGTTCAAAGTCATTTAAAACACCTTTCTTCCCCATTCTGATGCTTGGTTTGAACTTCAGCAGATCGTCTTGACCATGTCTACATGCCTAAATGCATTGAGTTGCTGCCTCGTGATTGGCTGATTAGATATTTGCGTTAATGAGCAGCTGAATGGGTGTACCTAATAAAGTGGCCGGTGAGCGTATATAGCTATAAAGATGATGCTAAGCAGTAAACAGTGTCAGCCTGTCAGGACTGAAGTAAAGAAGTACTAGGGGTGCTTCAAGGGTGTAGTAGTATTTAACCGCTGGTGCTCTTTGGAAACAGAGGGGATAAAATTCACGGAAAAAGAAAGATTCCAACGCGCTCAGTTGGACTGTAAAGCCTTTATCCTCCAAGCAGGAGCATAAAGCATTGTCGTCGACCGACAAGTTGCTGCAGCATTCTTGAATTCCAGTAGCATGATCTGCTTATTTTTACCATGGAGAAGAGGAGGAAAGAGAAAGGACCGGATGTCCTGTCCATACACAGCAACATGAAATCACACGCTGCTGTGGTGGCACTTATTGACCAGGCCCTGCTAGCAGATGGAAGCTCTCATTTACATGGCTAATAGGCCAGAGAGACGATGATTCAGAGTACCAAGGTTAAAGACAGAGCCCCGGATTCAAGCAATGTTTATCCTTAAATTTGACTTACAAATAATTGCAGATGCAAGACTCTTTATTTTATTTTATAAACACAGCTTAATAAAACTGTGCATGTGAGAAAGAAGACTAAAACACTCGTGCAATTATGGATTATAGAATAAATTAAATCCAGGGCAGACAGACAAATGGCAATTTAACTAGAGATGCCACAAGAGGGCAGTGTTGTTCTTTCTCCTGGGTCCTCAAAGGGAGCATGTAATCAAAAAAAAATTCAAGAGGCTAGTTTCGAATATTTAAACTAAACATATAATTTCTGCATGAAAATTTTTATGAAAATATTTACTTGAACTTCATGAATAGCATCAGAGTTATGACAAGATTTTAAAAAATAGTAATCATTTGGACTCACTCCTGTGGCCAATATCAACACAAATTACTTCATTTATTCTACAATAAACAACCATTGAAGACTATGCAGGATTAACCATGTTCAGTCATATTTATGATGCACTGGTTGTCTTTGTCTTTGCACTCATTTGCCAAATCCATGCTCCTTTGCCTCTGCTCCTCTTTTTCTAAAGTGTGTGCGAGACATTTCTTGGCTTGACAAACTTTTCTGTGTGGGGAGGGCATGGCTACAGAGCTTGTGGTGTGGGATCAAGTTTCAGCAGAGCATTTGGAGGTGGAAGAGGTGAAGAAGCACAGGTACAGTGAAGCAAAACGACAAGCTGACAGGGCTCGCCCAAAAACCAGCATGGTAGGCCTGTGCCTTTATGTTCAAGTCCTGAATTTTTCTGCACTCACAGTTGATGGTCATGCATCCAACTGTCCAACTACATGGCTGGACAAGTTCTGACTCAGAGTTTCCAAATGGGAGGGACAGCTCAACATAAGCTGCTAGGTGAATCAAACTTATAATTGCAAAGATATTCCATTCAATTTATTTAATGACCACACAGCCACAACTGGTGGAATCTGTTTTTGGTACAGCATAGAAATGAACTCAGTTTCTAGCAATAGACCAACACTATCAAGACATACATCTAACAGCACATATTTAGCATAAACAGGGCTTGACACTAACCCCTGCCAAATGCTGGTAGAATTCAGCTGTGGCCTGTAACTCGGTCACTCTTATCAGCCACTTTGGCAGGTGACCTTTTGGTAACATTTCAAAAAAATAATTGTAGTTTACAAAAGGCATCTGAAATTATTCAGTCAATTTGAGGTGATACTACATGATACTACAACTCCCATGAGCACTGGGTACACACTGTGTGCTCATCCCATTGGCCCATCTAGTTTGCTTTCTCCTGTTCTTGGAAGGGAACAGGAGAAGAATCGCATGGGGGAACAAAAATTCCTGCTGTGGGGGAAAGAGAAAGTTCCTGCTGTGAGGACAGGAAACAGCTTCTGCTGTGGAGTGGAGCAGGAGAACAGCTTCCTGCTGTGGAGGGGAACAGGAGAACAGCTTCCTGCTGTGGAGGGGAACAGAAGAACAGCATCCTGCTATAGAGAGGAACAGGAGAACAGCTTCCTGCTATGGAGGAGAAGAGGAGAACAGCTTCCTGCTATGGAGGGGAACAGGAGAACAGCTTCCTGCTGTAGAGGCGAACAGGAGAACAGCTTCCTGCTGTGGAGGGGAACAGGAGAACAGCATCCTGCTGTAGAGGGGAACAGGAGAACATCATCCTGGTGTGGAGAGGAACAGGAGAACAGCTTCCTGCTGTAGAGGGGAACAGGAGATCAGCATCCTGCTGTGGAGGGGAACAGGAGATCAGCTTCCTGCTGTGGAGGGGAACAGGAGAACAGCTTCCTGTTATAGTGGGGAACAGGAGAACAGCTTCCTGCTGTGAGACAGGATCTCCAGCTGCATGAGCTGGCAAGAAAGATGCCGGAATGCTCAGTTGACCATGGGTGTTCACTGTGTACCTGTAAAGATTGTCAGTTACTCACTCCAAAACTCCATTATCCCAGTCCCCATCAGCTGGACTGCCATTGGGCCTGATGGTAGAGCTCATATATTTAGCAATTTAGACTGACTGATGTCAACATGATAATTGTGGGCTATAACAAGGAGTTAGCAATCTGTGGTATTTTGGTTACATTTAGATGCTTTACAAATACATTTTTTAATTATTCAAGTAAAATCTTATTAAAGTATGGGTTCTTCAGCTACAGTCAAAGTGCAAACCTCTGTTAAACAGGCACTGTGATGTTCATTATAGAGACTTAATATATCATGACAGAGTTTTTTTTTACCTTTCAGATCTGTGATCCATCCCTTGGGCATCACAGAGTGGGCAAGGTCCTGTCAAGGTATGTTTTGCCTGGATTGAAAAGGTTAGATGTAAAAACTGTGGCATGTTTAACATGTTGTCATGATAGTCTAAAGATAGACTATACCCCTCCCTCTGTGGATAATGCTGTCGTCAATTATACAGCCCCCTGCAGGGCTACCAGCCACAGCCTTCACTGGTATTAGACACAAGATCAGGGGGCACAGACCACAACCAGCGTGTTAACAGAACGAGCCCCCCAGCAGCCTCCCAGCAGCCCCGTCTCACTGCATGGTGCTGCAGCATGTCAGACGGCGCTGCATTACTTGCAGTGCTGTGCCTGACCTCAACATGTCATTGCCTTTTGTGTCGATGCACAATTTCCGGCTGCTGACTCATATGTGCTGCGCAGCTAATGCAGAGTCTGTGACTGCCTCTCTGTTCTGTTGGCCCCTCATTTTCACATGATGATTTTCAGACCCGAGGGCAAGCATTTACTACCACTAGGGGGCAGTGAAGGCATGACACTGACCTTTTCTGGCTGCTTGCTTCAAATTAGAGGCAGGCTTATATCACTTGGACATAGAACATTGTCCTTAATGGTTTTAGTTTGAAATAGCTTCAAATTGTATCAATAAACACATGCTTTTTTTTTTTTTTTTTTAAATGTCAGAATTATAGTCATTGGTGTTTTGTTTGAAAAGGGATAATAATTTAAAGATATGTGCAAAGCATTGCCATTGCAGTTTTCTCTCTTCTGCTCTCCCTTCCTGTTTATGGCCCTGTGCCTGTGTGTAATCTGCATCCCTCCCAGGCACTCTGTCTCAGAGGCCCTGAGCCCTTCTTTTGCAGCGAAACTCATGTGCGTTTGTGGATCACTGCGTACACAGAAATATTAGATAGAACGGGAGGGTGGGGAGGGGGTGAGGCGGGGGGGGGGGGGGGGGTTGGGGGGGTGCAGATCATTCCTGGAGGACGGTTGCGCGCAGTGTGTGCAATTTAGCCTCTTCCCAGATGTATGAAATTGCTTAATTCTTTAGTCGACAGATTTTCAGCGACCGTCCTGACCCTCTAATATGGTTTATGTTTATTTTATTTATCATCGTGATGAAACTTTGGGCGAGAAAGAATTCCGCAAATGATTGAATTTATAGAGGAATAAAAAGGGAAAGAACAAGATACCATGCCCCCCCCCTAAAATTTCTGTGCTTAATGAAGATACAACAGAGAGAGGAAGAGACAGGAGCGACGGTAATAAAAATGTACACAACTTACAAATGAACAGCAGCGCAGAGAAAATGGAGGGAGAAACAAAGGCATGAATCCTTTAACATATGAATTAGTTGAGCGATGAATGAAGCTGTTTTTGCATATATCTAAAGTACCGTGCCCATTCCTCTAAGGCACTGTGTAGCTGCAGCCTTTTTCCACTCATGTCAAGTGATCTATTTAGTATTTTTCTTCAAGTAATTTGGCATCAGCTTTTGGAAAAGTATTTGCTATTACTGGCAGAACAAAATAAAGAAGCATTTTGTAAGTCTGTTAGCTGCTAGGGGTATTACATACAGTGTGTCTCTGGCAGGAAACAGTTTTCAACAAGGATGAAAGTTTTTTTTTTTGCTAGATATGCCTGTATTGGCATTTGCATTAAATTTCCTGCTAAATGCATGTTTTGCAGCAATATGTTCATGTTCATAACAGTTAAGAACTGCAGTTGAATGTTTTTTTTGTTTTTGTTTTTTTAAAGTTAATTTCAATCTTAAGCATTTGCCCGAAGAAGCATTTACACTGTTTCTCGAAGTTCTGCTTGCGAGGGATGTGAACTGCTTTCAGTTCCTTAAAGAGAATCACACTGCCATGATATCACTGCTGCTAATTCATTAACTCCCATACATTACCATACAGAATATATGCAGTGTATTATCTGCATAGTCTGCGTATTATAGAGTGTGAAGCACAAGACTGAGGAAATATTCTCTGTATAGCATTCTATTACATGGTTGGTTAGTACTTTAGTTGGAAGCATTGCTTTACTTTATTTGGAAAGCCTTAGTGGTATTAGCCCTGCCAACTAGACAAGCAGTCCCTCAGTGCAGTTATAGGGACATTGTGTTTTAGGAGACGGCTTCCTTTGAAAAAGGAATTTATGTCATACACAGATGACATAAATTAATCAAACTCATTCTAGTAATTATTTATTTACAAGTAATGTGCATATTTAGCGTTTACTCACTGCCATTACTATACCCAGCCATATCAGCTGTTCTGTTTCCACAAAAATGTCAGTTAAAAGCTTGCCGCTCTTATTTCCCACAAGGATTTGTCACCTTTGCACAATCTCTTTACCACAGTGCTGCTGCAACTGTTTGTCAAGTTTATATAAAATAATTTGCATTTAAAAATATAATCCCGTGGAACGTTTGGCGCATAATTCCGCAGAATTGCGTTAAATTTGCATCATTTCCATCAGAACAATTCACCAGAAGCAGGTATTTTGTAAGGGTACCCTTTTATCTCATTTTACACTCTTTCTCTCTCCAGTCTCCAAAATCCCCCTTTTGCCTCTCCCCAGTCTTCCTCTCTCCTCTCCACCAGCTCACAGATTGCAGAGGAGAAGGCTTGAGAGGCTGACTGCAGTGAAGGTCCCGCACAGTGCATGCTGTTCCTAAATGAGCCTTGTTTATTAAAGTATGCATCTGCATGTACACACATGGTGCATTCAGGAGGCCTTGTAAAGCTAATGTAAATCTGATGCTAACTGCGTGTTGTGTGCGATAATGTGAAATCTGTCATCCCTCAGGGACCGGGACTAATGCCATATTTCAGTGAGCGGGAGATCACAGAGCTGTGATCTGTGATGAACCTCTCTGTATAACTGTATTTTTTGTATTATTGTTAGTTACGGCCTGAAAGGATGCAAAGCTGAAATATGAGATATTTCTCTGTGTACCTTCCCTTAATTACAGTAGATGTGTTGGCACAGTTCAGTGGTTTAATAAAGTATTTAATAGATAAATTGCTATATCAGGGCCATTAGCAGTCCTAGGGGGAGGGGGAAGGACACTTACCAAGAACAGATTGCTTTTGAATTCATACTGGAGGGGGTTACATGAATGTGTGTGTGTGTTTGTGTGTGTGTGTGTGTGCAAGCTTATATGAATGCACATGTGTGTGTGTGTGTGTGTATGTGTGTGCACCTGTGCACCTGTGTGTGTGTGTGTGTGCATGCGTTCGTGTGTGTGCGTGTGTGTGCATGTGTGCCTCTGTGTATGTGTGTGTGTGTGTATGAATGTGCTGTGCATTTGTGGGTATCTGTGCATGTCTGCGTCTGCATATTCTGTTTAATCAAACAATGTGACCTTTTATTATTGACCAGTATTTTTTAAGCCAACTGATTAAATTATTTTTAGCCCCTTCCCCCCAAAGTTGTTTTTCCTTAAAATTGCTTGCTTGACGCTTTGAAAATGACGAAGGGAGCCTGAGGAAATATCTGAATGTCATCTCCAAGGACAAAGCTTTCCTGAAAGAGTTCATGGGATGGGTCTCAGTATTTTGAGTGCCTGTACTACACAAATAAAGAGGAGCAGTGCGTGTAGAGAGGGGCGTGGCAGCGCGCTGTCCGGCTGGACCTCTGATCTGACGTCTCTCTTGCATACCGCCGACCCTCAGGACAGGGTTCCAGTTGGCCGGCCTCACGCCTCATCAGCGGCCTCGCGGGGGAACGCCCGTTCTGCCCTGGGAGGGCGGACTGGTGCCCAGAAACTAATCCTGGCCTTTGGCTTTGGGTCATGGCTGTGATGACATGATAAAAGGGATCGTTGCTATGGCTGCAACATTTTTTTTTATTTTCCCTTTTGTCTAGTTCTATCTTCATTTCAGGGTGTAGCATATAGTATGTACCATGTGAAAGTTTAAAATTAAATTAATTTGTGTTACTGAGCAGTATTGATGGTCAAAGGTCATGCTGATAAAGATTTTGATGTTGCCATGTTAATGCTATTTTCAGATGGAGAACCTAAATAGAGACGGTCTAATGTTTCACCTTCAGCAAGCCTATAGCACTGAAAATCAATAACCTATAATCCATGGTCAATCCTACTGCAAGCTGATTGCATTTGGCATGCTCCTCCCTGTTACACAGTATAGTGTTCAGTGTTAATTCAACTTAAACAGAGTCCAACACGGACAACATGTACTGTACCTCGGGTGATTTTACACTTACCATTATTCTGGGCTCCTCAGTATAGTTATTCTGACACAGTCAGGAAGAGTCATAAGTTTATAACTGCAGGTATACTCAGAATGGCATTAGTGCACTGTTTGGAGCCCTGGCTAACTCCCTGGCTATAATGGCAGTGTCCATTCTAGACAATCAATCCCAATGCTTCTCTCCCTTCCAATGTGAGTTTTTCAATGTTATGTTGTATGCCTTCTTATCCTTTCCAGTTAATGGATGTATGAAACTTGCACAGTAAATCGCCATTTAAAAAATGAGCAATGTCGACTAACTTCAGTCAACAACCGGGAAGGGGCTGACAACGTTCTGATTCAGATTTAATTCGACAAAATGGCATACTGGTTAAAATGTCTTCTGAAGGGTGCGTTACTAAAAGCACAAGCGTGTCTTATTCCCCTGCTCCACCGCATGCGTCCCTTTGCATACAGATGGATTCCCCTTGTTTGTACAGCAGGCAGCCCACCGCGGCGCACAGAGAGCTTTATTAACTCCCTGGCACGCCCGATTCAGGGCGTGCGCGCTTACACGGAGACAGGACTGCTTTGCGCAGGGGTTTGCAGATGGCACAGCGTGTTCAGCGAGGGAAGATCGGGGGATGACATCACATTCCGTGGGACACTCAATTAACACGTCTCCCCAGAGCCCCCCCCAAACCCCCCCCCGTCCTTCATTACCTTCCGCTATTTCCATCCCTTCCTATTTGCTCTCGTTCCATTATCCTCCTATTTCTGTCTTTCAGCAGAAAATGTTCTTCTCGCTTTCTTTTCTCTCAGGGTTTGTTCCGAGTGCGCCATGACTATTCGTTGGTCTTTTATGTGTTGTCTGCGTACAGTCGTGTGTGTGTGTGTGTGTGTGTGTGTGTGTGTGTGTGCGTGTGTGTGAAATCTATCGCTGTATCTTATTTTGTAAAATAAACAGATATTTTATTTATCACCCTATCTGGCAGAGCTTGATGCATAATTGTTTTTCCTCAAGGGGCTGGGTGCATTCTGTTATGCCAAAATCCTGTCTCTTCCTCTTTCTCTTCCTTTTTTACTTGCCTTACTTGCCTTACTCGCCTTACTTCCCTTGTCTTACTCTTTTGCTCACGGTGATACCATTCGAGCCCACAATTCATTTTTTTCTCCCTTTTCTCTCCTCTTTTTTTACATTGTGGCACTATTTGAAATCACGTTTCTTTTGAGGGTGGCACGGTGGTGCAGTGTGTAGCTCTGTTTCCTCACAGCAAGAAGGTCCATGGTTTGTTCTCCCCGCGTCTAACCGAGTTCCCTTTCACTGTCCAAAGACATGGAGGTTAGGTTAATTGGAGCATCTAAATTTCCCCTAGGTATGTATGAGTGTGGGAGCGAATGGTGTGTGTGCCCTACGATGGACTGGCAAACTGTCCAGGGTATAGTCCTGCCTCTCGCCCAATGTATGCTGGGATAGGCTCCAGCACCTCCTGTGACCCTGACCAGGAATAAGCGGGTATAGATAATGGATGAATAGATGGATTTCTTTTTGATTTATACATTAGTTCCCCCGCTCTTCAGTTCAGCTCACATCTCCCTCTCCCCCATGTGCATCACTCCCTTTCCCCTGTATTGGGGCTAATGTGGATGATGAGTTCAGGCCCATTGCAACACGGGGCCTCTCACACTCCAAGTGTCTCTCTCTCTCTCTCCACTGAGAATGAATGACCGCCTGCAGCTGTTCACCATGCTATACTTAGGGTAGTCTGTCCCAGAGAGGCTGTGCCTGTCAGCTAATGATCAGCCGAGATCACTGACACAGTGCACAGCTCCCCCGAATCTCCCAGGGGTTCCCGGGGCCTCCTGTGCATGCTGGCTTTGATGCCAACGGCGCTTGTGGTTCCACAGGCACCTGGCCAACTTGTGCCTGGGCTCCTAGCCCCTCCCCCTCCCCTTACCCCAGAAGCCTGCACTTCCAGGTCACGCCTCCGGGCTGTTCTGGTCCCCCGGTGGTGGAAGGAGCTTCCCGCTACAGTCAGAGCTGCAGAAACCGTGCCCAGCTTCAGCCTGCACTGCAGCGCCTGGCCCCCTTTCGATGTCCTCTCTTCTGTCCCTTTCTTTTTCTTTCTGGATAATGTTTAGGCATAACTATAACATGAAATGTTATCTTTTTAGTGTCGCTTTGTTTTGTTACGATACAAATGATTGTTTGTTGGGGTAACATTAATCATAAATGGGTCTCTGTGCCTTCTTGGCGAATGTTGCATTTTTTGCATTACTGAAACAAACACTGATGTTTTCCATTTCTGTGCATCAGTCTTGATAAGAGCATCTGCTAAGTGATTGTAATGTGATGTAATAACATCTGTTATTGGCTATTTGTGTATCTCTGATCTGACTTTACAAATAGGATGCGTTTTAAAGAAGTTATCCCATATTGGGATTGTGTCCACCAGAAGCCTTGCAATCATTCATTTAATTTAGTGTGCTTTACTGTTTTTGACTATAGCTTTAGAACAAATCTACTTGCAGGTCTGATTGATTCAAGAAATGATTAATGATGGACAGGTGGGATTATGCTGGAGAACCAGATGTTTACAGAGAGAAAAACCTGCTTGTCAGAAACAGAATTAAAAGGCGATGCAACTGGGCCAAACCTTTTAAAACCATTTTAAAACCAGTTCAGAGCTCAAACCATAATCAGATTTGTCAGAGGAATTGGCAGCAGCAGAAGCCATAGTTGGGGGGCTCCGATATTGAGTCTGGGAAGCATTGCCACACTAAGCATTGCTAATTCAGCATATTTTCTGCACCGTGGCACGGCTACTGATATGTGCTTGAAAGCCACTTTCACACCTGAACCCAAATCCATTCTGAATTATCTGTACTGGCTGACTACTGGCATGGGGCTTTTAATTGGATTTGCTAACTTGTTTTATTCCTCTTCAGCACTGTGTGTGTATGTGTGTGTGTGTGCGGCGTGGGGGGTGGGGGAGGGTTGTAGTTTATTACTGTACATAATACAGGAAATTCATCTGCATCACTACAAATAACCCAGAATAAACCTGTGCAAGTCTTGGCAGCACACATAGCCAAAGAGGTTGTCACAGCGGTGAGCTAAGATTGGAATCTGTTAAGGTGTCACAGATGGTGGCTGAGAACATGGAGAAATTCAATTTTTTTTTCCTTTATGAGGAGACTCATGTACTAGCTCCTGGGTGTGCTGTACACATTGTCCTAGTTTTTGGATGAAGGAGGGGCCGTGGGATGGCAGGCATGACTGCGTTGCAGGGTTGGGGGTTCCAGCATGGCTCAGTGTGTGAAGTCCAGACTGTGCCTTGTGACCTCACATAGCATTACATTACATGACAGGCAATTAGCTGATGATCTTATCCAGAGCGACTTACGCAATGTTTCTACATAGCATTTACACAGCATCCATTTATACAGCTGGATATATACTGAAGCAATGCAGGTTAAGTACCTTGCTCAAGGGTACTTAACCCGGGAATCGAACCTATGACCTCTAGGTTACAAGCCCATTTCCTTACCCATTATACTACACTGCCGCCCATTGATGTTGTGAGCCTTGGTGACAGCGTGTCACGATCCAGACCGGCAGCCCGTAGTGGTGGACCACAGCAGGCCTCGGCCTTACGGATAGACTGAGTGTGAATAGGATCGCTGTGGTTACCGCTGCGTAATTCCACCGCAGCACAGCGCTCGCAGGGGCTCTCCCTCTGTTTGGTGCCAGTCCTTCTGTGGACTGCATGGTGGAATCCACACCATCGAATAAGCTGGGGTAGGGTGAGAGTATCTGCCACCTGCATGCTCTTACGCTTGAGTCCTCTCTGTGTGAGTGCAGGTGGCATGATTGATGTGTACCTGCCCACTCCAAATGTGGGGGGAAAGGGGAGGGTAACAAGGAAAGAGACAGAATGCAGAACTATAGTATTTCCCAGTGCTATGGTAACTATTGTAGTAAGCTATCATCAGCCTCTGTGCAACCACCCCTGAGCTTTGATTGATATAGATAAATCATTCAGAGGTTTTCATGCTCTTTCTTAATAGTTACAATAAGCACGGCTGTTTTTTATTATTTGCTGGTTTGTGGCTGGGTGCTACAGGTGCTATTGTTCTTATCAACAAGCAAGCTCAAATAGCTGAAGTCAAAAAGCTATATTTTATCCGTGAACTGCTTTCTGCCTGTCAGACATTTGTATTTACGGCCCTTTTGTCTCACGAGCCAATTATAGGCTGTGGTTATGTGGTACAGTAACATTACCGAATTAAATGGACAGGGATGCATATATCAAATCAGATGTAATTTCCTGTGGTTACTAAATAGCTGTCATAGCTAGCTAGGATAATTGTTCTATCTCTAGGATGCACTGCAGTAAATTTTGTTTCCTTCTTTCCCCTGGTGAAAAGGCAAGTGAATGCAGCTGCATACAGATGAGAGACAATGAAGCATTTCATTCCGGTAATATACTCAGTAATATATGGAGTAGGCTAACAGGAATCAGTGTGGAAACCTTGACTTGACCTGGCTCTGCCACACTCTCAAATCTTCTGCATTCTACAGACTACAGACAAAAACTAACAAATGTAGCTGGACTGAATTGGCCTTTACTAGTCATTAAACATTCATGTGCTCAGTGTTCTAAAAATGACATACTGTGGAGCCTGTATGTATGTTCTACGATCATTAACAACATCTACCAAGTGCCACATTCTGACAAAAGCAACATAAAATACCATCAGCTGCAGTGAATGAATGGCAAAGCAGACATAACTCTCATTTGGGTCGTAAAGAGATCTTAAGTGTACACCTGCAGCAGGGATTTGGCAATCCAGACTATAAATTTCCAGCATTGCAGAGGCTTAAAATTAGCAGTATGAATCATTCTGATAATGAAAAACAATATCATGTATATTTCTTGATCAGACACATTCTTCTCTCTTGACACAACAATTGAAACTATTACTCTAAATGTACAAACTCTTTCATAGCTGTCTGTAGCATTAATGTGAAAGAATCACATAAAATACCCATTCACTGAATAATGTGCAGTAACATTTTGCATATTTAGCAGAGTCTTGCCCTGAGTAACTATGTTCTTACTTACATTCTTTACAGTTCAATCAATGTATACAGCTGAATATTTTACTCACGAAACTCAGGCTAAGTACCATGCCCAAGGGCTCAATGGCAGTGCCCGACCTTGGAACTGACCCTACAGCCTCAGAGGCCCATGGTTCTGGTTCCCTGGCCATTACGCTAGACTGCCATGGTGAATGGAAAAAGTCTTTTGCTCAGTTCCGAGTTCAGCAAAGATAATCAGTTGTAAGTACAGCAAAGATATGACTAGGGCAGGCAGGGTTTTGCTTTGGTTGGATATCTAGTCTTTAGATTATCATTTTTGATCATTTGTAGGACCATAGGGATGATCTGTTTTCCCTGCCCCCCCCCCCCCCCCCCCTTCACCTCTTCCCGCTCTTTGCTCCTCAAACATGAAAGGGAACATGCTTGGAGTAATTAAACCGCGCTACAGGTCCTGTCTCTACTGTATATACGTCTGGGGCGTCCTGCAGAGCTGTCTCTCCTTTAAGAGCTTTATGACTTTATCACCTCCAGGAAAATACACAGGACCTGACATATCCCTTTAACAGCTCACCTGGCATTTTTACATTTTCATCCCTGGCTTTTTGGAATATTCCGCTGTCTTTTTTGGTCTTTGATCTTGGTTTTCTGGGACTATTTTGGGAAGGAAAAGGTTGTGGTTCGGCATTTTTTTTGTGATTATAACTTGCCCATGTCTGTAGCTTGTGTTTTCTTTTTTTAAGGTAGTCAAACTTCGTCTTTAGATTAGATGTGAATATTTGTCGTAACTTAATAATTAATTATAGTTAAATAGTTTAAATAGTTTTAATCTGATTTTGAGTTGTGGCGTTTGATAAAGATTGATCCAGCATATTGCTCTGCCTATCAACAAATTTGGCGCGGTCATTCATTATTGACATCTTTGATAACAATGAACAAATTAAATCAACAAACCTAAAATAAAAGATTTATTTTGCATGTTGGATAAGTGAGAGGTTTTAATGCACTTCTGTTTGATATTCAGAGTGCTGGACGTCCAACGAGGGCATTAACTGGTTAAAACCGCTGGATTCAAAAAATTAAACATATTTCACTTAATCCACACTTTGCCGATCGTGCAGTCAGTGTGGTCATAACCCACACAACAGGCTACAAAATACATAGATGGATGAGGATGAAGATCCAATGGCCAAAGCATATATTCTTATCTCCCATAAAAATACTTCAGTAGTAGCAGCTGTGCCATTTTTAAAAACTCAGATAATGCTATTTCTGGTGCAGCCTTTGATTGTAGACTGTTCTTGCACAAATTTCAAGCACACATTTAAAAAAAAATGATTACAATTTAACACATCGCTTGAAGTGACGCCACAGCTCATTTTCCCCTTGTCTCCTTCTGTCCTTGCTTTACCCATAATTCCCCCACCTTTCCCATCCCTTACGCTTTTACAACACAACGTATCATTATTTTCAAGTAGTCACATTCTTTCATACATAAGCATCCCTACCAGGATCAGATCAACTGTCTCAGCTGTTTTCCAGCTGCATTTCTCTCCCATTTTATCTATCTCCCTTACCTCCTTCCTCTCTCTCTCTCTCTCTCTCTCTCTCTCTCTCTCCTGCTCCCTCTTGTCCCACAAGATGCTGACCACTCCATTCAGTAGTTGTTGAAACAGCAAAACCTCTCTTTCAGTCTCTCAAGCCCACTCCTCTCCTTCAGTCCTGCTGTTTTCCAGCCCTTCCCACCATTCCCCCTCTCAGTACATTCATGTCATTCATTTTGCAGACCCTCTTGTCTTCAGTGGCCTTGCGATTCCCAAAGTATCACTTTAAATATTGCCTTTTGTTCTTCCATTTGATCTGTGGAAATGCTGTTCTCTTCTTTGCCCATCCTCATTTTTTTTTTTGAAAGACATTGTAATTGTGCAGTATTCACTGGGAACAAATAGGTTTTTTGATGCTATTTTTCTTGTGGTCCCCCCCCCACCCCATACACAATACAAGCCCCCCCCCCTCCGAACCCCACCTCCAGTTCTCAGTCGGTTCATACTTGTTTAGGTCCATCAAAATCCTAGAGCTGGGTCTGCTTCTGTCTTTTATTTATCGTCCTCTTTCTCTTCTAGCCCTTCCCAATCCCTCATTCCCAGTGACTTAGCTTAAGTTGTGCTGAAGACGTGTCTTTCCTCTGTGCTTCCCTCTCAATAGCATTTCTTTCCGAAACATTGTTACCACAGCAACAGGATTATGGCCAGGTATTGCCGGCACCACAGGAGCAGAGCATCACAGGACCAACGGTTCTAATGCAAGGGCATGGGAGTCTGCGCGTGGCTACAGCGTGTGCATGCAAACAAGGCTAACACATTAAATCTGTTAACATGTCTGTGGTTTATTGCCTCAGTGTTAACACATGTCACTCATTCACCTGATGATGCTCGCCATCTGCCAGTGTAATTACAGGGTCTGTCCAATTTGGTCATATCTAGTTAATCCGGCCATTGTATTAGTCTGTCTCTCTCCCCGGCTGAGCCTGTAAAAATATGGGTTGCTCTCTCTTTGTCTGTATAGGTCAGTGTACAGTGTGCTATTATTACCACTACTACGATATAGGGTTTCCCCATCGCACGTCTAAAAATAGAGAGAGAAAGAGAGACACTGCTGGAGGTAAAGGGAGAAAGGAGGAGGGGTGAGACACTGCATTTTTCAGAGCAGAGCTCTGCATACCTTCAGTAGTGATGATCCGATACCAGGGCAGTGCTCTCAATTCAGCTCTGCGGTTTGAAAAACTACAGCATTTCTCTCAATGATGATAGCCCAGCCCCTCTCCACCCCCCGCTCCCCCCCCCCCCCACACACCCCCCACGTCCGCCCATCTGCTGGCGCTGTGCTTCTGGATCTCCCCCCCGCCCTCTCCCTTCCCCTCGCCCGGTCTCCCAGTGCCAGCCCTCGCTCGGTCTCTCGTCCAGCAGTGGCAGGCCTCGCTGACACGTCGGTTCGTTCTCTCCTTGTTTCTTTCCGTCCCTCCTCTCCATCACTCCTGCATACTACCCGTCCATCTCTCCTCTCCATCACTCCTGCACACTACCCGTCCGAGTGGCGGCACGTGGCTTCATCGGCAAGTGATGTCATCTTCTGGCGCTCACCTCAATCAACCTGAATTTAGAACATTTTAGCCTCTCGGCGTGCGTGTTGCGTTTTCAATTCAAGTTTAGAGGACCACTAAAGCTCTGCTCATTTTAGTATTTCCTTTGCCGGGCCTGACAGTTTCCCACAGTCAAGTGTTACTATTCAGACCAATAACTCACACTACTGACTGTGATTCAAAGGAGCAACTTCACATGCTAGACAGTGCACACACAGACATTGAATCAATAATATGGCTCAGGTGAACACAGCTTGTTTTAACATCAACGAATAACAGAGATGATGTTGACATTATAGTATGCCCTATTAGTCAATGTGTTAGTCATCACTTTGAAGGTTTGTAACATTTTTAGTTGATTCATAGTTGTCTCATTCCCAGTGCTCTGTATCCCCTCCTCTGTATTCTACAGTTAAATTCAGCACAAATTACATTTCTGAATTACTGAAACTAATCCCCTTACATTTGTGCCACCATACATTGGCAGTTCTGTGCATTAACTACAGTGTTTCTTGCTTTTCTGTGACATACAGCTGTGTTGTTTTCTATCATGTATCTCATCATCGAGTAAGGTGTTTTCTTTTTGCACTCGATTTTATTTTTACTCGTCTTTCGTCTCTCGTGTCCTCCTCCCCCTCTCTGCTGTCCCTCTGTGTATCTCTCCCTCTTTACATTTCCCGTTCCATCCTCAGTACAGCTCATTCGACCGATTCTCCGCAGTGCTGAAACAGTGAGTGAAGAGGGCGCGAGAGAGAGAGGAAGGGGGCGATAGGGGGGGAAACACATACGAGAAAGAGAGAGAGAGAGAGAGAGAGAGAGAGAGAGAGAGACCGCAAAATCTGCCAAGCCTTCCTGGTGCGAGGATCTTGCCTTCTCTCGACACCAGTCTGTCGTTAAGAAACGGTAAGTGCCCAGGGAACAACTGCCTAGCGTATTTTAATCAATCGCTACTTCATGTTTTATCAATAATGTTGTAAATAGGTATATTCGCGGGCACATTCGTAGGCAATGTCCGTCTGTCGGCGTGCGCTTTATAAATTATGTCAGTCTGTCTAGCACTTGCACGTTCGTTTTGTTGAGCAGATGTATTAAACCCTAGATTCCATTGGCAAAATATGTCCGTATGAATCTCAAAATCTGCTAAGGGAATATGTATCGTTCTAATAAACTGCCTTGAGGTCTCTCTCTCTCTCTCTCTCTCTCTCTCTCTCTCGGTGCGCTCGCATGTTTGACAATTCTAAAAAAAATTACAATAATGATTATGATTGTAATTTGTGCTCGAAGTGATTTTGTTAAACAACTGCGCATCGCATTTGGTATATATGAAGGAGGAAGAATCTAAATATCTTTGAAGGACCAGAGGTACTACGCACACTGGTATGCAGTTAGTATGAAGACAGAAGGAGTCATACAGTCCGTGAATTTTCTGATAGTAGGGGAGCTAAAGGTTGCTCGATTTTATGATGCATTCGTTGTGTGTGTGCGCGTGTGTCTGTGTGTGCTCGCGCTCGTGCGGGTGCTGAGGACTCTGGCTTTTTTTTTTTTTTTGTTTTTGGTTAGGTATAATTCTTCTAAGTGTAGTTATTTCGTAAAATACCACTGGAGAAATTCACATTATCTTGGGCATGTGTACATCAACGTGTGCATGGAAGTATATGTGGGGGTGGGGGGAGGGGGTTTGGGGGAGGGAGGTATTGGAGAGTTCAACATGTAGTTACTGAGTTTGTACTGTTTGCACCAGAATGCCTGTATGTGTGTGTGTGTGTGTGTGTGTGTGCAGGTGTGTGCTCCAGCTCTCACTTTTTTCGGCCAAGGTCTTTTCATTTATTTGCTATTTGCCACCAACCACCACCCCCGCCCCCCCAACCGGGCATCACTGTTATTGTGTCCTGTTTAATGTCTGACCTGTAGCTTGTTTCATTTGTTGGCATTCACCTACCGAAAAATGGCATAATTCCTGCTATCTAGGGACTGGAGACTTGACTTATGAAGGAACTGCACTGAGACACTGCTGAAGTTATTAGAGTTTCCCAGGACAGTTCAGCTCAAATGCCAGTCCTGATCATCAGCACTTCTCCTTCTATCTTCCTGAAATTGCCTGTTCTATAATTTCCATCCCTCTCAGTTTCTCCTTCGTTTGCTGTCTTTCAGCACCACCACCAATGAACAGCGCCACGTGCCGAACTGAGTTACTGCTTTCTCGCTCTGAATCTGTCTCCCTCTCTCCATTTGTCTCTTGTTTTCCCTGTTGTCTCAGTCCTTATCTCCTCCTTCGTCGGTTTCTCATGTACTCTGTCTCTCACGCATACGGCTCCATTCCCTGTTAATTTACCATTCTACTCAAATTATTTACGTTCCCCGAGTGGCACTGCTATCTCTGCACTATCTGGAACTCTGCTCGCTATGGACATTGTATTTCATTTTTCCCAGTTCCTCAGAAGCTTAGAAAGTATATTACCCCCCCTCGTTCAGTCCTCTTCTCCTTTCCCAACTTAAATTTTGGTTGTTTATGTGAAACGGACAATTTATTTGAGTGATTTCTGATCATTGGAGCTAAAACGGTGGCGTCAGACAGACAGAAACCTTTCGGAAATGTCGGAATAAACTTGCAAAAACACGGCCAGGCAGTGCTCCACGTGCATCGTGACAGCACCATTTGATTTATTGAGAATCATTGAATGAGTTCCTGCTCCTTTACTGAACTATATACCCAAGGTTGTGTGACTAATGCTGCTGGAGAGTGTATGTGAAGCTTTTCAACGGCTATTACACATGTAGTGAGATAATGAGTGTTTGTATTCTCTGAGGAAAAGAAAGCTGGGCAAATATTAGATCTCAGTGGTATATCGGAGGGACTGACAAGGGTTGAAAGGTATCCTTCTGATTAAGTTTGTTCCTTGGCAACCTTGGCCTGTCCATCAAACTCTTAGTGACATCAGTGTCCAGGTTACTGTGAGATTTGAGGTGTTTTGCAGTGAAAGGCCCGGGGGGGGCGGCTTTGTCTCTGTGCAGGAGATGCTTCCCTCTCAGTGCTGGAGGTGTGAGGGCTGATGGTCTCCTCTGTGTAACTCCTCCTCCGCTCTCCAGATGAGCTCGTGCAGCAGCCGGGCCCTCACACTCCTGTCCTCGGTGTTTGGGGCCTGCGGCCTGCTGCTGGTGGGGGTGGCCGTCTCCACCGACTACTGGCTGCTGATGGAGGAGGGCATCGTGCTGCAGCAGAACCAGACCACCGAGGTGAAGATGGCCCTCCACTCCGGCCTCTGGAGGGTCTGCTTCGTGGCCGGTAAGCCCCTCCGCTCGGGCGCGGGCCTTTCTGAGGGTTGGCGGGTGTGCCGGCGTGCGATAACGTTCGCTAAAACGGATCGTCTGAAGTGTTCTTCCTGCGTTCTCTCTTAGGGGCGGAGAAAGGGAGGTGTGTGGCCTCGGAATATTTCACCGAGCCAGAAATAGAGATCACGACTGAGAACACCGCAAACATACTGAGTAAGTTACGCATTCCGCTCTATGCTGCTGTACTCTTACCGTGTGGCACTACCCATCCTGTGCGCACACATGCTTTGAGATGCTTTCCCCGGGGCTTTTAATGAACCAGGGGAAAATGGTACAGCACCAGTACTCTTCTACTGCCATCGCACAACAAATAAGACACAACCACCGTGATTGTGCTTGTAGCAGTTGTCCCCGGGATTAGCTCTGATTTATATTTTAAGGGCAGTGGGGTCATTGCTGTTGACACTTTGACAGTGGGAGACAGGAATTGCCTGTACTTGGGTGGGGGGGGGCAGAGGTCGAGGAGTCGTCAGCTGGCTGTGAACTCAGTGTGGAGGCAGAGCCTTTCTCAGAACTGCAGCAAATTAAGAAAAAAAAAACAAAAACGGATAAACTGCTTGCCAATGCAGCACAAAGCAAAACACAGGGGACGTTCCCGCCAACAATGGAAACTGAACTAATTAACAACAGAGAATACTGAGATAAAAACAAAATGGAGAAAATAAATGTGCCACACAAAAAAAAACCAAATTGAATACATGTATGTCAATATATGTGTGCTAGTGAGATTGATATATTCATTAGGAAGTAGAGCACAAAACAGGAGCATTTATTCATGTTTGGTTCATTCCATCAAATGAGGTCTTGAGTGGAAATTGGCTATGGCCACCCTTCATATCACCTTTCAGTCTGATGTCATTTAATTTCCAGATTCAATCAGAGCGAACACTCTGAAGGCTTGGAATCTTAACGTAAGATTAAATTAAGAAACCTGAAGCGCGAGTTCAAAGAAAGTGTCGCTCCTCTGCAGAATAAAATTTGCTCGAATTTGCTTTGTACCGCAGCAGGTACGCCTACAGTGTAAGCCAACATTAGGCTAACACACTGATCAGCAGACAAGCCTGGAGTTCACCTCTCTCGCCAACCCCTCTCTCCCGCCTCCCCCAGAAATGGTTCGGACGGCCACGCCCTTCCCCATGGTGTCCCTGCTCTTCGTCTTCACCGCCTTCGTCATCAGCAACATCGGACACATCCGCCCGCAGCGCACCATCCTGGCCTTCGTCTCCGGAATCTTCTTCATCCTGTCAGGTATGGAGAGGCTCTAACCCTGAGACTGATGAAAAGATATCCAGTTGGAGTCCCTCACCATGTTCGTAATGGTTTGTGACCTCCTGGTTCCGACAGTGATCTTTGTCACTGGCGGTTCACTGCGTTTCACCGCAAATAATGGAGGCTTCGCTATTGTAATACAATATTTAACTGCAGCTATCTCCTGCTGTGCTCATTATCATTATTTATGTGCTCAGTAGGCTCGGAGTTCCAGGGCAACTTAAAGAGCCTGCACATTATCCATGCAGAGTGCTACAGAGCTACATACACACAGCAGCTGAGGCCTACGGGGTGACATGGATACAGCTATAGGGAGCGACAGGACTGCACGCGCACGGCTCAGTGCTCAACGGTGCGGCTGCACAGCCTCCCAGCGTGGAGCCGATGGGAGCTCTTCTGTATTCATAAAGCAGCGGCAGCAAGGCTTACAGTTCCTCCTTATTCATAAAGCAGCAGCAGCAGTACGGCTTACTGTTTCTCTGTATTCATAAAGCAACAGCAGTAGGGCTTATAGTTCCTCCGTATTCATAAAGCAGCAGCAGGGCCTACAGGTCCCCCAGCACGCCTGCTCAGAGCTGGAGCAGTGGCGCACGTGTGCAGAAGGGAGCTGCTGGTGTCTCACTCTGCTGGGACTTTCCTGTTGCGCCAACACAGTGGCGGTTCTGCTTATGATATTATTGTAGTTTCTACCTTACTGATTTGTATTACACACACACACGCACACACATACTGTACACACGCACACACACCACACACACATACGGTACATGCACGTACTCGCACACACACACACACACCACACACACATACTGTACATGCACATACACGCACACACACACACACCACACACACATACTGAACACGCACACACACACACACACACACACACACATACACTATACAGACACGTGTACGCAGGCATGCACGCACGTACACATGCACACGCACACACACACACACACACACACACATACACTATACAGACACGTGTACGCAGGCATGCACGCACGTACACATGCACACGCACACATGCACACGCACACACAAAAACTTTTGTATATTTTCACGTAGGATTCAAATAGCTTGGTTTTGTTTTTCGAGTCTGGAGCACACTACACCACAAAGGCTCTGGTAGTCAGAGATGCCAGTTTGGATCTGTCTGTGCTGTGACTGTGGGCACGTTGTGCCCGCTCTCTGTGCCCCCCCCTCCCCTCCGCAGGCCTGAGCTTGGTGGTGGGGCTGGTGCTCTACATCTCCAGCATCAATGACGAGGTGATGAACAGGCCGCGTGAGCCCGAGCTCTTCTTCCACTACCACTACGGCTGGTCCTTCGCCTTTGCCGCCAGCTCCTTCCTGCTCAAAGAGGTCAGAGCGCTGCGCCCGAGCTCGTCATGCTCTGAGCTCTAGCCTGCTCAAAGGCAGAGAGACTGCTACTACACTGATAACACCTCTGCAGTCCGTACTGCTCACATCCCCTTTACAAAAACAGCACTGCTACTACACTGATAACACCTCTGCAGTCCGTACTGCTCACATCCCCTTTACAAAAACAGCACTGCTACTACACTGATAACACCTCTGCAGTCCGTACTGCTCACATCCCCTTTACACTGACAGCACTGGTGCTACACTGATAACACTGCTGTGGTCTGTACTGCTCACATCCCCTTTACACTGACAGCACTGGTGCTACACTGATAACACCTCTGCAGTCCGTACTGCTCACATCCCCTTTACACTGACAGCACTGGTGCTACACTGACAACATCACTGCAGTCTGTACTGCTCACATCCCCTTTCCACTGACAGCACCGGTGCTACACTGATAACATCACTGCAGTCTGTACTGCTCACATCCCCTTTACACTGACAGCACTGGTGCTACACTGATAACAATGCTGTGGTCTGTACTGCTCACATCCCCTTTACACAAACAGCACTGCTACTACACTGATAACACCGCTGCGGTCTGTACTGCTCACATCCCCTTTACACAAACAGCACTGCTACTACACTGATAACACCTCTGCAGTCCGTACTGCTCACATCCCCTTTACAAAAACAGCACTGCTACTACACTGATAACACCTCTGCAGTCCGTACTGCTCACATCCCCTTTACAAAAACAGCACTGCTACTACACTGATAACACCTCTGCAGTCCGTACTGCTCACATCCCCTTTACACTGACAGCACTGGTGCTACACTGATAACACTGCTGTGGTCTGTACTGCTCACATCCCCTTTACACTGACAGCACTGGTGCTACACTGATAACACCTCTGCAGTCCGTACTGCTCACATCCCCTTTACACTGACAGCACTGGTGCTACACTGACAACATCACTGCAGTCTGTACTGCTCACATCCCCTTTACACTGACAGCACTGGTGCTACACTGATAACATCACTGCAGTCTGTACTGCTCACATCCCCTTTACACTGACAGCACTGGTGCTACACTGATAACAATGCTGTGGTCTGTACTGCTCACATCCCCTTTACACAAACAGCACTGCTACTACACTGATAACACCGCTGCGGTCTGTACTGCTCACATCCCCTTTACACAAACAGCACTGCTACTACACTGATAACACCACTGCGGTCTGTACTGCTCACATCCCCTTTACACTGACAGCACTGGTGCTACACTGATAACATCACTGCAGTCTGTACTGCTCACATCCCCTTTACACAAACAGCACTGGTGCTACGCTGATAACATCACTGCAGTCTGTACTGCTCACATCCTCTTTACACTGACAGCACTGCTGCTACACTGATAACATCGCTGCGGTCTGTACTGCTCACATCCTCTTTTCACTGACAGCACTGCTGCTACACTGATAACATAGCTTTTATGCCTTTACACAGACAGTTCAAATGAGCGGAGGAGGGAGGAGAACCAGAGGTAACCCAATGGGACCTGCTTTCCCAGTAATGTGTTCAGTATCTGTTATCACAATCTCTGCGGTTGGCTGAGTTCACTGAACTTCCATGTTTCAATGTTTGGATGGTCAGAGGCTAACTTCTAACCCATATTAATTAAAATAATTCCCCCTTAATTTGATTCTGAAAACCATCGTAATGTTCATACTTCCTCTTTGGGGCCAATTAGAACTGGTCTATGGTTGATGGTCTAGTCATAGAATGCATAGAATGGTTTGTTTGGATTTATTTTACATTTGGTGTTATTCAGGGACTTATTGTTAGATAAAATCATAAATAGAAAAATAATATCCTCCCTGCAATTCATTTCTGTCCCCTGTAGGGGATGCGAGTCTCTGGTCTTAATCTCAGGACCCATTTATTCTACTATGCTGGAACCTACAGAAGAGACATTCAATAAAAATAAAATAAATCAATATTTTTTAAAATCGTTTTCACTGCCACATGCTTTTGTCATCAAAGCCACTTGTATTTTGTAAAGAAATGAAATAGTTGAACTTTTTTCTGCCAGGTCGCAAAAGGACATGTCATAGCAGATAAAGAAACCAGTTTCAGATGTAAATATTGACCCAGTCAAAACCTGGTCAACTGATGAGAGTGACAGTAGTTTAAGTGTCATTCAATTTACTGTATATACTTTATAGGTAATTTGCTTTCAAGAAATTTTCCATTAATATATTTACTTGATTTTATCAAGACCTAAGTGCATACGAAAGTTCATTGGAAAATCTACAAAACACAGGTCTGATAATGTACAATACTCATTATGTAACAGTTATCCATAGCCGTGAACATCAAGTCCGGTTCACACAGTAAGCACAGGCTAGGTTAGAAAGCTATGGTGAGTCAAACTTTGAGGCTCCTAAAGATTACGATACAAGTGCAATATAAGTGCTGGATGGAGTATTTTAGACTGAGCGTTCGGCAGTATGAGGGAAACAGATAAGGCACTCTGTAACGCTCCAGGATTCAGGATTCTCTACAGTCCCATATGGTTTGTGCCTTTTATTATGTGATTTTTTGCCTACTGATGTGAAAATTGCTAATAGCGGTTTGGTGCAGATGTTGAATAATTCAGACCGCACCCCCTGCTGCCCGAGTGGTGACCTACAGTAGCACGCTGTGTTGGTAAGCTCTCTCAGTCCCTCTGCAGCAGCTTTCCACAGATCTTTGATTTTATTGCAGGCAGAGAAAGGCACAGAGAAAGAATTTATTTTTTCTTAAATTCAGAAATCCTCTTTAAAAAAAAAAAAAAAAAAAAAATTCAGTCAGTGACGTGTTTGTCTTGCAGCGTTAACTTTATTTTTTCAAAAAAGAATTTTTTCAGACCAATACTTTTTTTATCTCCCTCCCACTGTGTGAAATAAGGATTCTCTGTTAATCTATTCTCCCTCTTCAGAACATGATGACAGTCATTAATTAAGTGTGCTGTCTCAGTCTGCTTGCTTTTCTGCGTTGTTTCACGGATGCGGGCTTCCTTGCTCTTTCACTGCAGTCTGTGAATGTCTGTGTTGCTGTCCCTTCTTTCTGCTCAGCTAATCAGACAGAATGAAATGTCACTCTATTCTTATACATTTTGTTCAAAGACGTCATGGTACTACATGGGTCACCTGTTATATTTACAAGATGCAAATATATGTGAACTTCCAATATTCAACTCCAGATGTCCTATATGTAACCTTCAAATGTAGCCTGCATTGTTCTGTAGTGGGATGAATAAAATGCAAGCAGTTTTCAAATGAAAACTTTTTCAAGACGTACTAAAGACTACAGTAACAGACTGTTCTCACACACTTTAGAATTTGTCCCGATGTGTCAATGAGCTGTGAAGTCGAGTCCGCTTCAGTAAACCAAAGGCATTATTTAAATAAACGCACCCGCTTCCCCTCGTCTCCTCCCTCTCTCTTTCAGGGGGCAGGGGTTATGTCAGTGTACCTTTTCATGAAGCGCTACGCCGAGGAGGAGATGTACCGGCCCCACCCGGCCCTCTACCGCCCCCGCCTGTCCGAGTGCAGCGACTACAGCGGGCAGTTCCTGCACCCCGATTCCTGGCCCCCACCGCAGAGGGGCCGCAGCGCCTCGGAGGTCTCCAGCGACATCTCCATCCAGCTGAACCAGACACCCCCGCAGCCGTCCAAAAACAACCCCCAACAGAACCCTCCTGCCGGGGTGATGGCGGCCTCCTCGGGCTCCTCGTCCGGGGCCAGCTACAAACTGCCCCCTCCCTCCTCCTACCCCCACTCCCACACCCTCCACTCCACCCACACCCTGTCCCACATCCCGCCCTCCCACTCGAGCAACCCGCCCCAGTCCCTGCCCTTGGCCATGCCCCCCTCGGCCGTGCCCCCGCCCCACTACCACACGCACCTCCGCATGAGTGCCTCCCCCTGTTAGATAGTGGGAGTGCGGGATCAGACAACACACACGCAGTGTTACTGAAGAGAGCCCCACACACGTACACACACACAGGGAGGGAGCGAGGTTGACTGAGGAAACGAAAGCAGGGCTAGAAGTGGATGAAGATGTGTGATATATGCGCACAAATCAAGAGCGTACATTTTAACTAGCTTTGAAGAAGCAACAGAGAGAGGGGGTGAATCATTATTTAGTCAATTTCCCCAAAACAGGAGAGAGAAAGAAAGAGCAGAGTTAAAAAGAGGAATACACAGGGATGAAACAGAGAGGGGGAAAGGGGTGAGGTATACAACACAAAAACGTATATATGAAAGAAAAATAATAATTGTATATGCATATAGATTTCTACATATACTGTATGTAAACTTGCTGTAGTTAATAACTTTAATACTGTCATGCAATTTAATTTAATTCATCCCTGAATTCTTAAAACTGTCTTTCTTCTTATGCCTTTCCATTTATTTTCATATGAAATAATATTTATGAAATATGACTTGATTAAAATTATGGTAATGAGTTATTATTAGTAGTAGTTGTAATTAAAAGAGTTTTACATTACTAGAAAAAACATTAAAGTTGGCTCAAAATGCACATATAAATTTAAATGTAACTTTATTGCAAGTTGGTTCAGTCATTTGCAAGCAAGCTAAATAATAATAATAATAATAATAATAATAATAATAATAATAATAATAATAATAATAATAATAGATCACACCATGATAATAAAAGATATGAAAGAAAGACATTTTGAGATTTTAACAATTTTACAATATCTCAGATAGAACGTATTATTTCCCATGTTAAACTCTACAGTCTACTAATAACAACCATGCTGTACATACTAGATAACCTGTATTGTACATAGATATCAATGCGCCATTGGCACAGGCAGAGACTCATAAACATCTCTGCAAATTCTGAGCTCTAAAACATTTGGGTGAGAGTCTAATTAATATGAATGCTTTGCCAGGAACGTGCGTGCTTTGTGAATTGCACAGGGTGGACAAATGGACCAAGAACAGCACAGGCCAAGCATGTTCAGCAAAGTACATCAGACTCCTTACAGCACAGTAGAAGCAAATTGCACAGTGCATTGCACCCCCTACAGAGGACAAAGTACACTAAATTATAACGTTGTAATGAGGTGCCGACACTTTGCTGTGCAGGTGAAGAATAGCGTGCGCGGGCCAAGTCCTACACACAAGATTTTTCTGGTCTCGTTGCATAGTATTTTACCGCACAGTTCTTCAAGTATTGGAACTACCAGAAGTATCTACCAGAGTTACACAGTGCAGTGCAGACAGTCACATAGCTTAGACTATATGGCACAGCAAACTGACACTACTGTGCTGTAAGGATACCTATAATTACTGTGGCATGTCACGAGTCCATTGGCAAAAACGTAGAGGGAATCACATGCACACCGCAGCTGCAGCCTACTGGGCAGAGTGTTTTTGACCCTGGAGTGTTCTGGAATGACCTGTCACCCTCTTGCTCCGTTGAAGACTGAATAACTACACAAATTGGTCCAAGATACATTGCCAGACTGGGATGCGAACATTTAATTCAGACAGGCAGTTACTTACATTTTAAAGATAAAAAACTAAACCAGCATTTGACACCTATTCCAAGAAATTCAATGAGAAATAGTATTTTCTATCCATCTGGCTCATAAGTTTCTCTGCCACCTCCCCCCCCGCTTATGTAGACTAGTGCAAGCTGGGGCTTGGAGTTTCACCAACCATGGCCATGGACAAAACAGAGCTGCCAATGCCGTCAGGCAGCGCATACAAACAAACAAACAAACAAACAAACAAACACAGCCCTTATTACAAGGCAGAGTGAAAGAGTCCATGTTAAAAACAATCGTTTAAAAAAAAAGGGAAAAAAAATGCTGCGAATCTCTTCGCCTGTCTGTTTATCTTGGAGAAGACAATGAATCAATATTACGACCAAAAGATTGTGGTTGAAATGGAATATTATTGTTATTATAACTGCAATGATTTTTATAGCCCTATTCTGCAATCGCCGATTATTTTATTATATTGCAAAATCAATTTGTTTATATACGTAAGCATATAAACTGTATAGATATTTTTCTTTATTAACCCAATGCTGAAATGTATAGTATAGCCCAGAGCAATACAGTAGTGTTAGTTAGAGAGTGTCATCAATGGCCGGGACTGGTTCCTGCTGGAAAGGACATGCAGTATAATATTTATAGTTGTGTCATTATCAAAAAAGGTAGATTAGTGTAGTAGTATAGTTTCTTTATCAAAACAGTGTAAAGCAGAATGATTCGACTGAAAGAAAGGGAGAGGAAGAGAAATTGAGAGCGTGAATGTTTTTGCAATTAGTTCAACTATAATTTTAAGCAGCAATTAAGGAGTTGCCCCATTTTATTTAGCAGACCTTTATGAAGCTGTTGTTTAAAATATTTAACATGATTGTAAAGTTTTGATGTTTGGTATCTTTTCCTACTGGACTGGCAAAGGTGACTAGTTCATATGTATGAAGTTATATCCAATTCTTACATATTGTCCTCATCTATATTTGATTTTATTTTCTTTGATGGTATCTTAAGCTTCCTTTTTCTTTCTGATCTTCCCTGTTTCATGCATTGTCAACTAAATGCATCAAGTGTTTGTCTTTAAGTTTCCATTATGTCATTCCATTTCCATGTCTTCTCTTTTCAGTGCTCTCCTTTCTTGCCTGTGTTTCTTATTTTCTCCTGTTTTTTATCTCTCTCTCTTGCTCTTTCTCTCTCTCTCTCTCTCTCTCTCACTTCATTCACTCTCAAACATTATGTCCAAACATTACAGTAATATTCCTTATTTTTTAAAACATTTTATCATACATTTGTTTTTGCTCAACAGTCCACTGATAAAACAGAGAGATTGTTCATACCTGAGAATATGTATTATGATTATGATTAATATGATAATAATTATTGTTATGGGATTCCTTCTTGGGGGTGCTGACTATAATGGCACTGCCCTCAGCATTGAATAAAATCCAGGGGAAATAAAGTCAGTCTTTGAGTTTCTTTAAGGTTCTACCCACCTTTTTCTTTCTGATAGCCTATCCAACCATGAACACAATAGAGAAGACTGCGATGAATGGGAAGCATTTCAAAAGTCATTTTGTTTGGTTCCATGTGTAAAATGTTCTGTTTTTTTCAGTGCAGTAGTTGCAATTCATTGTAGTGTGCGAACCATTACATAATATGCATGGGTTTTCAGTGAAATTCTATATTGCATTGGTAATGAATATGGTTGATGCAAAGTGTCATGTTCAGTGTGCAGCCAACACATGAAACATGAGAGAAACATGCTCCAGTATGCTGAGCAGTGCAGCTGTGTGTTAAGGATGTTGAACACTGCCTTTACACCCACTGCAGTCTTTCACACAGTTGCTCAGGGACACTGTGCAGTCCAATTGATCAGGTCCAGTGCTTAGCCTGTGTGTGCGTGCGTGCGTGCGTGTGTGTGTCTGCATGCATGTGTGTGTGTCTGTGTGTGTGTGTGTGCATGCGCACCGTGCGCTCACCTGTGTATGATCAGAATCAAGGCATCCACATTCAGAACAAAATTTTATTTCACAACTAAACCCAAACCACTCCTTCAATAAACATTTGCTGATCTTAACAAAAGACTGTGAGTCATTCATATTGTACATTGTGTTTTTTTTCTCCCAGGTGTGTACTGTGGTTACCTTCACGTTAGAATTTTCTTTCTGCCCAAGTAGGATATTCTGCACAAAAGTAAATGGGAAGTCCTTTTCTGTGTGTTTGTGAGTGTATGGCTGAGTGACTCTCTCTCTCATCACCATTACTGCATGAAAGACCTGTCACTCTGTATTAGCTCTCTCTCTCTCTCTCTCTCTCTCTCTCTCTCTCCCCACTGCGGATTCTCCCCCTTAATCTTGAATGAGACCAAGAGGGAAAGAGCGAGATGCTGAAAACGCAGATTAATAGAGGTCACGGATACAAAGTCACATATGCTGGTACGCTTTCGTCCAAACCCGAATCATTTTATAAGGAAGCACTTTACATTTCAGCCAATTCATTTTACCTCAAGCACACGAGGTAAATGCGTTGTGTCTCTCGAAGTATGCTCACAGCACACTAAATCCTTAATTAAGCGTACATGTATTAATCATTTCAACGGTACACGTGGTCCCCATGTCTTTTTTCTTGTCCATACACCCCCACAGCCTCTCTGCAGAGCTTGGTCGTTATAGCGTTAACTTTGGCATGAGAAACTCCGCATTTCACTTGAATGAGGAAACGAGAAAGAGTGCCGATCTGTTGGCACCCCAGTAAGCATTCCACCAGCTTTCATTGTATATCTTTCACAACTTTAATATCAACATCATTAATTAAGTAACCCAATAAAAAAAACAGAAGAGAATTTTCAAAAATCGTTCCAGTGGCAGAATTTACATGAAACATACAATGCTGAAGAAAATAAGGAAATCAATGCGTTCTCGTGTTACCATTGCTGTGACACACAAATATGAGGAGTGAGGGTAAACCTTATATTTTTTCAATCTGCCTACATTCTTTGAGAAGTCGGACGCGACGATTTGCTTACGTCGGGGTCTGTGAGAGTAAGAGGGACAGACAGACAGACCTTATAAGCACGAGAGAGGGGTAGAGAGAGGGACACGCGTATTTAACCAAGAATATACAACGAAAATCCCGTGAGTGCGCCTGTGCCCTCGAGATAATATTTATTAGATCCTTTTCTCCGTACATATTTATTTAATAGTTAATTACCACCTCTGCCTCTCGCACGTAATCCCCCCCCGTTTCCTCTCTCAATCTCGCCGTCCTTTCTAACCCCCCCCCCCCCTTTCTCTCCGTCCCTTTTCCTCTTCCTTGCTGAAGTCCGTTTACCGAAAAGGATACGGAAAGACAGACTGTGGAGGTAAGAATATAATTTATTGTGTAATAACGATAATTGTGTTATAATTATAATTATAATTCAAAGAAACAGTGGATATTCTCCAGACGCATGTAGGGATATGCACTTGCTATGCATTTGCAGGTGCATAATTGTTATGCTGTTACAATAAAATTGACATCTGAATATAAAATCCAGAATTATTATATCTGTGTGTATGCATTAACGTCATATTTGCTCCGTGTACACGCAAGTTAACTGTGGACGTTAATAGAACATAAAGTATACAATATATTGACTAGAAAATGCAGTAACATGGCCAGTTATTTTGCCCAGGGACGCTCGACGGAGATGCACATGCATGAGGAAATACAAACAAATATTAATTTTTTGCTGGACAAATGGATCCTGTATACTGTGATGATTGTTTCAACATGGGATAGGTGGCCGTTTTCAGTAAAAACAATCCAGTCACGGTATTTAAAGTGGGAACGTCTGTGTGAAATGCTACACGAAGTAATACGCCGATCGTATATAACACAAGGCGTCCATTTTCAGCAGTATAGCGGCGTGCATGTGATAATTTCTCTTTGCATATTTGTTCAGGTCTCTATTTCTTGTTTGTAATTCACATGTGATGAATCTGTCTGTGCCTTTCTAAGTGTACAGAAACGTATACGGCATTCGTGTTGGGATTTGAAGCGTAATTATTCAACTGTAATTGAAACACTGCACCTCTGTTGGGATATGACAGCTCCATTGGGCAATAATGAATACTTAACTGTAACGTGACAATTTATTAAATTCCTCTATTGACTTTTTATAACCTCCAAATGTAACATTAATTATATACACTGGGTGCACACACAAAAAACCACGCACACGCACACACACACACACAGCAAACAGCAATTTGTATGACACACCTTGCCATTGTTTCCTTATTCTCCTACATGGCATGCACGTGGTGTGTTCTTACATGTGTTCTAACATCTCCATGCTCAGGTTCGCTGTGATCTGGTTCTGCAACGTGATCGTACAGTGGGATTTTGCCATGGTCACTGTGGGCATCATGGTCATAATCAGAGTCTGAAATACTGTATGCTAAGACAGAGGCTGCGGACATGCACTTTAGTCTCTTGTGAGAGAAGCAGGTATGGATGTGAGGCCGAGGGGCTTTCTGTCACCTTGCATCGTAAGGCACAGCCATGCACAGAATGCTGAGGAACAGGGTCTCCTTGGCCTGGAGAGGGCCTTGTTACTTGTTGAAATGGTAGCACTGCTCTTCAGTGCTTGGGCTACACTAGGGAAAGCTAATGTGCACCATCTCTGACTGTTTCTTAGTCCGATGTAAAATCACAGTTTGGAATTTTTGGGAGTGGAGTGGAAGTACGGCATTGCATTATATTCAAAATATTATTTGCTTTGTAACATTATTCGCGCGCGCACACACACACACTCACACCTGCACGGACATACGCATGCTTACACACATATGATGATATGAAGGTATATGTATGTATTTCTCTAGATTTATTGCTACGTTCAGCCGTCTCTTATTCACATTCATATAGACTTGCAATTTATTTGCACATGAAATATGCAATGCCCTGACGAAAACAAATTGGATATTAATTTAAATCGATAGCATACCAAGGAGAAACAGCAATTAAATAGCTTTTAACATGTTGATTTTTAAATGCTGGCTAAATCCAACAAAATGCTTTCAGTGAATTTAGGTTTTACAGACAAGCATGGTACATGCCCTTTAAGTCCAGGAGGAAGTAGAGGCATTTGCCCGCAGTCCCTGTCACACACCATTTGCTATTCTGCATCCCTCCACCAACTCTCTCACCCCTTTTTCTGTATTCTCATTAACATTCATCTTTCTGGTCCTGGCACACACCTCGCACCAAGGCTTGGTTGTAAATTTACCCATGATTAATATTCCAGTATGATCTGAAATCAACTTCAGTTTGGTTATTATAATGTTTGGATGTGTCCCATGAATGCACTACAACCTATTAATTTGGAAGGCCTGTGCTGTGGCAAGAAATTCATGATTGTAAAAATGTCACAACTACATTTCCCATCAGGCTATGGCATAGTGATGAAGTAGACAGGTGCCACTGTCATGTCAAAGTGCATGTTGATTACCCCCATTGCTATGAGCATCATTAATGAGTATTCTGCTGCACAGTGAAAGCCTGAGTGGTTATGTGATATTTTTTCTCATATGGCCCATTTCTTCAAAAGCAGTATTTATATGCTGTGTAATCCTGGAAAAATTCCACCACCACCTCCCCCCTTTCTCTCTCTCTCTCTCTCTCTCTCTCTGTCATTCTTTCTCTGTCATTCTCTCTCTCTCATCATTACCTCACTCTACTCTGATCTAGACTTTGGAATTCAATGTTGCCATGGCAACAGGATAGGACATGCTCTCTCCTTCCGTTTCTCACTCTCAACTTCTTTACACATTTTCTAATCTCTGTCCACTTTGTATGGGTATATACCAACATATTTGGTCTTCCTTTTGCTATCTATTAATGAAGGTAAGAACTGGCTCAGAGTTTTTACATTTCCTGCACAGCTGCGACTGCAAATCACCTTGCTTAGTTTAATCTTTTTTTCTGCTTTTCAGGAACAAAGCTATGGTTCCTGCCAAGAAAATTCCAGTTAAGTGAAGAGTACCTAAATTACCCAAGCCTGATAACACAAAACCGGTGGAAACCAAGGCTCTGAGGCAGTGACAGAAAGACAGAGGGAAGGAGAGAGAAAGCGAGTAAGAGAGAGAGAGGGCGAGAGACAGAGAGAGATAAAGAGAGAAAGAGAGAGGAGAGAGAGGGGGAGAGAGAAAGGGAAAACAGTCGATGGATGCTGCTTGGACAGAGGGGACGGCACATTCTTCATTGACGAGGAAAAGAAAGCAGGCACCATTGAGGGAAAGGGGAGAAACACACCTCCAGGTAAGCCGGAAGACATGATAAGATCTTTAATCTTGATGAGGTGACTGACTGGCTATGAGAGGGTATTTTGATTTCCAGAGATTCTCATGGAGCAGTTACTGTTGGGACACTGCCGATCTGAGTCTGCCTGCCCTTCTTTGCATACTTTTAAAGAATACAGTGTCCTTGAGAGCTTAATGAAAATGCCAAGAGAAATGGAGCCTTATAATCTAAATGCCATTCAGTCCATGTAATGTCCAGCCTGCAGTACAGCCCTGTTATTTGAGGTTCGAAAACAATAACCACTGCTCGTAGCAAATACAGTGCGTTGCCATATATAGCTGTGCTTGGCTTTAGGTCTTTACATTCACAGTCCCTCCGAAATTACGGGTTCCATTTTGGAAAATTAAAATCTGAAGCAAACAATGCATGTGCTTTAAAAGACAGTCTTTGCAGATTAGTTTGACAAGGCTGAACCTGACTTGAACATGTCACCAGGCATTATGCCAGTCTAAAGGTTTGTTTCAGGTACCAGCGAAAAACAAAGATGACAAACGAATAGATTATTTCATTAATTCTCTTGCGTGGCCAAGCTAGCTACATTTCTCAGTAAGTGTCGTGTAACCATATCCAACCTCCTGATTTGGCCTCATGAGTGACATCGTCACCTGAGATTTTGTATATTGCATATTTGTCCCAGGTAGCATATTTAGGGCTTGAAATATAAAGGTACTTTTTTTGTACAAACTTATGTATGAAATATTGAGCAGTCTTTGTGGTTTGCCTGTCTGCAGCTACATCACCAGCTCGGGGAAATCAGCGCATGCAGGCTGGAACAGGTGTGCTCTTCATGAGCCAAATTATAATGGAGCTGAACGTTTTCCTGTCCTTTGCTGTTTGCCATGCTGGCCTTCTTGTAGACAAGCAGCTTGTATAGGTGGAGACTGGATTCTATTTGTGAAACTTCCACCTGTTATCTCCTAACTGCCGTGAAAAGAAATTGACAGATGCTGTAGTGAATCCCCCTTTGTTTGGAGTCTTATACCCACCCAAGCTTCATGCAAGTGTTGGGGAAAGGTGGTGTTTGAAATGCAAATTAAATATGCAAATATGGCCAGGGACATTTTTTGCTGCATAGCAGTGAGAAGGAAGGTAATTTTCTTGTGGAAGTGATGTTCATTAGAATTTAAAAGGGAATTTCTAATAATATTGGAGTGGAGGTTATCATTTTATTAGCCAATGAGCTGGAACCCTGGTTGACTCGGAGTCAACGTTCTATATGAACCTACTGTAGACACCCTCAGCAGTTTCTGATACGGAAGCCAACGTTGAAAGCCCAGACCTTGGTGCAGATCTCAAAGTTTGTGTGCTGTTCACAGGAAACTTCACAGGTCTGTTTGGAACTGATATCACATGGTGTGGGCCTACTGTACTCTTCACAGGCACCTTATTGTGTGTCACTGACTGCATTGTCAATGTTACGGGGACTACACTGTGTTCTCTGAACCATCGTGTTAATGTTATGCACTTCCTTGCTGTCTCAATTTCCTGTTATTTCCATGCCAACAGTTTCCTATTCTGCATTAGTCCACTGTCGGCACATGTGGTGTAACTGAACGCTTTATGTGTTGATTTGTACGTGGCTCTCAAATTGTTGATTGGCTTCCTCATAGTGTTCTCCCTCTTGTTCCTCTTTCTCACCTTCCCCCTATTATAAATATGCATTTCTGTTCTGCGCCACCCCACCCCCTCCTTTTTACACCTCTCTCCCTAACCCTAACCCTGACGCAAATCCCAATGCCGTACGCGCAACCTGATTTTTTTTGGTCGTCTTTCCCGATTCTCCCACCCCTCCTCCTCCCCCCTGATCGTCGGCAGCCATGGTGTGGTGTGAGAAGGGGATCCAGGTCCTCCTCACCACCGTGGGGGCGTTCGCTGCGTTCGGGCTGATGACGGTGGCCATCGGCACGGACTACTGGCTGTACGCCCGAGCCTTCATCTGCAACAGCACTGCCAACTCCTCCCAGGACGACCCGCACAACAAAGACCGCAAGGACCCCGGCGCCCTCACCCACTCCGGCCTCTGGAGGATCTGCTGCCTGGAAGGTCAGGGTCCAGTTTCCGGTCTGCCCGAGAGGGCGGGGTGTGTTCGGTTCGGTAGGGTACAGCTTCCTGTCTAGTGACATGGCCGCAGCCACGCAGAAAAATGTTTTTTTTTTCCCTTCCTTTTGTGCAGAAGCGCTCCACAGCTGGAGCCTGTGTTTAATGCAGCGTCTCGTGGCTTCACCTCAGAAGCTCCCTGATAACGCGCCAGCCAGATAGCACCCTGCTCTGCCTCTGATAGATCGCCTCTGCCTCTCCGAGTTTCAGCGCCGTCCTCTCTGCATATGGAACGCAGCCCCATTCTCCTGGCTCAGATTAGGGGGACACGTGGCCTTTGGAGTCAATATGGGTTTTGAGCCAAAATGGCCGTCCAGCTGCAGGGAATTGGAGTTGTGTCTTGTGGATGAAACTGTTGCCATTTGGGCTCAGTGATGGTTTCACTTAAGGACGTTTGCTGGTTTTAAGCAATTGGGGGGTTAACGTAATTTGAATGTGGATGTATAACTTTTGGAGGCTTGAATGAGCATTCCTGATTCTTTCACACTCTCCTGAATGCGTGAAGGTATCCCCCTTTGACCCCCTCATTCTCTGACACAAATACAGACCACACCAATTAAGTTTGACACTGTGTCAGTTACTGAATGAATCTTATTCCACCTAAATATATACAATACCAGCCTAGGTACCATAACAGATTTTTAAAGGCATTTCATTTTTTATTTTTCGAATTAATTTATTCATTGGGGTATGCTTTGCTTTTTTCTTTTTTGCCTATGGAAAAACATTGACCAATTCCAAGGCCATCATTAAATATATGTATAATTAGAATAAAATATTTTAAATGAAATACAACCTAATTGTGATGGGGCAATAGAAAATAAAAATAATGTTTAGACTTTGGATTCTTACTTTCCTACAATAACTACTAGTATTTGTGTATATGAGTGAATATTTTAAGAGCCATTACCAAAATAAAAATTATAATTAGAATGAAAATGCATTTTTAAGTATGACATGATTGTCAAATACAACAAAAGCTCAGGGTTGATGTGATTTGTCTACATACAGTCTAGAGGACCAAAGATGGAGAATACGTTGACTCCTTGGAATTTCACAAAAATGGAATTTCACAAATATGCATGAGATATCATTGGGGACATAAGAGATTCCAAAAGCAGAGATAGCTATTCAAATCTTAGACTTTCAGTCTTATAATAGGAAATGGTTGTTTTTAAAAAAATATTCTTTAAAAAATTATTGTGGTGCCATTTTTTATTTTAAACCAAATACACCCTACAGGGAGAGGAAAGCAGTGAATGAACTGAACGTATTCCTTTGCTCCAGTAAGCTCTGTCAAATCAAAAAGGTAACCGAATAGCTGCAGATGCAGTGCCTCCTTGGCTGGACTGACAACTCTCCTCCCTGTTGTACCTCCCATCTCTTTCTTTCAGGCAACTCCGTGTGACAGGTCTGAAAAGACAGGACCCCATACGTGTCCATCTCTCCCTTCATCCGTCTCTCATCACTCCATCATTTTCCACATCCATCCATCTACACCAGTCATGCTGTCATCACAGTCCGTCTGTCTGTCTGCAATAGCACATCGAGGCTGGACTGGGTAGTTATCCTGTCTGTCTGTGATTATTCAGTGTCTTTTTTTGGGTGCGTCTGTTGTGGCACGGTGTTCGGGGAATTAAATTAGTAACTGATGAAGTAAATGCCATTTTGTTTGCTAATTTTAACTGCCAGATCTGCAGTCTGAGGTTATGCCATGGTTCACGTAGGCTACCAGGGGATAGAGGTGAATTCCATCGGTGCTTCTCAAAAGCAGAGAAAATTGCTTCTTCTCTGAACAATTAAGCTGCATATTTTGCCATTAAGGTCACTTTTGTGGTTAAAGGCAGACACTGCGACGGCAGGCCGTTCCTTTCCCATCTGCTCAGAAGGCAATTACAGGAGACTGAGGCCGAGCGAAGCAAGCCTCCTGTCTGAACTGTGTATTCCCCTGGCTTTTAAAAATGGGAACAGCCTTCAAGGTCAACGCAATCAGCGTGTACAGTACATACCCTGTTTACTAATGCCTGCTCTCTCCGGACACTGCATTACTGTGCTAAGTGTAGGTGTACCAGAGTGTGTCCATTTGTGTCCCTGTGCTCACTCTGCATTTACTGTATCTCCCTTCCTCCCCTCCCCACCCCCCCTCTGTGTTCCAGGGCTGAAAAGAGGAGTGTGCTCACAGATCAATCATTTCCCTGAAGATGCTGACTACGACCACGATGGAGCGGAGTACCTTTTACGTAAGAGAGGGAGGGAGAGGGAGGAAGGAGAAGGTCAAAAGGAGGTGAATAGCTCATTAGACTGGGAATAAATAGCAGAGCTAGCTGCTCAAGTACAGGGGGCTGGAAAAGGAGCAGGGGAGAAAGCAGGCTGGAGATAGATAGGGAGGCGGGGCAAAGGCAGGGCTTGAGGGTGGGCATGGGGACGGAGCATGGGGGTGGGCAATCTGGGCACGACGGTGGGCATGGCAGTATGGGTTAGGGGTGTTAGTGAAGATGAAGGAGTTGAAGCTAAAATGAGGCCTGAACACCTTTAAATGTGGATATCTCAGACCTGGAACGGGGCTGCTGCCTCCTGCTGGCCTCATTCACACCTTTCATTTACACTTGATTAGGACACACCCGGAGACGACCCAGCCCTCCTTTCAGACAGCGTCTCCTGGTGAGAGGGAATGAAGGCCAGAAAGAAGCTGCAGTGGGGTCAGGCGCTCCAGGCCACGAGTACCGTCTCACCCCCTCTGCTCCTCCGTTCGCAGGCGTGGTGAGGGCTTCCAGCATATTCCCCATCCTCAGCGCCATCCTCCTCCTGCTGGGCGGGGTCTGCGTTGCGGCCAGCCGCTTCTACAAGAGCAAGAGGAACATCATCCTGGGAGCGGGCATTCTTTTCGTGGCTGCGGGTAACGTTCCTCGCACTGCTTCCTGTCTTCCTGTTTCTCTGCTGCGGCAGCGCTGATGCACTACGCTCCCCAGAATCCCCTGTTCCAGCTGTCCTATTCTGTCCCTGTTCCCTCATAATGGATCTCTTCTTGCTCAAGCATAATACTCCTCTCCTCGCACCCCTCCCTACACCTCATAAGGTGCTTCTTCCTGCTTACCCATAATGTCCCCTTCCTGTGATATTCATCTTTCTTTTCTTTCTGCTCTTTAATTGTGTCCTGCCCCCCCCCCGAACCCCCCTGTCCTGACCCCCCCCAGGCCTCAGCAACATCATCGGGGTGATCGTGTACATCTCCGCGGCGCTGAGCGACATCTCCCCGAAGAAGGACGAGGACAAGAAGTGGCACTACTCCTACGGCTGGTCCTTCTACTTCGGCGGGCTGTCCTTCATCCTGGCGGAGATGGTGGGCGTGCTGGCCGTCAACATCTACATCGAGAAGAACAAGGAGCTGCGCTGCCGCTCGCGCACCGACCTCTTCAAGAGCACCACCAACGCCGTGCTGCGGCTGCCCAGCTACCGCTTCCGCCAGCGCTCGCGCTCCAGCTCCCGCTCCACCGACCCCTCCCGCTCCCGGGACGCCTCCCCCGTGGGCGGCGGCAAGGCCTTCGGCCTCACCCCCTCCGCCCTCCTCTCCCAGGGCACCGTCGGACAAATCTCCGTCTCCACCCTGCCCAACCCCCACGCCCACTCCCACTCCGCCCTGGGGGGCGACATCTCCATGTACACCCTCTCGCGGGATCCCAAACTGGCGGGGCTGGGGACCCTCGGGGGCCCGCCCATGTACGGGACAGTGGACAGAGCCACCTTGTACCAGCTGCATAATTGTTTCCCCAAGGAGGGCGGCGGCGGTGGGGGCGTGATCCTCAGCGGCACCCTCCCCTCTCTATCCAAGTCCAACAACCCCTCGTCCGCCCAGAATTCCTCCAACAGCAACGCCCCCCTGAATACCTCGTCCTCCGCCCCGTCCTCCCAGCCCCCGCCCCTCTCCTCGTCCACAATGGAGAGAGACAGGGGCATGGGCACCCTGGATAGGCTAGGGAAGGGGGATAGGGAGAGCTCCAATTCCAATACCCTCAATAGGAAGACGACGCCCGTGTAGAGGTCCGGATAGGGTGAGGGAGAGAGAAACGACAAACATGGACAGAAAAGAAACAGGAGGATAGAGGAGGAAGAGATTGGGAGGACAGATGAAGAGCAATAGGAGGAAGGAAAGGAGTCCATACCCTCCCTCCTCTCTCCATCTTGGTTTTAACTAGCATAGATATATTACTGAGAAAAAAAAAGATTAATAATGACAAGAATAACAACAACACTATTATTATGTACTTTTCATTACTTTTAAAACTACACGTGTGGCTGTAAAAGCTAATATCTCTGGGTTATTATTTTTCTTTCATTCTCAGTGCTTTATATTATTCTAGAAGACATTATCGTAAATTTTGAATATTGCCATATTACTGTTGTTGTTATTGTTGTAATTGTTATTGCTGGGTTTATCTGTGATTGCAATGTTAATTTTTGAATTATGGTTTCTTTTTTTTTTAAAGATTTTTTTTTTAATTTAAAATTGAGGAAACTGATCCGTTGCACAGTGACACAAAATATAATGATGTCATTAAGTGTCAAGCACGTGTGCATAAATGTGAGAGTGGATTTTTTAAATTATGATTATTATGATTCTTAATATTCTTCTTATTTTTTAAATATTATTACAAATATTGGTAATAATAGTTTTATGTTAGATTTATTTTGGTGAAAATGTTTGAATTCTTACCTGGTTATCTTTTTTATATTTTGATTATTGACTGACACAGTGAGACTGAGAAACCATTAGATGGAAATGAAGAGTCATGGTTTTAATTTCAATTGGTGTTATTTATTTAGTAGTAGTAGTAATATTCTAATTGTTATGGTTTGAAGTTGATGTAATGGGTATGAATATTGAGGGATTACATGAAATTGACGTATATTTCTACAATTCATAAATATCTGCGGAAAAATAAAGGGCAAGGATTGCTTGAGAAGATTCAGATAATTATAGTTTATAATGAGAGGACAATATCAATGGACTTCACCAGAACACAGAACAAATCACTATTATTTAATCATTTAAAAATGATATATGAAAAGAATATGTGTGGAAAAATAATTTTAGATTAAAGTTAAAAAAAATAAATATTTATATTATAATTATGTACAACTATATAAACCTCTGTTTTGATATATGGATATTCTGATGGTCAAAAGTAGGTTGTTGGATGGAATTCTTAGGGGATTATATATTTGGGTTGATTATATCATGTTGGTATATAAAAGGTATTACAGAGCTTAATTAGAATGTGGAAAAGGTGCTCCCTAGTGCTCACTGCTGTGGCCTCTGCTGCAGTACCCCCTCCCCCCCGCCACCACCCCCCACCCTCCTCCTCACCCCCCCCCCCCCTTACAATTCTGTGGGTATGTAACCCCACATGCAACTCCACTACCAACAGATGGGACAGTTCTGCAATGCAGAGTGAGCAAGCTCATTTGAGAAATATGTATTATGTACTGACATAATCAGGCAAATTATATCCCAGTGCTCTTGACCATAAGTTTATCTTCAGGGTGACATATACATACATAAACGTTGTCCAGATTCTTGAAGAATGTCTATCTGACACCTGCTCAGACCGGTACAGAATGCTATATTATTTGTGTGGAAACGAATGCTGCCAGAATCAAGTCATTCTGTGTGGCACAATGACAACGTATATGTGTGTAAATACAGCATATATATAGTTATACATAGATATTATATATAGATAGATAGCCGAGATCTATCTAACTGTGTGACAAACAAAAGAGACTGTATTGCATGAAATTTGTACTAAAAAAAGAGAGAAAACACTATGCCTATTGCCTATTTTGTTCTGCTGTTTCTGATGGAACAAAATGAACAGGATCTGAATCAGTTGTGGCACGTAGGGAGGGAGAGGTGCAGAAGATGGAGTGATAACGATGATGTCCCACAGCACTTATCCCTTTAAATGTGGCTTCCACTGCTACGTGGATAGCTGCCACATGTTCACACACAAGCTTATTTGGAGTTAATAAGTTAAGTCGCTTAATTAATTGAAACATAGGCTTTGCGATGAGGACATGGTCTTGGTGGTTTCTGCATAACTTGCCTGATCTCAATGTGGGCCGTTGGCGCCATCGTGCCCTCCCCGAAAAAACAGAGGAAAGCATGAAGATAAAAGAGAGAAAAGACAGGAGAGAGTGCAGAGAATAGAAATGCGGGGTTTTGCTTGACTCCCAAGTATACCTGAGCCAAGTGAGTAAGAAAGCACAGAGGTCACCTTCTTCCATATTTCAGGAGGTGCGGCGCACTGGCGACGCAGATCTCCCCTCCCCTGCAACGTTCAGCCCCAAATCCACAGGCACTGACATACTGTATATACAGACTCTGTGTGTCGATGTGTCTGTGTGGCCCTGTTAAATGGCTAAATATACAGCCTGCATAGAGTGTCGTGTATCTGGTCAGGGTTGTGTTTCAGAAATCTTGGAAAGGAGGGTAGAGGTCAGCATGGCGGAGACCGTATCCTTATGGTGTGGCAGGGATCTGGAAGGGTCTGGGGGGATGGGCAGGAGAAACTGAGAAGGATTTAGGACTGTCCACGAATGAAGGGTGGCATTTTGAAATGGGGTAGGGCAGTGCAGGGTCAAGTGAGGCAGAGAGTGAAGTGGCGTTTTGTGTGTGTGTGTGCGCGTGTGCGTGTGCGTGTGTGTGTGTGTGTACACGTGCGTTGCACAACTCAGGGCATAGTTAAAATTCAGGATCAATGTTTCCTTTCCCCTTGAGCAGTGCTTGTTGCTATGAGCAATGCGCTAACTGCAGAAGTGTGCAGGGAGCAGGAGAAAAGGAGCAAGCAATGGAGCATAGAAACAAATGCGGAACTAGAATGGAGGGTTTGAGAAGACTGGGTGTGCACTGGATATAGGGTGAGAGGGAGACATACAGAGAAAATTCTAGTAAAAAAAAATAGTGTGTGCGTGAGAGAGAGAGACTGCAGTTCTAAATACTGTTTCCATTAAATGAAACCATACAACAATTACCAACATCCATTTTTTATTTAAATACAGAGAAAAAGGACACATACACTGACAGTCCTGCACATAGAATATGCAGTAGCCTATACATTCTCATTTCAAGAGAAAGGAAAGGAACAACGTTATACAGGCCTGATGCCTTAGAATGTGAGTGCAATCTTTAAAAGAGGGGAACACTGTATAAATTCCCAAATCCCTACCGTAGTCATTTTTTTGTTGCTTTGTTTGGGTTCCTGGCGATGTTACGATTAGGACATTTTCTATATTTTCCATTTTTCATACTCATGCATACATAATTATTTAATAGTAGCAAATAAGGTAAGAACCTTGCAATTAAGAGAACCTCGAGCATCACCCTTACAGAACAAAAATATATTGCCGTATTTTGAAAAACATACTGTAAAACATTGAATAATACATTTGAATATGGGAAGCGCTCCAAATATATTTTCAAACACATATATTTTTGCTTAATAATACATTCACTTGGTTATATTCAGATGTATTCCCCTGAGACCAAAGTGGTAATACGTGGTATAATTTTAATATGCCAAATATGTCTAATATTTAAAAATGTCTCAAAACAAATTTTTGACATTTCAAGTAACATCTTCTCATTTCACAAACAAGTCCATGTTCTGTTTTAATGTTATTGGTATGTGCACTTAAATACTGAAAATATTATCAGAAACACCTGTCATAAAATAATAACTAAGCAATAATGGCAATATATTAGATCTCCATATACTGAAAATATATTTTTGTTGTGCAAGGGGAGGGCTCTACATTCCTACATGGATCTGAATCCCCTTTTTTCTGATGCAGGGGTTCCTCTGAATTTCACTATCCAGGACACTCAATGAATTGCATCCACCTCAGGGAGTCCACCTGTGATTATATAGGCTTGTCCAATATTACTCATGCTGTACATATACAATGCTGAAACACCAATATTACCAACATTTCAGAGAGAGCCGACTTGTAACATAACAATGCAAGAAGGAGCATCAGTCTGAGAAGTCTCACTTCACGTAGACAGAACGGTACAGATTTTCATTATAAGATGCCAAGGAAAAGAATTACACACATGCAGAGGAGGAGAGAGACAAAGTAAGATCCATCTTTGTTTTGCAGTTAAATTGCCAACAGAAATTACGGCATGTTTTAGGACCAGCCAATATTCCACCAAACAGCCACGTTACCTTTTTTTACTGTTATGTTCCATATACTGTCTAGCCGAGGTGGTATAAAGTCTAGGATTTGGTATTGTCCGTATTATGAGTAATTCCCATGAAGCAGTTTGTGTGCTTGATTTAAAACAATACCCTGCAGGCCACTAGGTGGCACTGTGATCGTGAGGTAAACACCTTTCCCAGGGGCTAAAGGGGAGGGTGAGCAGCATAAAGAGCAAACCAGCCACAGTGAGGATGGCCCCGGATATCCCTATGCAGGATGCAGACCAGGAGAGCTCGTGGTGAATCGGGACGGTGTGGTCGCTGGCAAGAAGGGCGAGGACAGACTGGTGGAAGACGATGAGCGACAGCAGGACCAGAATGCCTGAGAGAGAGGGAGAGTGTCAGAGAGAGTTAAAGATAGATAGACAGACAGACAGACACATAGACACAGTGAAACTCCAGGACATGGCCAGTCGGAGACTGAGGACTGAGGGGCTCTATTCAATGGATGGACGGCTCTCACCTGAGAGAGTGAAACAGACGGACGCAGGTTTGAGGAAGAACTTCTCTCCTTTACTGAGGGACATGATGATGCAGACGGCAGCCGTCACCATCAGGAAGAGGCTCAGGAGGGCCAAGCTGGCAGCAGCCACACTCAGACCTGAAATCGAGACACTGGAGTTACTGCTGTGAACAGGATACATCATGACCATGACTGACTGAACAGGATACATTATGACTATGACTGACTGAACAGGATACATCATGACTATGACTGACTGAACAGGATACATCATGACTACGACTGACTGAACAGGATATTACATTACATTACATTACATTACAGGCATTTGGCAGACGCTCTTATCCAGAGCGACGTACAACAAAGTGTATAACCATAACCAGGAACAAGTATGACGAAACCCCTAGAGAGAAGTACCGGTCCAAGTACAGGGAACAACCGCATAGTTCAACTTGGACCCTGATGGTTAAACTGATTAACACTAACAACGAGAGCGGCAACAATGCAATCTATGGAAAAAAGAAAAGAAAAAAAAAAAGTCAGACTACGACTGACTGAACAGGATACATTATGACTATGACTGACTGAACAGGATACATCATGACTATGACTGACTGAACAGGATACATCATGACTACGACTGACTGAACAGGATATATTATGACTACGACTGACTGAACAGGATATATTATGACTACGACAGACTGAACAGGATACATTATGACTATGACTGACTGAACAGGATACATTATGACTCACAAGCCAAGAGCACTTGACTTCTGTCATCACAGTTAATGTTTTTTTGTCTGTCTCTGCACAACCCAGCCGTCCCTGCATCAGCAATGGTCCATTTAATTCCTCTGATACCAGTGCCTTTAACAGATATTCTTTTGCTGGGAATGTTTTATGAATTGCAAAGGAAAACTAGCTTAAAAAAAAAAACATTTGATGAAACTCAATTAAAAGGTAATAATTTAATTTGTTTTATTACTCAGTCATCCAAGAAGCTATCAGAACAAAATAAATATCAAATTAAAAAATGAACGATGTCATAATAGCAATTATCACTGCAATTTACGGAGGCACAGATTAAATGTTAATTTTGGTTCATAGATGTGTGTGTTGATTTGCTTTGATTAAAAGAGGTCAATGGTGTACTAAATTTTATGAGTGACATGACCAGATGGCATATTAACATTAATACTGAATGAGACTGAAGATGGTGTGGGGGAGATGGAGGGATTCTGGGTAAGAAAAGGGACGGACAGAAAAAAGAAACACACTCACTCTTCTGAGTTGTCTTCTGAAATATAACTGCATTGTCCCCAGAAGTAAAGAACTTGAAGAATGTGCAGTTTGATTCTATCTCTGTCAAAAGAAAGGGGGAAAGCATTGACATACTGTATACACGCATTAATTCATTACAAATAAATACAGTAAAACGTTCACTTCTCATGTGTCTCCAAGGTTTTACACACACGGTTGTGGTTGCACGCAAAGGTCAGGACATAGACTGCTTTCACACACAAGGTAACTGAGTCCCCACTAGGGAAAAGAACCACACGAACAGTGGGAGGCCAGCAACTGTGTGGCTGCTCTCTGCTTTCATCTATAAAAGGAATGGAGTCATAGCATAAAACACATGAAACTTTTGCAAGTGGAGTGGGGCACACTGTGAACTCCCCAATTCAAATTCACTCAAATTTCAAAAGCCTTCAAAGAGCCGTTGTCCCACAGCCACAACATAAAACACATGGCAAACTTCTGCAATGGCCAGACACCCTCCCTAAGAATTTTCTGATAGAGCAGAATTCATGGTTCCTTCTATAATGGCAAGTCGCCCACATCCCGAGGCAGCGAAGCATCCCCACAACATCACACTGTCACTAACACGTTTGACTGTTGGTATGATGTTCTAACAGTCAAAGGCTGCATTTTCTTTACGCCAGACATGACGGGAGCCGTGGCGCCCAAAACATTCCACTTTCGGCAAATGTTGACAAGCTTTGATGTTTCTCCCATGAATCCCATGAATCTCATTTTTGCCCAGTATCTTTCATATTATGAAGATTTGAACATGACCATAGCTGAGTCTAGAGAGGTCTGCAGTTATATGAATGTCCATCTCAGATCTTTTGTGACTTCCTGGATGAGTTGTCACTGTAGCCTTGGAGAAATTTTGGCAGGATGGTCATTCCTAGGAAGATTCACCACTGCTCCAAGTGTTCTCCATTTGGAGATAATGGCTCTCACTGCAGTTCAGTGGAATTCCAGAGCCTTAGAATTTGCTATGTAACCCTTTTCAGACTGACATATCACAACAACTTTTTTTCTCATCTCTTCTGGAAGTTCCTTTGATCGTGGCATAGTGTGCTTTATCGACACTTTGTGGTGAATACTTCAACTCATTTGGTAAGTTTCAATATGAGTGAGGTTTTAATTCAACAGGTCGAGCTGTAATTAAGCCTGGCTGTGTTCAATCAGCTAAATCTAATTATCAATTAAATGTGGTTAATTGGTGTATTGAGTAACTAAGGGGGCAATTACTTTTTCACATGATATGGGTGTTGAATAATTTTTTCATTAAATAAATGTAATAATTTTTTTTTTTAATGTGTTTTGCTTTTACTCAGTTTCTCTATGTCTAAGATTACATTTTGACAAAAGATCTGAATCCATTCAGGGTGACAAATATTCAATAACAGAGCAAAACCGGACGGGTGTAAAGACTTTTTCGCGGCACCGTAACTTCTTTACAAGGCAGTCTTGTCCGGTTTCAGATTTGACCTGTTCCAGCAGTTTGGTTAGCCAGTGTACCCTCCATGCTTCGAGGGTCTGTTTTCTGCGTTTACGTGCTGCCTGGTAAGTCAGCAGAAACATTCCGCTTTCACGTTGACGACACACAGATTTATGTTGGTACTAAAATCAACACCGCTGTTGCTATCACTCTACTTGTGAGCTACTCAGAGGACATAAAAGCACACGGCAGAGAGGGAAATGGTGGATATTTTTAACCATCAAAATGCCGCTGAAATGATCTTTTCTCCATTGCGCCAGAAAATTAAATCATGGCACTGCTAATGCCACTCTCTGCCTCTGCCGTGGTATCTTATCTGGTGCCATTTCCAGATAGTCAACAATCGCCTTTCGAGGCTCAGATTAAAAATGTAATGAGGATGTTTTGTTTCCATCACCACACCACTGCCTGCATATTTTGTTATGCAGTATTATATTCAACATGCATATTTTGCATAATGCCATCCTCCTTTGTTCTTTCTCAGATGCAGTTACTATCTGTCTGTGTGGTATTTTTGAAGACTACCATTTTTCTACCATTTTTCTCTGTCAGACTGCTGTTATACATTTTACCTGTGTTCTTCACCTATTTTTACAACAGACTATTCTATGTGCAAAACCGCGCGGACAGTTACGAACCGCACAGCTTCATGGGACTATATCACAAGCTTCAGGGGCGGGGCTAGGCAGCTCATTGGGACCTCGGAGCAGAGAACAATTGCTCACGTCGGCCAAGGGATGCATGGGAGGCATTCAGTCAGAGGGGACAGCCGTGTTCGGTTGATCGAGTGACCCAGCTGACTGTCCTGGTGCATGTGCCTGCTCTCTACACACGCGTATGTTTGGGTCTCCTCCATCCCTGTCTGCGCATGTATGGCTTACGGCTGCGTGAGAAAAGAAGCAGCTGGAAGAAGTAATGTTTCTGAGGAGAACCACAAGTTGTCTTCACTCTCCCGAGCCAGCAGCAGGGTGAGCCTGACAGCACACTTGTACATTTCCCGTGAATTTGGGATTCCAAATTCAGGTGGGATTGATGTATCATTACATCCCTTGCCTTTTTATACATTTTAGATGAAGAAGAGATTGTTAAACAAATAAATCAATCAAAATTGATTCATTATAGGAGTGAACAGAGCATGTTTTCGAAAGACAATATAAAAAGGAAACCAAGCACCATTTGGGGAAATTATTTCTTGACCCTGGGAGACGGCAGTCCAGAAATGATATGAGGTTGGCTAGGGATCAGCTGAGTGCATAACTGTGAGCACTACACATAGCTACACAAATCCTGTGTCATTAAACAGACAAAGGACAGCAGAAAGTTTTTGTCTGACCTACAGTAGCACATCAAAATGCAGGAGTAATTTTAAGAGCCACCTCCAGAACATGAAGGCCTAATGTTCTTTATGACTATGCATCGGGTTACTTCCAGGACCTTTATCATCCCCACAGTTCGGCATGGACTCTCCAAGCCTCTCTGATTTCACGGCACTCCTGCAAGCATAAATAAAATTCAAACCGCCTTCTCCTGACCACTCCCTCAGTTTTCCCTATGTCCTACTCGTAACTGGCACTCTGCAAGTGTGTACAGTTTAATATTTCCTTCAAGAGCATTTTATACTCTCTTATTTAACAACGTGACCCAGTGATACTTTGGAATTTTTGTTGAGATTCAATAATTTTTATGGTAACTTTAATATTGATTACTTGAATTTAGATCCAGTTTCTGTAGGGTTTAGGCTTAGTGCTTCTTTATTACCAATATTATATTTAACCATGTGGGACAACTCTGGACAACCAATCTGAGTCAATTCACTTCATGTCAGCCCACATCTGTGCTTTTGTTGACCCTCTCCGTCTGTAATGACTCTTTAATTTATGCCTAATAACCATTTAATATCACAGTGAAAATGTAAAATAAAACCCAATTTCATAGGAGCAGCAGAGGGGTGAAAAGTGGGGTCACCTCCAGGCAGGTTGGCCGGCCCACAGCTCTCCCTTTCGGGGTCGATGTCTGTCGCCCACAGGGTGGTCAGGCAGCGTTTCCACAGCCCGTAATGAGCCACCATACACGTCTCGTTGCTGTAGTAGGTCTTGGGCGGGGCCAGCTCCACCCAGTAGTCGGTTCCCAAGCCCAAGATGGTGAGGGCCACACCAATAACGGCAACAAAGAACAACGTCTTGACTTGCCCCTCCTGTCCGGTGCTCGGTGTGGTCGGCGCTGCCCGCCGCTTGCCCATGCCTCCCCGCATCCCCATCACTCCCGTCAGGCCGCTGGACCCTCCCCCGGCTCCGCCCCCCCTTCCATCCTCCTCCTGCATGTAGAATGTGGACCACATGGCAACTGTGGCACGGCTCACCAAAACTGAAATGGAATAAAGAGAGTGAAGTGCATGCAGGGACAAACCACATTGCTGTAAAACTAATTTTTTGAAAGAAGCACAGAACTGAAGAACTGCATTAGGGAGGATCGCTAGGATGACCTCACAAGGGTGGGTGTACTGTAACTAAAGAATGGGAAGAGGGGATGAATTAGCTATTGCGAGCAGATAGAGAGAGCAGACTGGGAACAAGGTCACGGAGGGTATAGAGACACCTGGAATTAGAGTATGTGGTTGACAGTGGGAAGGATGAACTCATGAATATGGATGAGACCTCTGCATAAATATGGTGTTTTGCTGAAAATGAAAGGGTACACAGATAAATGGGTGGGTTGATGTGGAACAGGAAAGAGGTGTTAGAACAGGATCCAGCTCACGAAACACAGAAGGTGACAGAAAAGAGAACTAGGTAGAGGCTGATACTGATATCTGTGAAAAAAAGAAGAAAAAAACAACAAATTTTCACACCGTAGGGAGATTTGGGCGAACAGCACAGTTCAGTTGTAATTTATAGCACAAAGACGTTGGCATGAAGACCATGCATGCATGCCAATGCCACTTCCTGATAACTTAATACTGGGAAACAGAGTCAGTAAAGAGGAATTATAGAAAGATTCTGTCTACTACCACAGGTGGGCTGAAGTAGTTTGTTCCAAACTGTTTACACCCCTAAGGTTATCACTCAAACTTAACTTATTATTACATTAGCTGAATATAGCCTTATCTCACTAAGGGACTTAGGTCCCTGTTGCAGTCTTATTGCATTAGCTGTCCCTAAATTTTGCACAAGGCGCACATTGGCTACATGTTATCATTACTGAGACACCTCTTCTTCAATTAGTACTACCTCTGTCCTATGATACTGTTTGGTCTGTGTAGGTGTAACAGTCCTGACTCCAGTGGCATATTTGGGGACTCCAAATTAAATATAAATATGGGAATACACGTCAGGTTCCAATACTGGAAGGCTGTAGTGCCAGGAGGTTTTTGGGTTGTCTCTGGACTTAAACAATTCATGTAAGTCACTGATTGGCTATAGAATCTACATCATGCATCCTGTTTCCAAGGCTTAAACATACTGCTTATTGAAAGAAAACCACGAAACTTTCTGACAATTCAACCCTCTAGGACCCGAGTTTTGGAGTACTGGAAAACTAATACTATGGTACACACATATCTGCATGTAGAGGACACAGCATTCTCTTTGCATGGCTTCAAATATGCTATTTAGCAGGATTTCCAACTTTCCACCCATCGCACTGTGGTAGAAAGGGGAATCAAACTGAATGCAATTGGCAGCTGTGATTGGCCAGTTGTTCTCCACAAAGCATAATTGCACCGAGCACTGGGTGTTCTGCTTAAAGCTGACACACTTAAAATAGGCACAGTGGCATCTTACTGACATAAAGCTTTCTCTGACAAGCTGAATGGTTAAGTGAGGCATTGATTTCTAAACAAAGACAGATACGGTGTTGTGTTGTTATAGTTAGCGGAGTAATCTTTTGGGCCGGTCATTCATTCAGAAAATCCAAGTTATAATTACAACACCTACTGTACAACTTCTACTATCAATGACCATAACAATAACAGACTATGAGACTGTACATAACAATAACAGACTATACGACTACGGAAGTAATGGTACAAATAATCAATCACCATGGAAACTGCATTACCTATAATAATGGTTTATAGAACAGCCATATGGCACTGAACTTTTAAAGTAAATTTTTTGAAAAACATTTACACTGCAAATTACACTGCATACTAAACTGCAAAAGAAGCATTGCAGCACAACTGCACTTACTTTAGTTAACAGGTTTTCAGTTAAATAAAATATAAAATTTGTGCACTGGATTATTTCATTACAAAGTGTTATGGTAGGAGTTCTGATGTGCCAGATCAGTGCATTTTTGGAAAGTACAAAGTAATCTAAAAAGATTAATTATTTTTCTCTCTGCAGTATCAGTAATAAACTTATGCATAACTTAGTTTGTCTGCGCAATAATATTGCTTTCCCTTTGGCAAATAATCCATTAAATAATGTATTATTATGACATAATAAATAGCATCCTGTAAGCGTTTATACTTTGATTAAAAGGATGAATACAACCATCCTAAGTGTTCAAGCAGTATTTTAAGAATCACACAAAAGTTTCATTCAGCCAATTAAAACCAATCAGTTTATCTTCAATGCATCTGTGTAAAACATGAACCAAGTTTTTGCATACAGTATAAAATCTGGTCTTGAACATTCAGTCAGAACTAACCATGGGGTTGCCAGGGATTTAGGGCCCCATGAAAAGATCTCACATTGGGCGCCACCACCCCAGACCACCCCATCCTTGCATAATTACTGCACAGTTTTTGCAGGATGCTGTCAGTCAGGGCTCTTGGAATCATCAAAGTGACATTGACTTAATTCCAGGGGAGATTTCTTGCAATGACCACCAATAAAAGTGGAAAGAAATGAATTTGAAGGGCTATATAAGATTTTGCCATGAGGAGTGGCAAGAAAATCTTTCCGATATGTCCTCAAACCCAATAAAAGTGACATACAAGCATCTCATCAGTGTTGTCAACGTGGCCTAACAGGAATATGAATTATGTAGGCTATATTTTGAATGTATGGACATAATTGTAGGGTATTACAAACAAAAATTATTATTATTTCAGAAGATTATATATATATATATATATATATATATATATAACACACACAAACACATATATGTATGCATGTATGTAGCCTATAAATTAATATGTTCTATGTAGGCTACTATCGGTAGGGCTAAAATATTACATATCTTAATGTATTCGATATTTGTTGAAAAATAACATGGCCATGCTTTCTGTGCATCGTTTTATATCAAAGGCGTGAACACAATCGAAGGCCACTGTACTGCTTAATAGCCACAGGTGTGCGCGCGAATACAGACCTATTAATCTCATGCACTGGCTGGGTGTAAAGACGATAGCTAAGGAAAATAGAGCATCAAACAAATCTTATCATCGAGTACTTAGCATAGCTACAGTAGCTACAGGTTGTCAAATCAATGCTCACCAATCGTCTCTCCGTCTATCAGTAGAAGATGCGCGTTCTAACAAATTGTCAGTGAATTTGACCAAAATCCATTTCTGCATTAAAATGTGCTATTCGCGATGTATTGTAAGCTAACTGTCGTGCTTTTCTTTCATCCTATTTCGAAAAATGCTGAACTAAAACCTAAAATGGCAGCTTCTTTCCTTCTGCCTTTGCGTTGGCAGTCGCCACGAAAACACTGGAGTTGCCTTGTTGAGACACACTTCAGCCAGATCCATGCGAAGGAAAAATATGTGTTCATCCCATTTATCTTTGCTGCTGAAAGATACATTTTCCGCTGTGACAAAAGCATTGTGTAGCTATTGTGCGTAACCGTGCGGATATGAACACACGCATTTATTTTTTCCTTTCTTTAATAGCAAACAATCGGCATAAAAGAACATTGATTATGTAATTGTTTTGAGGTTTTGACATTTACATATAAATATCGGTATCAAAATAATCCGTATTTTCAACTAGATCCACTACAGAAATAGCATATATTCACGAAGCTAATTGCTAAGAAATTATATTATGTGATGGCGTTTAGAAATTTAGAAATAATGGCATATTGATTTTTTTATGTGTACAAGCATAAAGCACAGCACGTATGACTGCCATCATGTCTGCTAAGAACAACCAGCATTACAAATTCAGTTTATTTTTTTAAAATGGCACATTATCACGACATATATACATATATTTAAGTTCCACTTTGACAATGTTGGTAGCATATGTGTTTGACCACAACCAAGACAACTTTACTAATCACAACAATGACATGAATATTTGCTGACCTGTTTCATGTGTGCAGTTCAGTGCAGAGACGCACTTGTAAGTCAACTGAGAGAGAGAGAGTGAGAGAGAGAGAGAGCGAGAGAGAGAGGGAGAGGGGGGGGAGCTGAAAATGGTGTATGGTTGCAGATGGGAGCATATATGCTGCTCATATCTCCGCTTGTCTGTATTTTTGTAAGTATAATCAGTAGGTTTCTGTTTGTCTCTGCCTGCCTGTAAGCATATTTATGTAAAGGTGTTAGTTTCTGAGACTGTGTTTTGCAATTCTATTTTTGACCACCACCTGCTAATGGCATTGGGAGTGGAGCAGGGGGCTCTGTGAAGGGGTAGACTGTACGTAAGTGTAAGATGTTATACTTCTTATACAAAGTCTTACCAGTATTGTGACTGTGTTATAAAATTGGCTTTTTTCTGTAAAGGGAAGTGTGATGATAGGACAAGAACTGGAGGATAGAAATGATTGTGATAAAATTGAGGTAGATATAGAGGGAGGGTTCAGTTGGGTTGAACTCGAACACTAAGACCCCAGATTGGATTTGGATCAGACCCAGCTAGAATTACATTTGCGTATGCATGTCTTCGCCCTTCGCAAGTAATTTCACCTGGGATGAACCATGATTTAACCCGAATGATAAACTGAAAGAAAAGTTGTGACAGTTCAAAGGTACCTGAGAACTTTTTTTTTTTTTTTTTTTTAGATTGGCTGGGGTTGGTGTGTAAGATGTTTTAATACAAAGGAGTATAGACATTTGAAATATAAATGTTCTAATATAATTTAAATACAGTGAATAATGTTCCAAGTGCTCTTCTCCTTCATGGCATCTTCTCACTGTCTTTAATCTGCATTTGATTAGTCACTACCCTTAATTCTCTTTTCCTCTTCTTCTGTGTTCTCATACTGACCATCAAGATCCCACGCACACTCATAAATCAATCTTCCTCATTTTAAACACAAACCACGTATCCCTTTGTCTTACAGCCCTGATACCACCTGTTCTCTCATTTAGAAAATATGTATTGTATTAAATGTGATTTGCTCTGTCAAATGTTCCATCTGAAAGCTGGCTGTGACACACTACTATCCATACTGTGACTAGCAAGTGATAATTAAACTCAGTTTATGTTTCTCCACACAATCAGTAGTGCTGTGGAACTCCAGGGTGGGTGTGTCTCACAAGGAAGTTTTTGAGTCATTTTTGAGAGTACTGTAGCCTGCTGTAATTCTTGTGTTTTTGGATTCTTCTATTGCCACTTTAATTGTATTTCTACAGGACCCAATCCCCATTCTACTCCCAAACAACTATCTGCAATTTGTATTCAAGGCTGTGGTTTGTGTAGATAATTTTCATTGGGAATTAGGAACGAAGTGTTTCCTTAAATGTTGCAATGACTAACAACGCCCCTTAGATGGCACTGCCATATTACATTAGATAACATGATCTGTAAGCAAGGCAAAGCCAAAAGATCCCAATTCACCTCCTAATCACTCCCCCTCTGTTTTGAGTTACACTTAATTATAAGTGTCACTTACGTAAGGGCCACTTGCACGCGATGGCAGGCATCGAAGTGATAGGATACATAAAAAGCAGCATTCGCGTGGGACGCACGTTTGGCCTGCTCCGACGAATCGGAATTTACAAAAAACGAATTATCGATAATAAATCATCACCGCTTAAATTAATATCACTTAACAGTTGGGCACAGCAGGCTACTTTGAACCGCCACATTTGCATTACAAATAATGATTACAGCAATTTATATTGGTGTTATCAGTACACTTTAATCATCAAAATTTGCATCATAATTTTATACAGCACTTGTTTGCAAACAAGACAATGCTGCGATGACCATGATAATTGTCTTTTGAAAAGGCATGACATAGCAGTCAAATTGCATTTGAATGTGGTTAGCTCTGCAATGCTTTAGCGATTCTGGCAACGGCATTAAGCAACGCAATGCCTGCTGGGACAGCATTTGGTTTTAAGCCAGGTCTTTAATGTCCTCATCACTGTGGGAGTGTCAGAGGGCCAAACAGCCACTACCCCTCACTGAAATTTGGCTCACTCAGATCTGGGACAACCCTTGTACAAGATGGTGACTCTCGTGAATGAGCAAAATGAGTATTATTGGTGAATTGAGACCAGGCCATAAAGTGCAATCACTTCCCTTAAGGTGATCTAAACCTTGTACTGTATGTTGAAGGATTCACACTCCCTCAAACAAAGCTTCGTATGCAGATTTTGTATGCTTAATTTTATCCAGTGATTTATTCTGCTCTTAAATCACATAACTGGTATTTAGTCCAGGCATTCTGTCTGAGTGGATTTTGTTTCCTTGTCATTTTAAGAAGAACATTTCCAGTTGCAAACCGGGATTGTGAGCAGATAGCACTTGTGCCGGAACAAAGTGTGCTTGCTGATTTCATAAAAATCTATTTTTTTCATTGTTTCATTTGACACAATGAAGACAGTGTGTGTGTGTGTGTGTGTGTGTGTGTGTGTGGGCGGGGGTGCCTAAGGGGTTGTACAGATTCGCTTCACACACACTGTGGTGTTCCTTTGACACTCACTTAGCGGGTTTCAGGTTTCTCCGCCAGTTGCGCAGACACATTGGCAGCATTCAGACGCATTGTGCTTCAGTGCTGGGGCAGCAGCTCTCCTGGTTATTCAGCTGTCTCTCCAGCCCACTGGTGCAGGGCTGCTTTCAGATCCTCACCCAGCTCAGCTCAGGCACCTTCGTGATGATCGCTCTGAATGAGGCTCCAAAACTGCCGTGTTACTGTAGAAAGGCATGCAGAGAACTCAAAGATAAAAAACCTAACATCCATCATAGTGCCAGCCCCAGGCTCGTATCCATCCCTGAAACGGCCCGCCATCGCAAACATTTTTTTTGTTTGTTTGTTTGTTTGTTGGCATTTATGTATCCCCCCGCAAGACCTCATCCTAGATTCAGGTCTGCAGTGTTTACTTTCAAGGTTCCCAACACACCATCGCTAACAGTGTGTTTCTTTTGTGCTTAAAACTACAGAGGGTATTACACAACTGTTTGTGTTAGAATTCCATCAGAACCCCCATCGCTCGCACGCTATAAGATTCAAGGCTCTGTGGTTACTGAATTACAGCACAGGGAATCCATTATGGTTTCTTTTTAATGGAACCATTGGGCAATTGGCAAACACAGCACATCCAAACAAACACAGCTAAAGGCATACAATATGTATGAACAGGAATTACAATTATACAGAAAATCACAACAAAGCCTAAATATCCATTTTCACAGCTTCATCTTCAGAGACACTCACCATCTTCATTGTTTAGGAGAGTAATTGTTTCATTGTTTACCTCACTACAAATAAACACATCTGCAAATTTTATATTCCATGTTGTTGGGCTTGGATCGTATTAATAATATTAATAGGCAACATGTAAAAAATGTAACTTAATGACACTTATCCAAAGATCACTTTAATTTACTGTTCAGAAAAAACACACATAAGCTTGACAAGAGATGCTCTGAAATACCTTTGATATATCTGCAGACTTTTTTGTTGAAAGTTTTTAATGACATTTCCATGTTTTCAGTTTGTTGCATTTTATTTTTAAACTTTCTTTTTAAGAACAGGGGAACCCAGAAAACCTAAATGAAGACACAAAACTTGCAAATGTGATTTCAAAGATAAAAACATGATCCATTAGCGGTAGAACTGGCATTATAATAAATTATGTAATATATTTATATTGTATGCTTACTGTATTCACATTGCTAATTATTGATATTAGCTTGCTTCATGCCCCTGAATTTCCACAAAAAATCACAAACCAATGCTGATGATGATAAAAATTATCATCATTGTACAAGGCCTACATGATGATACATTTTTATTTAATCTTAGGAAAATAATAAAGTCATTTCATAATGATTATCAATAAACTACATGTAATGTGTTTTTTAATTATAATAATAATAAGAAGAAGAAGAAGAAGAATAAGAAGAAGACGAAGAATACACTGCCCTCTCCTTACTCGTGTAATCTCAGCAGCTGTTGTTTATACCCTCAGCAGTGGGTCTACTCCTTGTGAAGGCCCCAACTCATAGGCCCTTGTTGGGGGTGTGGGGGAAGGGGGTTGATATGTGGATCTGGTTATCTTTGCTTTCCAGCAGCACGATTATTATTTTCCGCATGGACTATATGGAGTCCTTTTATTCTGATGTTCAGTTAGTGCTCTTTAGATAAAGTTAAATATTTGGTTTGTTAGTTTGTTTGCTCAGTGCACTTTTGGGCTGCCTAGCAGCCCTGTTAGGCTATAAAATTTTAAACACATTCCCAGCTGTTCTCTTTTAATCCTGCCAACATTATGCCTGCCTGGGTTTCTTCCTTGTCTTTCCCACCCACAGAATTGGGCATTCCGTATCCGTCTAATAATTCCATGATTCCTGAGTCCCGGGGTCTCTCTCTCTCTCATTCGTTGTTGTCTGTTAGCACTCATCACGCACTAAATTAAAAAGCTGTCATTTAACTTAAAACTAATAGCAGCTCAATATATATTTTTTCCTCAGTTGTGTATTTGCCATTTGAGAAAATGATTTTTCCTTCATTCACGTCGCCAATTAATCAATAAGACATATAGGGTCTTGACATAAAGTAAAAACGTTTAGTTAAATCAGCTACAATAGTGCATTTGATCCCTTTCGGACGCCACGAACACTGTTAAACTTGAAATAACACATCATATTACTGCAAAGCAACTATATGATTAATGGAGCGACATAGCAATGGAATATGGAACACAATCTTTGAGGGTAGGGTGGGACTGACAAGGGTTGTGGAATAAATTCACTGCTATCTTGTGAACCCAAGACACCTTCTTCTGATCTAAATGTGTAAACCGAAAGGCAAACCTCCCCAACAAGAACAGCAAAAAGAAAAAAAACTTGATGTCTTTGATTAATGGACTGCCCCGTACAGATCTGAATCAACAGTAATGCATCTAAGACAAATACTGTTCTTTCATCAGTCATGCTTACTATGGCAGCGCTCCTATTGGATGACGGGAGCAGAGCGGTCATTGGTCACTGCCTTTCTGAGGTGAACATGGGCAAATGGATTTGTCCTACAAGACAAGACATGAGTTTCAATTCAGTGTAACAAGCGACATTTTATCACCAACAAATTTTTCATCGAAGGGTGGGGATATTTTGTCACCTGGTGGGGGAGGGTGGAGGAAAAGAAGAATCTGCGAAGGGCTGGGGAGAGAAGAGAGAAAAGTATATATGACACGCAAATTATAAATAGCATTTATTTGTGAATTTTTTTTTTTCAGTGGCATAGCTACCCTTACATAATATGTAGGCGAACCGTGAGATAAGGTCTGCATTGTAATAGAGGTAATCACATGTGGCAGAATACTAATAGAGAAGCAGATAATGCACTGCCTTCATAAAGTGCAGATTGTCCATTTGCCTACCCGTCCATTAGTACCATCACAGACGGTACATTATCATTTAAATAATTGTGCATGGACTAATACCTCAAGGCATTTTCTGTATCTGCAATTTTCCGCTGTCTGTTTATGCCAAAATGTTTTCCATTTTCCGGAACGTACTGTAAAGGCAATACTCACATTCCATTCCAAAATATATTCCCTAAAAAATAAACAAAGCTAATAGGCTGAGATAAAGACTAGAGTGTAATTGTATATCCTGACAAGTCCCTCTAAAAAGGATTTTGTCATTTTAAAAATGTAGCTGTATAAAATGGTAAGAACTTGGCTCAAGTTTTCTGCCTTATTATAATAAAGGTATGAGTGTGTGAGTGTATGGTGTGTGTGCCCTGTGATATATTGCCGGCTTGTCCAGGGTGTAATCCTGCCTCTCGCCCAATGCATGCTGGGATAGGCTCCAACACCCCCCGCGACCCTGCCCAGGATAAGCGGGTATAGATAATTGATAGATAATGGATGGATCTACGGCTTAGGCATCTCCTGCTGATTGACCCTCTCTTTTGAGGGAGACTTTTTCTGTTCGTACCCCAGCATTGTCTTACCTGGGCAGTGTCAGGCGCGGCCACGCTGTAGGGGCGGGAGTGGAAACGGCTGCGGCGGAGAGGAGAGGTGGAGCGGTCCTCCCCCGTCTCTGCACTGAGCTGGCGCATTCGGGGAAATCCAAGCTTGTCCAGGTACCCAGTGCTGGCACTGTTCACTTTGGAGAGCAAGGGAGAGCTGGTGATGGGGGGAGACAGAGAGAGAGAGAGAGAGAGAGAGAGAGAGAGAGTGGAAAGAGGAGAGCGGGCATCATAATCAAAACCGCAGAACCAACTCCAGGCGCAGCTGAATATTATTTCCGTAATGTCCGCGTGTACTGAAATGTAGCGATTCAGTTCCTTATTAGTGTTCAGTCAGCGGACAGACCTGCTGTCGTGCTGGCCTGCAGACGCCGGGCAGGGCTGAGTGTAGGAGAAAGGGAACCAGCCTCTCCTGTCACAGTGAGAGAGAGATGTTAGGATGCAGGCCGTGTGATACATTACTGTACACTCCTGACTCTCAGCCGCACGGTGCTCAGGCACACCTCCCTGTTCTCTCGTTCTGCCCGTAGTGCCACCCGTCTCGAGGCTCAGAGATGAGGAGTGCAAGGGTGTCCCCGGGAAGGAAGTGGAGGAGGCAGGTACCCCCGTGCCCGCCCCCGCCCAGCTCACCCCCGCCAGGGACGTGCGGAAAGAGGGCCTCCACCCGGGTAGGAGGGGCGACAGGCAGCACTCTGGGCAGGGTTCCTCCTGGGACAGAGAGGAGACGGGGATCCGCTTAGACAAATGATGACATCACACAAGCAATGACACGCTCCAAGGACTGCTTGTGGATCCAGGTGAAAATGGGGCGGCCATAATCACATGACAGGAAGTGACAGGGAAATTACGAAGACTGGCTTACCCAGAAGCCCCAGCCTCGCCTCACTGATGGGCCTCCGGGGCAGCGGCAAGGTGGAGGTAGCGTAGAGCTCGGCCGCTTTCATCAGCATGGGATTGTGGGAAGGCGGAGAGCTGCTGAGACCTTCCTGGTGGGCCACTGGTGTTTGAGCCCTGGAGAGAGACTCGCCTTGGGACAGACAAGGGCTGTGAGGGGTATTCTGGGATGCAGATGAACCTTGCAGAGAGGAGGATGAACCTGTGGAACTAGCTGACACGGTGGCAGACACAAGTGCCATATGAGAGACGCCAGAGGCGGTGCCGCCGGGGGTAAGCGAGGCGGTTTGGAAGGGGCTTGATGTGGTGGAGGTGTTGACCCGGGTGCTGCTGTTGCTAGCGCTGGTGCAGGTGTGGCGTGGCATGTGCTGGGGCGTGAGGTTAGCCTGCATGTAGAGGGAGCGGGAGGTCTGGGCACTCGCGTCGTTCTGGGCAGGAGGAGTTTCGCTCCGGGAGGAAGGCGGGGCACGTTGCGTACGGGGGTTTGGGTCGCCGTTAAGCAGGGGCTGGACTTCCTGGACCGACAGCCTCTGAAAGAGTATTTGAAGTGTTTTAAACCAGAGAAGACCCTGAATTGAAGCTGGAAATAGAGGCAGTGACCTTTAAACTGATCAATGCGCTCAACCTGCTTAATTTGTCTGCGCTTCCTTAATGAGGCTGCCAATTAGCTGAATGACCGAAATAAACCTGAGCCCACTAGCGGGGAATCTTCCCTTAACTGTATCACAGGTGACACCATTCATTTCCTTCACGTCACATTAGAGTATTTAAATGAGACGGTTAAATTCAGGAAAAAGTCAAACGAATCGCGTAATTACAAAGATATCACTTAGACATGGCAATTTGTCTTTTATGTGCAATCAAACAAGCTTTGAGAGCAAAGTGCAAACGGCTCATATTGAGGTAGCTGGTGTACGTTCATAAAGTACATGAGCTGTCAACATGTCTTGGCAATGGGAAGCAATACTATACAATGGTGCTATTCACATGGCCAAATTACTAAAAATTCATATGTACAGTGTAATTGTTGCACAGAAGTGTTAAATAAGGGGAAAGGAAATTAACACAAGGAACAATTAGAATATAGAGAACCAGATGCCCGCTGGTACAGATAATTGCAGTTGGTCAATTAGTTGCTTGATTGGTACTCAAACAAAACAAAAGCAAATGGGTTGAGTGAAATGACCGATTTAAATACGGATTTTCTGCCACCTCTATTACGAGTTAATCTGAGCTGTCAGAGGTTTCGAAGGGTGGGGCGAAGACCAAACAAAATGTTAAGCACAGCTTCATCTTCTCCATTATTCATTTGAAGGCCTAGTGCTTGCTTTATGACAGCACTCCAGTTAAAAAGGCACTATAGACGGGAATGTCGACTTGCACTTTGCCTGAACCATTAAGTGACGTACGTCATAATGGACCAGGCGCTGTAACTCCACCCATTGACCTCACCTGCTCCAATGGCTGCGCTGTTCCCAGCTTGGCCTGACGGAGGAGTTCCGCTATCCCAGCAGCCCCGGTGGCCTGAGGGGCCGTGTGCCGGAACAGATGGAGAGCACGGTCTGGGAGCCGTGTGGGCTGCGAGCACGACTGCTGCCATGAGGACAACTTCTGGGACAACAGCTCCCTCACCTGGGCGTAGAGGAGAATGCAGTCTTGAAACCAAATGCTCTTTTACCGTACTGTGTTTATTGTATTTTATTTTATTTACCGTTGTACCATTAAATGGAATTTCACATAAAATAATACAAAAGAGAACACAACACATATTTTTATATGTGGCAAAAATAACAGTTTAAAGACTTCATGCCAGTCAGACACAAGAGTCATGTATTTATGTACAATTCAATGCTTGTGCAAACATCTTCAATGCAATCTTTAATCAAGGTTTTAAAATGACCAATGCTATGATGGTATGGTATAGTATGATTTCATGACCAAAGAGGGCATAATAACTGATATATTCTATCATACATCATATATTATATATGTTGTATATTATATCAAGATAATCACATTATGTTTCCCCAATGTTATTTTCTCAAGCTGGTTTTCAGTGTAAGGAGCAAACCTCATGAATACATTGATGAATTCATATTCAAGCTCACACAAATGTTTATGTCTGTATGAAACCTGAATTACCCTGCGGCTCTTTCTGTAGATTACAGGGGAGTGTCAGCGTTCTTGCATTCTCTTTATCCGGCGAAACCGTCCGGCTAGAAAGAGTGTGGCTCTAATAACAACTGAACTTAAGCTTCAGTTTTTTTTAGCGCTTCCTAGTGTGTTTTCTGAATTTACTGCAGTTAAAAATCCAAGTATAACTCATGACTGCTGAGTGAGACTGCACGCACACACAGACACAGAGACACACACACTCGCATGCACACAACGCCTCGCACACCCAGGAGCAGACGCTAGGCCCTACCTTGCCGTGGTAGCTGATGAAGACCTTGGTGGACGTGCAGTGGCGGTCCACCAGGAAGCTGTACCGCCTCCTCTCCTCGGTCAGGGCCGTGCGGAACCCCACCGCCACCAGACCGTCCAGCTCCCCCTGGTGTTGGCTCATCAGCTCTACAAGCTGCAAAAAGGAGGATCATGTGTTAGGAAAGATGTACCGTATAACACCATGCTCTCAGCCTCACCAGCCTCACTCTGAACAGAGAAATCCTCTCCTCCCCTCCTTCACAAAAATGCTGCATAAAACTTCAGGTCCATTAAACTGTCCACAAAAACACTACACCTGCAGTGTGTAGCTAGTCAAGCATGTTCTTTTCAGAGTATGTCCTCAAATCGAACATGCCAGTTGTTAAAATGACCAAACGAGCTGATAATATGCTGGGAGTGGAATAATAACCTGTTACAAGCTGTGTTTCACAAGGGTCATCTACTGTATGCTCAGACCAGGTGTGCTTGATGGTTCATTTGTTCAGCTTTCAACAGGGCTCCTTACATTTTAATGGGTGAGAATGAGTTACTGTAGACTTTAATTAGATATTAGTACAGTTAGTGTGGATCTAGGGAGATTACTAAACTGACCATTAGAAAGTGAGGGTGGATGGTGGATGGGTATGGATTCTATGATACATTAGCACTGCTTTTTGTGTTAATGTGGGCTGGAGACACACACACACACACACACAAATACGCACACACACACTCACACATTGGCATTGTACTGCAAGGCCTGCTGGGAAAACCTTTTTGATATAGAACATTGTGTGCGAGATAAGACTAGGAAGCAAATTCAAGACCAGCACTGAGAGACATAAATCACAGAGCCACCTGCTCTCTATCGACCATCATACCCTGACACAGCTGTCCCACAATCCTTTTCCTGCTCCCTGCTAGTTGGGATATAAATGAAAACTTCAAAAAGGATGAGTGTAATTTTAATTGAACACAATGTTCTGTTTAAAATTTGAATTTATGCCTAAAGAAACGAAGCACTCCGAATAGCAATCAGAAAAGTATTAACACCAACCATAATCACAGCTTACAATTTAACGGTTTAAAGATTTATCACCATCCCAGCTGAGTCAATCATCAATACAATAATACAGCCTTGATATTGAAACAGAATGTGTGGATATTTAAAGAATGTAAAAAAAAATCAAATCAAAAAGATTTTGAGAACATGTCAATCAATAGTCAGAGGCGTGTTTCCTAGTCATTCAGAGATAGCTAGCAGGAATCTGGATTTTCATTTTTTTATTTACCCCCTCCCCCCTCATTCTCTCTCTCTCTCTCTCTCTCTCTCTCTCTCTCTCTCTCTCTCTCTTTTCAGTAGGCCTGCCTTTGTGTTTCAGTTACCTGTGCTTTTGAGCTTCAGGGATTTTTGCTGGTCTACATTACCTGCATCTCCCGGTCACTGTACTTGTTGGGGTGGCGGCTGGCCTGGCACTTCCGTCGCAGCTTCTTAAGCTGAGACTGACAGTGCTCGATGGAGTCCGTCCTGGCCCTGCGTTCGCTCTGGTAGTTCTTCAGAGTGGCCTGAGAGATAAGCCAGGGACGTGCAGGTTCATCAGTAGTTCGAGCATGCGATTGAGGAAGAAAGAGTATTTGTTTAAATGTATTTGTGTAGTGCCTTACATACAGTATATATACATATAATTGTGGTGCCAGGAAAGGAGTTGGTGCTGTCCACTAGGGGGCAGTACAGGGCCTAACTACAGGCATGGCCAGAGCTGAGAGGCACTGTGATCACCGCAGCTGTGACCCATTACCTACTCATTGGTCTTAACGCTAGAAAGGCCACGTTTTTTTTTTTTACCACCTTAAACCACCGAGCCTGATGCCCTGAGGTGTGACAGGTAACAGTGGCTGTTACCTATTGCCTGGCGGGGGGGGTGTGAAGACAATGGCACAAAATGGCTGAATTTCTTTGAGTCGATTTTTAAAAATTCTAACAACACAGTTATTTTAAGCCCAGCTATTTAGGAAAAGACATGGAAGGAGGGTATTGCATTTGCTATGCTGGAGCAATTTGCATTTTAAAGTCCAAAAGCCAGATGACATCAGCTCTGGCCATTTTAGTGTTAATAAAAGGCCTGGTTGGCAGACCTACGGGGAGGACAGTTTTGGGCTGGCTCAGGTGGGTTTGGGTTGTTTTAGTCTTATGTTTTGTCTGCTCTTTTCCCCTGGTGAAGCATTGTTGTGTTTGAGTGTTTTGTTGATTGTTCTGCTCTTGGAGGTAATGAAAGGCAGCAAGCCAACCGTCCTTTTGTGTTGTTTTGCTTGTTTGCTGGGTGATGCAGAGGCCCTCCCCAGCCCTGCATCACCATATGCGTGCGTGCGTGCGTGCGTGCGTGCGTGCGTGCGTGCGTGCGTGCGTGCGTGCGTGCGATTTTGTGATTGCTTGAGAAGGCCTCACTGCACTCACTGTCAGGTATTTGTTGTCCAGCTCCAGTTTGTGCTCCAGCTGAGAGAGGAGTTCAGAATGGAACCGCTTTAACTGTGGGGGGGTGGAGGGGGGGAAGGGATAATTGAATCGATCACACAGAACAGCACTATTTCAGGAACATGGGGCTGGGGGTAAGAGTCCCTGCTTCTTTTCCAAATTACAGACGGCTGATTTGGCATAGGGAGCATTGGGGCAGCCCAGGAAAACTCACATTTGGCTCATAGCTAATTTATTGGTTAGAGCCGCTGATTGGGCAGAGAGTCCATTCATGCGTTGTCCCAGGTCTAAATCAGTCTCTGTTCAGAGGGGCAGAATGGAAGCCAGCAGGTCTACTCGCTGCATGCCCATATATGAGCATCCCTAGTCCCTAACTCCTTGTTTCTGGATCACAGAGCTGTTGCATTTCCGTGTTGTTTATCCAAAGGTTTACAGATTGTTTTAATATTAGGAAAGCAGCTATTGTTCATTGACTATAAGAGAAATGAGAGAAACATTTGTTTAGTGTAATTTACGGGAGAGGCAGCCAAGAAAATAAGCAAAGCAGGAGGCAGTGGCCAAACTAATCTTGTTCTGTGGAGCAAAGATAAGGTCTGGTCTAATTCAACCGCAGCCTTTGCTCGCTGAACAAGAGAAGTAAAAACAATTCTCCTTTTAATTTTCATTCTCCTGGGGAGCCTGCTGCACCACAAAATATTCTGTTATGCTAGTGATAAAAATAGCAAGAAGACAATGTACTAGAAGGCAATGTACATTCACGTTCTTATAAATATAACAAATCATGTGTCTTTTAATGTACTTACAATACACTTCAGTAGTGGCAAAGTGGTACCAATATACATTATACAGAGATTGCAGGCATACATGCCTACAGTGAAGCATAGTGCAGACTCTTACCGTGTCCTCCAGTTCCACTTGAATCTGCCTGTGTATTTCAGCCATTTGAAACAAGGTGTCACCTGAAATGAGGGAACGTTTTGTAAATGTCCTATATTTAAGAGTAGTTGATGTATTGATATATGTAGATGCTGTAAGCACATATTCCTGAAACCCTATTGGTCTGGCACTTCGGTATATGTGAAGATCAACTAAGAAGAGAGACAATGTCAAATAATGCCTTTGTGCTCATGAATTTTTAACAGCTGCCTGCAAAAACATGATTAAGTTGGTTGCCGTTGCATTGTTCAGTAATCATGTTCATTCACATTCACTTCAGATACAACATCTGAAGTAAATTTGTACACAAATTCAGTATTATTAAATTTAGCTCTTTTTTCTTTTTCATATAGCACACTTTTAAAACTTTACTCCTGTTCCCTTTCCAGTTTGGAATGCCCAATTTGTGTGTGTTTTTGCTCACTGCTAATTCAGGAGCGTGCATGCGCTCTCCTTTCAATCTGCTAAGCCACTGCTTCTCTTCTACTAAGTGCGATCCTCCATTAGGGCTCACACAGCCATTGAGTGAGAGGCGCTTGTGTAAGAATGTGCTGCTTGAGCAGGCGGAGTGAGGGAGCCCAACGGACTACAGGTGGTTACTTGTGTGTGAAAATGTGCGGAAATCCTGCCTCCTGAGAGCCCTCCTTTCCCTGTGGCTCCCACATTACAGCCAATCAGGCAGCACCCTGCAAGGCTAATGGCCCTGGTGCCAGCACAGTCCGGAGTCAGCACTAGACCATGGGGCCCACCTACACACTACTGCAGCGCCACCCAGAAGCTCCATAATGAGTTTTTGGTTCGCCTGAAGTAATCCGTTCCCAGTGGCTCCAGCATTTCTCTGGAACAGCAGCTGCGCAATATCGTAGTTACTCAGTTTGCAATAGAAAGTAAACTTCTAGAAATGTTTTGCTAAGCGTTGTAGTGCATTGTAATGTGATTAGAATGGGCTGCTCTGTAACCCAGTGTGGTGAACTGCTTACTGTAAGCTTGCTGGGGGATAATGATGGGATTCTGCAAATGCATGGTACATTACTTGACCTTTGGAATTCTCCTTCCCCCACTGTTTCACAAATCATATAGTTGATAATCTCACAACAATGGCCCTTCTCTTTCTCCCTCTTGCTCTCTCTCTTTCTATTGATACAGTGCAGTGAAAGAGGGAGCTCCCCCAATGCACCCCCCCCCCCCCACCCCCCGGCCCTATCTGCCCACACACACACTGATTTATTGTTTTTGTTTTTTTAGATCAAAAGAATATTCAATAATAACGTGTCTAAGCACAGGTTAAAGGTGATTCAGAAAATATCCCAAAAAGTTTCCCAGAAATGTTTCCCATAAAAATTGCTCATTCTCTCACATTGTCTGGGAAAAACTGAGATGAGTCGAAAGGACATTATATATGCTTCACATGCAGTTGAGACATAATTATAACCCAATAAGGAAGAATGCTTCAGAATTGGGAACATTGACACGTATCTTTATCACTTCTGTACTCACCTAACTCTTTGGCCCCCTGGCTGTCACTGGCCAGTTCTCCCAGTTTTACCATAGCATTAAAGTACCCCTTGGCTGCCACCATAACTCCTGGGGATGGGAAGGTGGGAGATGGAACAGTCAGAGACACAGACAGAACAGTAAGAGAGACTGCAGATAAGGTACTGATGTCAGTAATACAAAATCAGAAATTTTTGGCCTTACCTGTCAAGGCTTTTTCATAGAGCTTCCCTGATGTGACAAAACTCTTCAAACTGGGGTTGAATTGGTCCAGGATCCCCTGAAATATGTAGATTGAGAAATTCATAGTTTAGGTTCTCTTACTCAACTCTGTACAAGCATTTTAATGCGACTATTTTAAATCCTGTTTTAATGCCTTTATTTTTGTTAAGAGTAACAGTCGTATAATTGTTCTATTATCTTACTATCTGAAAATATTAGCTGTAAGCTAATAATTAAGTTATATACTACTACTACTACTACTACTACTGCTAATACAACTACTACTACCACTGCTACTACTACTACTAACAACAGCAACAACAACCATCATCATCATCTGTTGGAACTACAAAAATGCTCTATCACATTAGTCTCACAAAAATACCTTGTAGATATTTTCAGTCATCTTGTTGACCTCGTCTGAGCGAGACATGCTGCTTCCCTTGTGAGCGGAGTCAAACTGCAAACCTTACGCTGGAATAACAGCCGACGGCGAACCCCCTGCAGCTCAAACAAGTTCAGAGGAGCGAGAGTCTCGCTTTCAGGAGCCTTCACGAAGCAGCTACAGCAAATCAACCAACTGAAGGCACTATATTCAAAACTTTTCTGCTAAAAATGATACTGCAGCTCTACCTACAGCTATGATAATGTACACACACGTGTATTACTGCCTCACTGACATCCTATACTTTTGAGTGAATCAGTGGAGCTGAGTACCACGTCTGCGTTGAAGCGTTATGTTCCAAGAGATGGGTTCCTGCAGGCTACAGCAGTGTGCAAGTTATGAGTGTTTAACTTCTGGTAGAGCAAAAGCTTTGAATCCTGGGTAGGATGCTAAGACCCTAGACAAATATTCACATTCCTACCAGCTTTGCAGTTAAAGCCATTTCCCCTTAGATTTGCCTCAGAGAATGGCTTTGTCGAGTTTGTGAGTTTAAAAAAATTGATTGAAATCTGCCCACGTGAACATCAAGGAAGCTTTCCAAAATGGATAAGATAATTACAGTATGCAAGCCCACTTTAAAAACTTGCGGAGAAAATATTAACACAGCCAGGAAGAAGGGTGTCTTGGCGGTTGACCTGCTGGAGTAATGGGCTTAGCGGGATGCTGATCAAATTCTATTGACATGTGAGGAGCTTTTTAGCTATCCAGCTCTGTGGACTTTTCCCTTCAAAACCTCCCAAATTTGCAGATTCGCTTATTATGAGCAGACTTGACACCACAGGTCATGCTGAAGTGAACAAGGTACTCAGAAGCTTTGTAGGTAAGCAAAAGCCAGAACCTAGATGTCTAGAGGGGTAGACATTTAGGTTGAGAGGTGCTTTGACATGAACAGACTAGGTTAACGTTGATTCAGTTCAGGTTTTACCCAGATATAGCCTGATTACGCCCTAGTCAGCTAGAAAACAAATGTAGCCAGATTTTCACCATTTTTCATCTAGATGGGGTTTCACTGACTTTTCAACACAAAAATGTTCACTGGGTTTGCAGTTAATACACATAGCTGTGTGCCATTAAACCCCAAATCCTTATTCCACAGCATCCTTCAATATACTTTCTGGTCACATTATTACAACAAATGTCTAAAACTACAGCCATTAAAAATGTTTCCATCAGTAAATGCTGATGTCAGCAGAGCTTTATGTGGTGGCCTGTTTCTGGGCAATGCTGGTCATGTGATTTTCCAGCTCAAGTTGTGATAAATTGATTTCTCTTTAGTAAAATGTGAGGTTACTTTGTTTGACCCTTTTTCTAATCCATGTGATTGCACCATTTACCTATTTACTGACAACAACAATAATAATAATAATAATAATAATAATAATAATACAACCTAAACAGTTATTATGCTATCAAAATGATACATTTTATATATGGATTGACAACGTTTTGACCTGAAATGAGTCAGTCATCAGGAAGACAACTGCGTTTCTTCAGTACGGTTGTTCAGAAGGAGGCCCATTTCATTTCTGGGTTTTCACCATTTTTCCCCCTTGGCTATCTCATCAGCCAACATCTTATTATTTGGATGTGCTTGTGCCAGCATGCACTGCATTGTGTACTAGCCCATGGCCTGTGCTGTACAGATTGCATTGTTACAGCCCCTAAGCTTGTCCCAGTACCTCTCTTCCCAGGAACTGCTATTGGATGCTGTGTCTATGTTGTTCACTGCTGCATTGGATTATTCTCTCTCTCTCTCTCTCTCTCTACTAGCACTTCAGGTAAATCAAATTTTCTGAAAACAGGAGATGTGTTTGAGTGCACACTATATGTCTGCAGTTATTACTGTCTATTTACACAGCGTTTGTGTGCTCTACCGACAGATGAAATCAAATCAGAGGAATCCCACATCCTTTACAGTCGTTCATTAGGTGACCATCAGTGGAATGAATTTTGCCGGGTAAACTGTACCATTATGCATCCCAGCTTTGAGGGAAAGTGCACATGGGCGTCTGGGCGGCTCATCGTCCTCAGCCGCTGCTCTGGCGCGTGGTTGGGTATTTAATCCAGACTGCGTCCGTGTCAATGGCCAGCAGTCTGGCTGGGTGGCAAATAATTAGCGTAGCACGAGAGGAAGGGATCTCTGTCGGCTGCGTCTTAACGCACGCCGATGACTTCCCCTGGTCGAGCAGGCACGGACAGTCCGCACGCAAGACCAAGCTCATCCAACTCAAGGGCTGCGTGACCTTAACCGGGGGTCTGTGGGGTGAGAAGAAGCAGCAGCTCGACGTCACGTGTGTGAGAGGAGCGCAGTGGGGGCGGGTCAGCGCAAACACAGAGAGCTGGGAGCAGACAGTTCCAAATTAACAATATAATATAATATAATATAATATAATATAATATAATATAATATAATATAATATCATATAATATCATATAATATAATATGCTTTGAGTTGACTCTATTCTGAGACTATATTACTCGAGTATCCGTTGTGTTGATTTTACACAGAACATTTTACAGTATTGGTGTACTGTATAGAGACAAACAGGGAATCCACTTGTAGAGCTTATTCCTGGTTTTATCTTGTGGAAAATAGAATAACAAACTGTCTGAGAAATATCTGTTTATTCCCTCTCCTGTGTCATTTCAATGTGCAGAGGCCACACTCATAGCCTCAATAAAACCTGGACTTGCTTCTCTCCATTCTTCTGTTTATCGATTCACCCTGTGCTCAGTACAGAGAAGAGCCCTTTCTGATCTGCAGTGTGGGTTGTCTGTGTGTATTCAGAGCAGGAGAGAGGGAAATAATCAGGCCAATTATCTAATTACGAGCCAGATTTGGTCCAGTCACATTGTTTTTTTGCCTTTAACTTTGAAGAAACTGTTTCAGTCATGTGCATTATCAGTACTATGAGGTGAGTGTGCCCACTCCAGACATTCATGGAAAATAATATGTTAGAATCAAAAGCTTTAATGCTAACTTATATGCTAGAGCCAAAGTTGAGGACAAAGTTTAAAGTTCAAAGAGGGGTCAGTCCTGCTTACGGCATGGGAGTTTATGTGGACAATGGGATTGTCCATGGAAAGACATGGTTCAAAATGATTGTATATTTTAGAGACGACAAGTTCATTTTGGATCCTAATTTTTTGTTTCAAATAAAAGATATGTTAGTTTTGTATGTGTACAATTTTTTAAATGTATTATGTAATTAAAGTTTTCTTTGGAATAGAGTTAAAGAGCTAGACAGCTACGAGAAAGGGAGAAAGAGAGAGGGGGAGAGAGAGAGGGGAGGGAGAGAGAAAGAAAGCTGGTGAGTCAAAATTATCTCCTGGAAGTAAATCTTCGGCAATCTGATTAGTGAGATGGTCTAGCAAGCCCGTGACTTCTGGATCCTCCGCACAGGTAAGGAAACTAGCGTTTCTGTGAAATGAAATAAGTGAATTAAATGCTTTTAGTATTTTTATTTTTTCTTTATGTACAGAGAGTTGTTTATTCCACTAGAATCAAGCCATGTTAATTTAAGTTTTGTATTTTCTTGTTACTTTGCTACGGCAAAGTGCTTAGTTTAACCTCTCTCCCAGATTGTGAATTACATGTCACTTGTGCTCAGAATGCTTCATATTCTTGTGATTGTCACATGTCTTATATCGTATTTTGGCATCTTCAAAAATTGTATACATTTAATAGTGTTGTCTGTTCATGTGGTTGTGTCTATGGAGGGTTGATATTATGCAATCACAAGGGGCATTTCAGTGGTTAAACACTGAGAGGCTTCAGAAGGAAATGCATTATTGTAACATAAGACAAAGAGCAACATTCAATTTGGTTTTAATGAAGAGGCCTCCAAAAGGATTTTGTGTTCTTGCTTCAAAAATCTAGCGAAACATCTGGAACTGAATATCATAAAATGAAAGTTTTTTTTTCTTACATTGAAGCAGATTAAGAATGACAATTTTATACTGGAGGTAAATATAGTTTTTGTATAATCTTACACAAATTGTCTAACATTCCTTGAGAGGGAAAATGCATCGGATCTAATTGCTTTGGTCTTGGGAGACAGAGTTGCCATGGTTTTCTCCCCAGATCTCATCACAGGCCTCATTGGGCGTCCATTAGTTTCTGTTTCTAGCTGTAGTTTTTAAGCCTGTGTCACATACTGCAGTTCCGATACAGTCCTCTTTTGCACCAAAATTAATCAGGAATGCTGTATAAGAAAAAAAAGCTCATTTCACATTTCTAATAAGAAAAAAGTTTCAATTGTTTTTAAGGTTGTAGAAATCTCTGAAAACACTGTGGCATTATGACTCTGTTGGGACACAGATGTATCCTTAAATTTATTTATTTATTTATTTATTTTTTGGGAGGAATATGAGTCATCTGGATGAGTACTATAACGCAGCTTGTGTTTTGGGAGTGGTTCAAACAACAGTTCTGCACCTTGCTGCCAGCAACCATCCGACAACGGTCATGATAAAACATGTATATTTTGGCAAGCTGACTGCCACAGTATGCAGTCTAAATTATATGATATGGAGACTGTGGGCACACAGAGATATTTATTCTGTACTTGTTTCTACTTGTCAGGAATTCAGAGCACCAATAAATATACAAATTAATATGAATCTAAGAAAACAATGAAACTGTGATTATTTGCTCAGTATAATCAATGTGTTATTGTGTTTCTTACACGCGTGGAGTTTCGTATTTGTGCAAAATCTGTGCAAAACATGTTCCTTTATTCCCAGAAAAAAAGAAAAAACGTTTTTTTTTTTAAACTGCACAAATATCATAGGCTATTTCAGTGGAAAGAAAATACCATCATCACATACAGCAAATACATAGCCATCCCTTTCAAGCAGTCAGTCAGTGCAGCTAACTCATGAGGAGCAGCATTGTGAAGGCGAAAGATAATAACAATCAATAATTAGAATTTCTGTTAACAATGCTGTACATCTGCAAATGTTTAGATGTAGCCAGTTGTATGTCTGGTTATCATTATTTTCTTTTTCAGGCTATGTAAAATTGTTATATTGTATATGTTTCAGGGCAATAGGATCAGTGAGTGGAAATGTAGAGAAATACGGGTTTCCAACATCTACCCAGAGACAAGGGCCAGATGGTGAGTACAGTGTGAGTGCCTCATTTTAAGGGCAGAGCAAGAGTTTACGGAAAAGCTTGTACGTGAGATGAATTCAGAAGGTGCAGTTAAGATGTCATAGCGTGCACATATTTTGTCGTGGCAGAGTGTTATTTCTAACAGGAAGCTGGAGTCACAGAGAGAAGTTTCATCACTTTGGCACAGGGAGAAGTTTTGCAAGGCAGAACAAAATGAAGGGAAAGTTGCACTCTTGAATAGCAGAGGGCAAGCTCAATGGACCGACTTTGCTATCGAAGCACGCAGACGCCGATCACTTGTTACAGCCTTGGCATGTGTGACGAATGCCTGAAATGGTTTTCTGTGCCAAGCCAACGCGCCAGCTAATTAATCCTAAAATCCAATTAATATGTCAACCATGGAAGCAGGAAAGACTCTGCCATGTTTTCAACTTCAACTTGGCAAATCCTTTCTCTGCCTAGCATACCTTTCAAATTCTGTTTGACCCAAAAGTGGGCTGAAGCCCTTCTTCTTTTCTTCTTCTCCGTCAACCAAATGTAACATGAAAATAAATCTGGGGGGAAAAAACGAATGTTACACGACATGGAGAAATAGTTTTCCAGGAAGCGTTCTCCTGTTAAATACATATTTCTTGCCATTTCTATTTAATTTTAGTAACAGATCTAAGATTCAATTAAATTTTTGTCAATCAACTAAACATATCAATTTTGTAAAAAGATTAGATATTTAGATATTGAATTTGTTCTTGAATATTTATTTTGAGGGTAGATATTAAATTTTTATTAAAAAATATTTATGTAAATCAATTTAGATAGTTCTGTTCTTAACTATTTATTTTGAAAGGAAGGTTTAAGAGTTGATTTAACAACTTAAATTATAAATATGTTTAGATTTCTAAATTAAAATGAGTACATTTATGTTAACCAGATTTGTAAATTTAGCCTAAATCTAGTGGGAAAATTTGGCTTTACAAACTGCTACTGCATAGTTTAAAAAGATGTCATTCTCTGCCTTTCAAAACAGTTTGCATTGCGTGGGTGTTAAAGGTAAATCAGGGTAACTCAAGGTAAGCCTCTACAGTTAATGGAAATGAGTTCAGAAACAATGTACAGATTGTATGTCCTAACCAACCAAATGCAGTACTTTATTAACCAATAGAGATGCAGTAATTGCACACATGAGCACACTGAAAAGAAAGCCTACAGAATGCAGACATTCTGTTCAGTGTCCGTTCATCAGCATATTAAATACTATGAAATTGACACCATGAACTTACAGATGATGTAACAGCTGTATCTATTTTATTTGTCGTAGTAATTGTCATTGTTAAAGTCATTGTAAATCTGACAAATGGTTAATGGGATGAATGATAAGGAGTTTATCATGCTCTGTAACCTTGTTTCATGCTGAACAGTGGCGGGCTCTGAATGTCTAGTTGGCCTAAATCCAACACCAAATTGCTGGATGTTGGCCAGGAGGGCTTTTGCTTTGTTCTGTTAGTCAATGACGTTAGTCGTACATCTGTTAGAGGATTACACACATGGGGTTAAGAAATAGGTGAACGTGTTCAGTCTGGTTTGGGCTGTAAATCTATGGATTTGAATATTTGCATTTGTATTTGCTTGCTTCTAATAACAATCGCAGTCTGTCTGCGTATAAATGATGACATGACAAGTTTACTGTTGAAGCTCAGATCACGCTTGCGTTACTTAAGCTCATGTTCGGCTTTCTTGGGGGGAGGGTTGGGTCAGGTGACGCACAGTCAGCTTTTCTCTGTCCTTAATCGTCCCCATACGCACCGGCTAATACTCTCGATGTCGCCAAATGTTCCATCTCTCCGACGTGGTTTTTGGGTTTACAGCATGTTATGGATGCCCAGCTTCACATGATGATGCATATCCTCAATAAGGAGTACCAGGAAGGTGGGGGGGGGGGGGGGTATTGATTTTGAGACACGCCGTGAGGAGCACATTCAGCCGTGGCTCATTTCACTTAGGCCTCTAATCTCATTACCGTCCCAAGTGGCTTTCAGCTGTTTCAGTGGGCACAACTGGGCCTCAGGGAGCAGCTCGATCAATGGCATTGGCCTTGCGAAAGCGTCGATTATCACTGATTGGACGGAGCTTCGGTTAATTTGGTTACAATAAATCACCACTGCGCTACTTGTTCTCTTCTCCTCTATCATCGGTGCGTTGTGTTTCTTCTAATACCATCACCCCTGTCAGCACGTTCCTTGTGTTTTCAAGCTCAGGAAAATCACTGCGGGTTTTAAAAACCTGCCCCTTTGAGCACTGCACTGTTTTTGAGTATCGTTCATTACTCTTCATATCATTTTATGAATGATATTATCATTCCTTATTGTTTTTTTTCTTCCCCAGAGAGTTCCACCCAGACCTAATATGCTGTGAAGACACTGGTTGCTAAAAACTGCACCTGCAATGGCAGCTGACCTGGAGCCCCCAGTTTTTGAGAACAGCAGCCAGAGAGGGGAGAAGAAGTAACTGCAATGCAGTGCAACGAAAGGACATGGGTTTAATGTTGCAGCAATGCTGCTCACTCAGCAATCGCATATCTGTCACAAGGCAGAAGCCATTTTGGAATTAATCAACGCCAAAAGGAATGTCAGAGCCTATTCCAGGAAAGGGGTGCATTTATTTCATCCAGCCATCCTTTTCTCTGTGACTTTTACTCATGGCACAAAGGGATGAAGAGCAGTTCTCTCGATGCCCAAGATCAACAGTTGCCAAAGCGTCTGTTCAGTCTACTTCTCCTGGAACACTTCCATCCTCAGCACTCATGAAAGACAGGAGGAATAGGACCCCTCATGGGGTTTCCCTTCATCAGCTCCTCCCACCTCTCCTCTTTTCTAGTCTCATATCTTTAGGGGCTGCCTCTAGTTTACCAGGGATGGAATATGTGTATGGGCTGCATCCTAAAATGATATGTACCCCCATCCCAGCCAATGCAGACCCAGGCTGCTTCTCGGGACATGAGACTAATGATCACGGACATCACAGGCCTAACGGTGGCAGCCCCAGAGGTCATGGCTGGTGGGGGTTGACGGATGAGGCCAAAACTACCATTTTGCACCTCCGCGAAACCCTGGTCCAGCAGAAGGAGACCATCCTGGACCAGCGAGAGACTATCAGGGAGCTCACTGCCAAGCTGACCCTCTGTGAGGGCTTCGGAAGGAATGTGGGCAGGCATGACGACCACCACGGCCAGCACCACGCCCACCACCCGCCTCCACACCACCCCTATCCGGATCCTGACCACCACGCAGACCCCCACTACCCCCTGGTGGGCCGTCGTGACCTGCACCACAGGGGGAAGGGGACACTGGGAGGGGGGGACCACCACAGCGGACCCTCCTCCCCCGAGCAGGTGGGCCGAATGCTGCAGGCCCTGAAGGAGCGGCTGGAGAACCTGCAGGTGAGTACAGGGGCTGTGGAGACGGAGGGAAGAGGAGGCCATGATCAATAAGGAGCAAAGCAGGACGGGCACCCAGTTTACCACTTGCCATTTTAGGGCGTCGCATTACACTTCCAGCTAAAGCAGGTGTTCTCAGTGCAGTGATGAGTGCTCCATGGTCTTTAATAGAGTCCACAGAGGGTGCATTGGCTAGGGAGGGAAAAATTCAGTTGGTAGGGTACTCCCAACCTCGTGGTGTAAGAGCGACTCCTCTGGTTGATTTGGGGCCTGCGGTCTGCCTGTGGACCCCCTGCGCCAGCTGAGATGGCAGTGTAGTAATTCGGAACAGTGGCTGTGCCGCTCAGCTGGTGGACTGCAGTCTTTGAAAAAGCAGAGGCTGGCAGAATGGGCCTTGGAGGAAATGTGCACTTGCCTACATTCTTACTAGATGATCTAAGATGCTGGGCAAAAGAATGGGCTCAGTAATACAATTGGGTATTTCCAAATTGGAGGAAAATTACTGTGAAAATATTTGGGCAGCATGCGGTCTGTAAGTGTATGCAGATGTATCCGTTGTGCAGAAAGCTCTCCCTGGAGAGTGGTATTATTCATGCGGTGGCCAGAAACATAGCACACTATGTTCTGTCTAATTTCTTCTCCAGCTGTAACTGTCTCATATGGGATGCGCTCATCGGGATAACTTCCTCTCACCACAAGAACAGGGCTACCTGCTTTTATATTTATTTAAACCCTCTCACTGGTTCTGTCAATGCGCCATTGATCATTGAAAAAGAAATCCTGGAGATGTGGCCAGTGGCAAATCATTTGACTGTGAGAATAATGTGGCAGTGTTTAGCTGATTAATCACTGCCTGTGTCACATATCCGTGTGTGCGCATCATCTGAGTGACAATTCAATAGTGTCTTAAAATGGCTCCCTGTGACAGGAAGTTAACTTGATTTCACCATTGCTTGTCAGCAGCGCTCAACATCTTTATTCAGAAATCAAATTCTTTGCATGGAGAACTGGTATGCAACATTTTTTGTTTGTTGTTATTTCTTTTTTTATTATTATTATTTTTTTACGATAAATGGAGATCAAATATACTGGCATTCTTGATTTGTCTTTTTCTGTGATAGTGGAATGCTTTGTCATTTTCACTGACAACATATGTACATAGAAATGTGTACAAATATATAGGAACTATACCAATTATTGTTTTGGTCTTAATTGGATATACATGACTATAGAAAATGAATTAAATCAATAATCATATCTGCATGTATTCAAAAAAAGTATTTAGAGCACCTCCATATATTCAAATTAATTGCTCACTTATTACAGTATACTGTATATGTTTGTCATGAAGGGGGAATTTGTTGAATGAATCTGCAAAAATGTATGTAATAGTGCAAGTGACGAAGGTTGTTTGGGTATTTGGGTATCAGACTTTATGGGAAATTTGTTGAATGGCACATATAGTAAAATGTTAGCGAAATTAGGTAAGAACAGCAGAAACAAACACGGTTTTTAGTCATATTTACAACGATGGTAATGTAATTATTTTAAAAGCATCGCCCTCTGTGATTTAGGAAGAGTGCCTATGCAATTGGAAGCTGTCAGAAGAGTCTACAGCGCTAATCAAGATCGCTGTTAATTAGTGTGATCTCCGCTGACGAACCATTAATCAGGGTATACGCTTGGGCCACGCAAAGCCGGATTTGCAGAGAAACCGGAGAGGGGTGGGAAGTAGAGACAGGCTTAAAACGTGTGCCTAAACCTAAGGGCAGGCTTTTATTCGGTTTTAATTCTTCATTTTATTTCATTTTATTTTAATACAATTCTGTAGAAAACCTCCTATTGTCATGTACTTCAGAAAATTGGAACATCATGAGTGAGTCGATTAGTGATTTCTGACTGAAGGGCAGAATTTTCCACAATGTAATTTGTAGTATTTTCTTTACTTTTTTTCAAAAACAATTTATTGAGATTATTGAGAGCGCATTCTAATTCTGAACTTCCTTGCAAGTTAGAGTTTTGGAGGACAGTAAACAAAGGCTCAAGAAAAACCGGAAATACAGGCTGGTATGAATAGGCATTTCCATGGAAGAGCCTGTTTAATAATCTGGTACTTCTTTGATGCGCCTCTCAAGAATAAAAATAAAAATCCTGACACATTCACATTTATTGAATAATTTCCAGCATCAAGAATCATGAATATTTTATTTAAAAATATGGGAGACACCAGCCCCCCCATACCCCCCATCCCCACCCCCCCATCTCCTCCCGCCCCAAAACACACGCACACACATACACACACACTTTTCACAAGTCTGGTGACATGATCTGATGTGTGCATATTCAGTAACTAAAAACATCAATAGTGCATAATACTTAAGCTCAAAGGATGACAAATCCCTTGGCATTCCAGACACTCTCAAACTAAAGCAGTTCATTGAGCATACTTTGACTGAGGTTGGGTGTTTGAGACATTCAACATGCTTCAGGGAGCAAAATAAGAGCGTCTCAATTTTCACAATATGCCAATTCACATAGTAGCATATGATTCATCATAAATATTAGGCGAGTATCACCTATTATATTAATATTGCTTTATGTATTTTCACACATACTCATATATTAAATGTAAATGCACATTTGTATACATAACCTGTTTGCACCTGTTTATTAATTAAACAGCAATATCTTGCCATTCTTTTAAATGTTTACCTTCCCCTTTTTTATGTTGTGAATATGCCTTTGAGAAATTACATTTCAAAATGTTAAATAAACATTTACATGTAGGTTATAGCACTAGATATGTCTTTGCAGAGTTATAATCTAATTTAAAATGAACCTACTTACATACACAGTAGGTTCAGGATTGAAACCAGCAGTTGCTGCCATATTTGCTCACCTGAACAGTATTTTGTTTTGTCTTTGATATATTTAGCTTTATTTTCCATTCTTTGTCTGTTTGGTGCATTGGAAACATTTCTCATGCATTTGATGTGCAGTATTTCTCTTGTTTGCTCAGTTGTGTTTTTCTTGCAGATGCTCGTGTGCTGTGCTTCTCATTTGATCTTTGCGGTATTGCTTCATGTTGCAAAACGCTGTTGCGCTACTAAAGCAACAAAGGAACAGTGCAAAATATAACGTGCAAAACACCCCTATCATCCTAAAGGCCTGGAAATACTACAGTCTATTTTGAAGCCTAGACAAGCCTGCCAGCCTCCTAGGTTGTCCTAGGTTGTGAGAACTCTGCATTGTTAATTATCACAGCAGGTTGTAGAATATTTATTTTTTAAAACTCTCTTTGATTTTTGTGAATTTACGTTTAGTTATATTTTGCATGGCGAAGGCTGAGAGACTGTGTGGCGGTGTAGAGGTGGGCTGACCATACGGTTTGAATAATATCATATTGTGCACCTGGCCATATTTTCTTGGCTTTTGGCATACCAGTTATTTCAATGTGTGTCATAGTGGAATTTGGTGGAGAGGTTGGAGTATGTTGAAACAGTGCTGTGGTAGAGTGTCAATACAAAGTTTAATGCTAAAATATCTGTAAATGGAAATATTTTGGATGACTGTAAACAAATGCAGAAATGATTTCTGCAGTACAGAGTGAGGATCATAATTAAATCAAAATGACTTTTTGAATGAAAGTTTTTTTTCATATAATAATGAAACAAAGCATTTGCATGATTTGCATCAATATAATGATAAGAATAACAATGTACTTTTACTGCATGTTATACAATGGAGGAAGCTGTGCAAGTCTTCTGCATGTATAAATTCTTATTTTTCTCCAGCAAACTTTTATTCCTTATTACATTTATTATTGCTCTGTTATATCCATCTATAATTATGATGAGCCATTCTATTGTATGCTTTTGGTTTGAATTGAGCCGTAGCTGAATATTTTTAAACAAATTTCACAGGCATTTTATAATGGTTATTTTTATGTAAAAACATTACTTAACAAGTATTACATAATCCAATGTTATTATTCCCTCTGCACCTGTGTTTTACTATTATTGTAGATACTTTTTCATTTTAAAGTATCTGCAAAAAATGATTCAACATAACTTGGATGTAGCACGACTGATGCTATATTGTTTATTCAGCATTCCATTATTCTGTCCTCCTTCAGTAACCAGATTACCAATCCAATTTTATTTAATACAGAGGCAAGTGACATAATTAGCATGTAAGCACATGGAAGAAAAAACTGATGAAATAGCACACATGATTCTCACTGTTTTTCTCTACTGCCTTATTTATATGACAAAAACAACATTTGCATAATCAAAGCATAATACATAAAGTAATGCGTAAAATAACAATGGTAACAGGCAACATACATATGTAATTTCACTTTAATTACAATTGACCTTTTCCTATATAGTTTACATTTGCATCCTCCCTCTGACGGTCAACCTGTCTGATTCTCTCTGCAGTCCAGGAATAGCTCCAGCTCCTACTCTAACTCACTGAGAGACCTCCTGCGCAGAGAGATTAACGCTCTGGAGCAGCAACTGCGCCATCACCCTGCTCTCCATGGCAACAGGGACCACCACGGCGACCACCACGACGATCATGATGATGACCAAGACCACGACCATGACCATGACCACGACCATGACCACGACCATGACCATGACCACGACCACGATCACGATGACCATCACAATCACGGTCCTGATCGGGATCAGCACGGCCATCGCCACGAATACAGTCGCCGCGAAAACCACAACCTTGACCACCACTACGATGATCACCATGATGATGATCACCATAACAACGAAGCAGATGGGCGTGGCCACAGCTCTCGAAAGGCCAATCAGAGACAGGGACACGGAGCCACAAGCCACGGGCTGGAGTCACTGCTCAGTCAGCTGCACCGCAGGGGCGCAGACTCTGGTAATATACAGCTGTTCAGAACCGGGTCTAAACTATAACTGCTGATTTAATTCAAGCTCAAACCAGCCACATCTGGCTCAGTATAATAACATGTCTCACCATATGATGTATTGCCATGCATCACCACATGTGCATTCACATCAGATAGGCCCAAGAGGCCTTAAAAGAGACGATATGCCTGGCAAAATCTTCAGTGTCAATTCAACTTTAAAACGTTTATGAGGATAAAAGGTACTTTGTCAGTGTAAAATGTACTCAATCAGAGTTAATTCTACTGAGTATTTTACACCGCTGTGCGACACAACAACTCTGAACTGAACTGTGTTTTCTCTGTTTATCACACAGGTACCTGGAAGAAACCAAAAAGTCCAGAGTCATTTCAGATAGGGTTTCCAATGCGCACTAACTACATGTACGCTCGTGTCAAAAGGACCCTCCTCAGTGAAATATTCGCCCTCACGCTCTGCTTGTGGATTAAAGGGGGCTCTAGGCCTGGGTTGGGAACCCCATTCTCTTACTCTGTCCCAGGACAGGCCAATGAACTGGTTTTGATAGAGTGGGGCAACAACCCAATGGAGCTGCTTGTCAACGACAAAGTACGTAGGATTTAAAATGTGTGTGTGTGTGTGTGTGTGTGCGTGCATGTGTGTGAAATAATACAGATCTCAGACAATGTTGTTACCCCAAAAAAAGACTGATGTTTTAACAGGGTTCTATCCTTGACATCACAGCCAAAGACAAAATGGCTGTTTGAAGCATAATAAGCACTAAGAAGTTATTACAGTGAAATGTAATTTATTTTAATGCATACTTATCATAATAATTTAATAGTTCTACGAAATAATAATCTCTCATTAATAAAGGTACAATGGAGGAACATTTTTGTTCTCTAAGAAACAATTTTCACAAATGTACTCTGAAAGGTACAGTAATGTTTTTTAGGTACTGATAACTACCTTTTACAAGCAAAAACAAATGAATCTTTAAATCTAAGGCTAGGCATGCAGTTTTATGTATGGTACCACCCCAGTGATAAGCATTGTACCATTTTACCATTTTATGCAGTTTTTTGTACATTTCCTTCTGAGAGTGTAATTCATACAAGTACATACAGAAACTCCCCTCACGCATACAGGTACATACAGAAACACTCCTCACACATACAGGTACATACAGAAACACTCCTCCCACATACAGGTACATACATAAACTCCCCTCACACATACAGGTACATACAGAAACTCCCCTCAAACATACAGGTACACACATAAACTCCCCTCACACATACAGGTACATACAGAAACTCCCCTCACACATACAGGTACATACATAAACTCCCCTCACACATACAGGTACATACAGAAACACTCCTCACACATACAGGTACCTACAGAAACACTCCTCACACATACAGGTACATACAGAAACACTCCTCACACATACAGGTACATACAGAAACACTCCTCACACATACAGGTACATACATAAACTCCCCTCCCACATACAGGTACATACATAAACTCCCCTCCCACATACAGGTACACACATAAACTCCCCTCACACATACACGGTGGGTTTACAGGTGCTCTTCAGCCTCCCAGCATTGACAGCCAGGCCTACCTTGACATTCTTATCCAATAAGGATTTGGAACACTTACATCTGAAAGGTAAATGCTGGCTGATTGAGCAGTGGCCGCCGGCTCACCTGGTTTCTCCCTGAATGGGGTGGCTCTCCTTCACCCATCATCTCCTTTAATAGCATGAGGCCATGAGGGCAAAGGCAAGCTGCTTATACCTGCACGCTAGTCCCAGTCATGTGAACTCAGGTCTCCTGTTAAACATCTCAGTTCATTCTGCAGTTCTTCCTTTAGCATGAGCAGTTATCCTGTACAGTGCTGTCTACCTACTTCATCTCTACTTGGCACACAGCTGTTAAAGCTAATTAAATAGGCCCTGTCTCCTCCCCCTCCCCGACCCCGCGTCCTGGCCCCGCCCTCCCTTTAGGCCGTAACTCTGCCCCTGTCTCTGAGCGACGGGAAGTGGCACCACCTGTGCGTGACTTGGTCGACGCGAGGTGGGCTGTGGGAGGCCTACCAGGATGGGGTGCAGAGGGGTTCTGGGGAGAGCCTGTCCACCTGGCATCACATCAAGCCTGGTGGGGTCATCATCCTGGGACAGGAGCAGGTAAACCAGGAGCATGCAGTATTCTTCATCAGCATTTTAGACCGTATTAGATCTATAGACCAGTATCGCGGAGCTAAGACCACAAGGGTGTAAAGAAGTGTCAGCAAGGGACACATTGGTAATGTAGTTTGTATTAAGTGAAAAAAGCTGTATTAAAAACATTATTTATAAAATTATTTTAATTAGCCATAGATCAGAGAGTGAATATGTGATGACATACTGAGACCAAGGGGTGAACAAGCACAGCAAATGTTCAGGAAAGCTGTTAGAAATAATACTATGTGTATGTGGCAGATTCCAACAACAAATGCTAGGTGATTTCTATATGACCACAGGATAAATAAGCATCCATAAATATGACCCAATCAGTGATCTGTGCCATATATGTCACACCTTTAAGTTATAAAAAAATTGATAAATGACTAAATTTGCTAGGTATGCTATAATAACCATAAAATATGGATCTTTTAAAATATTTTGGATTCAAACTCTGGGAAAATGATGAAATAAGACAGTTAAGAATTATGACTAAATGGATCACTCTCTTGGTGCTGTGCTCTCAAGCTGAAGCCATTTCTGCAATCCAATAACCCTCTCGTCCTTCCCGCATTTCCTGTTTATGTAAGACTGTCTGTGAACTTCCCTTCCTGTGCAGGACACCCTGGGCGGCCGTTTCGATGTAACGCAGGCCTTCGTGGGGGAGATTTCAGACCTCCAGCTGTGGTCCCGTGTGCTAACACCCCAGGAGATCTTCAACCTGGGCACCTGCAGAGGTCACATGACCGGAGACATCATCTCCTGGACTGAGTCTTTGGTCGAGCTGCATGGAGGGGTCGACAAGTACCCCTTTGAGCCCTGCCACTAAAGGAAATGAGTGTTTGAGAGGAGATGCTTCTACTGTCAGGGATATGGTATGCGAGCCGCACCATCAAACACCACCTAATTTGAATGGGACTTCAGTGGAGCCAAGCTCCTCTTCCCTAAAGCCTGGAGACTGGAAAATACAGGGGCCCACCTTTTACTCTGAGTTTACTTGGTTAAAATTTAACTGTAATTTAACTGAAATTATGAAATGGTAATACAGAGAAAACACTTTATAAATGTATTAATTTTATCCCAATGTGGCTTCCTAATCCTATTGGTAGGCCAAATGGTTTACTATTGTTCCAATCCTCAACAATCTGGAAGAGAACACATTCCAGCGGTAGTGTCATTCCAAGCTGTATGGTCAGTGTGGCAGACTGCAGTAGCCAATTTCACCAGTGGAGGCACTGTTATGTGATGAAGCACAGAAGATCATTGGGTGATGTTATGACCTAATGTCCACAATGGGCACTTGCATGGTTAGGATTTAATTCCTGATGGTTGGGTGCATTACTGTTTTAGATGGGTGAGCCACCTGACAAACCCCAGCTTATGGGGCAAAGTTGAACTTTATAGCCGTCAGCTGATTGGCTATTATTTCAGCGGTCCCTCACACACAATACGGTGTTTATCTTTATGAAAAGGGGTTCAATCTCTCAATGTCTTTGGCGACATTAGTATCAGAGCTGGTTCTCTTTAGACTTATGGATGTAAGAGACTCCAGATATGATAGACGCTATGAATGCAGCACTTTCAAATTTCAAGTTACTCCACTTATTGTTTATTGAAGACTAATGGACAAGATGAATTTCTTTGGAAGCTGCGGAACTGAACATACTTTCTTAGGGCCATGGCTGCCAGACTGTAACCATAGCGCCCACCTTTGATGTGTGCTCTTATTTTCAAAGAGAGAATATCGCCCTGTGTTCTAGCTGGACAGTGTGAGGAATAAACTGTCTCTTCAAAAGTACATCTGAAAAGTATGAGCAAAACACTATCCCAGCAAAACCCTATGCTATTTCGTTCTGGTGTAAAATGACTATATTAACAGGTCAGTACAGTTTCATTTGAAGAGTCAATTCCCTCATTTATTAAATTACTGGGGTTTGAGATAGATGTGTACCACATCACACCAATAGGTGGCACTGTTGCCCATACCTATGATATGTCCCTCCAGAATCTCTAACATCATGGAGTTCAAGAGGAGCATAAAAATAAAAAATATATAGCATATATTTTTATTCTTATAATATAAGTTTAAGTGATAGTTTCCCAATATGGGGAGAAAAATATTTATAGGTCAGACGAAAAGACGTTTTTTCGGCTGCCTGGCAATAAGTTCCTGCGGCCATGTGTTATTCATTTTGCGGCCTGCTAGTAGTAACACATACACTGCACATCAGGTTTTTCAGCACTTTGTAAATATAAAAATGAATTACTCTATTGACTTTTGAATGTATGTATTATTAGGACATCTTGTTCCTATGATATGTGTTTGAGGTATTTTGCAATTTTGGCCTTGTGAGATACTGTTGATAAGTATGTCTACAAAATTGATAAATAATAAATAATTCTCTTGGTTGTACACTGAAACAAATCTTCAGTGTTATCGCTTTGTTGTTTTTTCCCCGTGTTAGTTGTCAACTGCAGTTCAAATATCAAAGTCACTGGCATTGTCATCGTCTGACGTAGACTGAAACCCTACCTTTCAAACGCCATCTTAGTTCTCCCAGCCCAGTCTTGCCTCTCTCTCTCATGGCATTGAGATTCATTCATCTTCAGCCACTTCTTTTATCACTGATGCTCTTTGGAATTCATTCTGAAAACCCTTTTTCCATGAACTTTTAATAATCAATCAAATGAATAATAAATATTTAACGATCATGTTAATTCGTAAGGATATGTTTATTATGGTGTTACAGGTTAGAAGCATTGCATTGTTTCAGTTGAGTCAGTGTTCATTTCTGTATCTATACTGGTGTCTAACCTTTCCTTTGTTCACCCACAAGGTATATTTTATTCATATATCTTAAATAGTATATCAGGTGGGCTGCAGGTCTTCGGTGAACAGGACGCTATATATAGTCTGTCTCTCTGCACACGATCAGGTTCTGTGACCACACTAATTCCAACTGCTAGCCAACACACCCGAAGGCTCTATCAGGTTCCATCCAGCGGCTCTCGCCTCTCCAGTGGCTGTAATCGCTCTGGTGAATTGCGTTCAGTGTCAGGTTTCTTGAGCCGTAAGGGGCTTTCCACAGCCAAAGGAAGCGAGTTGACAACGTAACGCGCCAAAAAAGAAGCTCATCTTTCCTGCCAAACCACTGCAAGGAGCCCCAAGAGGACCACAGAAGACGAAAGCCAAAAGTGCTACACACAAGTGCCGAGCATCATAATAATAATAATATTATTATTATTATTATTATTATTATTATTATTATTATATACATACACTGAACAGAAGTGGAAATAGTGCTTGAGCTAGAGTATGAGTGTTAATTTATTCCATCCACCAAAATTTACTACAAGAAAAATCACAAGCTTAATACATGGACCTGAATAACCTGATGCATTGCCATTAATAGAATGGTTCTTTGATTTTATTTATTTATTTTATTATTGTTATTATAATTGTTGTGCCTTCGATTAAGTTAGCTAAATCTTGGTAAAAGCATATGTAAAGACTCAGTTGTTCCACATAAGGGGGGAAATATCTGTGACAGCATCTGACCTGTTGATTGCATTATATGGCTTGGAAATAATAGCCAATCGCAGGAAAATCTTCAGTGTGTTCCACCTGTCTCCTCCCCTGCACATCCATACACTGATGACTGTAGCATCCATCAGAATAGTTTTACTGTAAGTGTGACCATGTCGGCCCAATGACGGTTGGCAAAGGTGGCTGACAGTCATCATCCCCTTCACTTGTTTATATTGTTTTCAACCTGCAATCATTAAGCCACCATTAGGCAATGTCATCCTAACAATGTAAAATGTCCCCAAAACCATCTCAACAGTTAGCGACCAATGCTGGCTTTTCAAAGGTTTTGATAATTTTCCCCCAACATATGATGTTGTATCCAGGGCTGACCAGGCTCAGCCAGTGGCAGATCAGCCAGCCCGGGCATACAGTTGAATTCATTCAATGAGATGTGACTGCAGTATCAGTTGGCAGCCTACATGGCCAGAAAACAGGACATTTTGATAGTCCCAAAAATTTTCTAATTTCTTCTGTTAAAGGCAATGCTAATTACCATCTTGGGACAATTTTTGTCGATAATTAATGTGACCAGGTAGCAAAACAGCATTCTGGGAAACCCTGAAAAGAACCCAGGCCAGGCAAGATTTTACTTTCCTTTTCATTTAAATTTTAGCCAGCTTATCACAATTTAAACATAACATTGTTGCTCCCTTCAGAACAAGCTCTCCTACTGCCTATCATATACTGATTAGGAAATGTGCTGTGGCACACTACAGTACATGCAATCACACGTTTTTTTTTTTATGACCTATATAAAAGCTAAATAAATACTGAATGTAATCTTATTTTTTATTGTGATCTTCGTATTGTGTTACTTATCTGAGGGTGGGGCATTTACGTGCCATATATTGGTTTCGTCAGTAGATGGCAGTAAAGAGCAGCTCATGCTGAATCCGCCAGCACTCAGTGTCTCCGTGTTTCGTTTTCCCATAAATGAAATTTCCCATAAATATCTCTGCATATTTTAGGATTCTTTTTAATTCTTTCATATGACCTTCACGTACGTCAACCCAGGCTTGGTCCGTTCTCTCACAGCTCGGCCCCGCACCAGCAACTTCTTTGGAGGACCAGCGAGCATTTTGGTCAGGGAGTCTTTGATTCAGTTTAACTTCAAATGATCATACCCTTTGACGGAGTCTATAGGAAAATGGCTCTCAACCCAAATACGAATGCCTCACCGGATCCATTCCCTACCGTGGGACTTTCTATACTGTGATGCCGTCACTACCAATAACCTTCTTTCCACCAGTCTGAATAAAGTGAAAAATACAGTGGGCAGACTGTCCACTCTCATTCTAAATAAAGGTTTATGAAACAGGATACCGGTGTCAGGTGACAAATCCAGTTCACTTCAGTACATTTGGAAAATTATTAGAAATATAATCATTTAAAACATCCTCATAAAATATTTTTCACTTAATTCCCAGAGCCAATTTAATTAAAAAAACTAAAATTATGGTTCATGCTGAAACACAAATATGTCTTTTTAATTTTTTAATTATTACTTTAGTACAAAGGGAAAAAAAAGATACAACAGACTGAATTTAAATACCAGTGACCCCATGAATTAAATGTAAAATTTTAACTTGCCCTATCTGAAAATGAATGCATTCTACCAACGTGATTATCTTTGCAGGAAATTTTTGGGGTCCCCTTTCACTTTGCATTCTCTCCGACCCCTCCCTGGTTCTTAGGCTGTTCTTTAATTCTCACAACAGTTCTCAACCAGGCCATAAGGGGGCAGCACAGAAGCTAGATGTGTCCATTGTGAAGTTTCAAAAGGAGCGTTGTTTTCATTCAAACACCATGACACACTCCACCTATTAATAAGCAGTGTAGCAATGATATGGCTTTACATTTCGTAATATCACAGGGTAGTGAGTCACATTGAAAAAAAGGAGCGGTGTTAGAAAATTTGCTTAATAACCGATATCTTTATCATTCGAGTAAACTGAAGAAAACAATTCAGCGTTCAGACCATAAGAATGCACAGACCTACTTAAACACTAGCTATGGTAATTACATTAGTATGCATAAAGCTCCTAATTTAAGCAGTTAATTATTTTTCTCTCATACAGTCAGAAAATCTGCATTGAGTTAGTTGTTAATTGTTTTAGTTTATCATCAAATCTGAACCCTTGAACTTCTCAAATGATCATCCTGACTGGAACAAATCGCTAATGGTCATGCTACTTTAAAATTTGAATTATGTCTTAAATCACATGTACTCAAACAAACCATGGTTTTTTTATCAGTTGGTGTCGAAAAATTAGCAGTTGAATTTTGCCCGCTGGACTAGTTCTGAGATCAAGTATACCCATGGAAATTCAGTGGCAACTGTCAGGAAACTGACACTTGACTAACTGAACTAGTTAGCTAACTAGCTAACTAGTTAGCTAACTTTAATCTTGTGATAAATCGCATCTGGAGTTCCTGTCTGGATGGGCTTTTGAAAATCTATGGAACTTTCCATGCAGGCTACACTCTCCTACAAACATGGTTAAAAGGCTATCAGCTCCTGAGCATTTTGCTGTACATTGGTTCCTTTTGATACACCCAGATCCACATTTGAGTCACACAGTCTTTCCCAAGACTACATTTTGAAGAAAATAAAAAGAGCAAACAAATCTTAAACTGTAACTTGCTCTGCTAAATCCTAAAACAGACACTCATCAATTAATATTCGTTAACAATATCAATTGTTGGTTTGCTCTGGTAAATTTACGCTTATTAATTATAAATGGGCCACTTTTGTACCGCTAAGACTAACGCTGATGTTACCTCTTTTTTAAGTCAGTTTGTTTGCATGAACAGTCACGAACAGGAAATGCACACTCCATTATATGGCTGCTCGGCACTGAACATTCTGCATGCCAGTGTTCCAGGCTGTGTTCCATGGGCGCCATGGAGACGTGCAGGGGGGCAGAACCTGATGACACGCAGTCCTGTTGAGAGCTGCAGATCACTGAGTCCCTCTGTCAATCAATGCCAGGGGTGGGGCTAAGGCCCACAATCAGGAAGGAAATCAATCAGGCTGCGATACTGAGGATAAGACATGACTGCCGGCACACAGATACTTATCATCTTTGAGCTGGCTAGAGGACCCTGAGGTTCAGGCTGCTGTAGACTGGACTCATGTACATAGTGTCCGCTGAGGTCCAAACGATCATTTATTAGTGGTGTTGGCTGTTAAGGCTGAGTACTGAGGCAGTATTCTGCCATTATGGGTCATGCAATTGTAGAGGAGAGCTCCAATGCCAGGTTTGTGAAATCATCACAGTCCAACTTTCTAAACTAAAATAGTGTAAGGATAATTCACATACTGCATTAAATTAAATTAAGGCTTAGGCCAAATGCAACATCTTAATTGCTAAATCAATAATTAAATAATATAAACATTATTATTTTTGCTCAGCAATTACAAGTGAAAGAGATATCTATGTTCACTAGCTTTATTCCAAAATGAATTTTGCCTTAACACCGTATCCCCTTGCACTAACTAGTCCCATTCAAACAGTAATGTAAAAAATTGAGGAGATGTGTGTTCATGATGTATTTCAAAATTTCACCAGAATGTGTTTTAATGACTAATACTCAAGTTCCCTAGCTCTGGCATATCCGGCATAGTTTTCCTGCAAACAACAACTACAATATGTCATACAATGTCTTGTGTTGGATGAAATTATGAAACAGCACTGTGGTATGCGAGTGAAACCACTGAAATGACACGCACCAATGTTATTCTATGATATCATTTTTTCATCCTCTGTTGCAGTTGTTCAGATCGGTACACACTGTGGAGGAAGTGCGTTTCTGTTTACCATCCATAGTTTACCGTTTGTCTTCGAATTTATTTCTTTAATCACACAACACAATATAAATTCTTTGATTGCAGCAAAATTGTAACTATTGTGTATTGCTGGATAGATTTCACAAAAGAATGTAGTGAACAATGTGTTATGCAATTAATATAGAAACAAACAACGACTATATGGTATTTAACAACAAAGTAGGCTATGGAATTTGACGACACAGTACATTTCACCGCGGACGCCATACTGTAGCTAAAATAAGCACCTGTTGGCCTACCATTGGTTTGCCCCAGTTTTGCAAATCGACTCTAAAGCGGTCTTCTAACAGCATGGCAAATCACCAACCATTTTACGTTTTTTTAACAGCTATTCCTCGTCTCCACCACCACCAGAGGAACGGCTCAACTGAAGATTTGCAACAAAAAAACAAAAAAAAAACCAGCGGTCTGACAGCAGTGCCCGACAGTGAGCTGCTAGCGGGTGCTCTATCTTTGCTGGCTCTGTAGTTACAGTCACAGAGCGCACTGTTTCTGATGAAAACAAGATTTCTGGTTCCCCTACGCCACCCTCGGAAACAATCTCACCGCTGTGGCTCATATCAAAGATAAGGATATTAAACCGTGGGTTTTGTCGGCTCTGTTTAGAGAACACAATCTATCATGATTATTTTAATATTTTTGAAACAGTCTTATCCGGCGCGTCACGCGCGTATGACTTACTGTAACCGTGATTCAAACCGAAAGGCCTTCATCCGGCATCTTTACCTCATCTGACTGACGCACGCCGAGGCTCCTTGGGCTTTTAGCATTCTGTCTGGCAGATAAATGAAATGCCAGACCTGCGGGCACTGACATTAGTGTGGGTGGAGAGACCGAGCTTCACCCACCAGAAGCCTCTCTCGCATAGAATCTCCCTGCCCGGTGGCTACTTTATCTTTGGCATTGGGTTTATCACCCTCCGCAGATCGCTAAACACCCGCCCGCTCTCCCCCATCTGGCCTCAGTCGCTTTAGCGAGGGCGTCTGCGTCTGCCCCGGAGGCCTCTGGGACAGCGCGGCCTTCGGGCCAGATCCTCGCGTCACACCGACCTATGCGCTTTCACAGCGTCTCGCTGTTTTGGTTCATCCTTCAATCTGCACCCTATTCTGAAATAATAATAATAATATTTTAACTTCTTCCCTCGCTGCAACAAAAGGCACAGCTGAAACGTGAATCCGTCAAAATAAAAGATAAAAGATGATCAGATAGGGCTCCGCATTTTTTTTTTTTTTACTTCCTGTTTACAGTGGAATACACGGACACATTTATGCAGAGCTCCCTGGTTGTCTGTTAGGAAAGGTGATTCTCACAAGTCTATGAGTCTGGGCCCTGCAGTAGCGAGTTGGAGCCGTGTGTCATGAGCTGACAGTGACTCAGAGGTGGCACACAACTGTTGTCGTCCTGCCCAGGATGGGAGGAACGCGCAGCCGTTAGCTCCTCCTGATAACACACCAGGTACCCACAGGCTACCTGCGCCAGCTGTCGTCACTGTGCGATACACATCTCTGTGATTGGTGCTTCCTTTCCTGTGTTATTGCGTGATTGTGAACAGGCCTGTCTCACAGGTAAATGAATCAGAGGGGTTACAGTACACAAGCTTCAGGTGCACTTTCCTATACCGTGGTGACTGGAGCACAGTGGCATGACTGCACACTGGAAAAGACAAAGGAGTGAAAATTGTTAGCGCAAAAAAAGAAACCATTCATTCATTGTCTTACATCTAAGGAATGACTGTTATTCATTCAAAGAACACACCTCGCATTTGGTTAATGTTTGAATGTGAATCAATCTTGCATGTAGGCATTTCACGGCTAATCAATGTCAGTGAAAACTGGTGAAAGTGTGGACACCTGGCCACTAAAACTAACCCTATGGCAGATAACATAGAATTCAAAGGCGAAGTAAATGATAATGAGCAAAACCTGCATTGTGTTAATAAGTTTGAAGAATTTGAAAATGATAAAAGAATCGATTTACCTCAGCCTTTAATTTGATCAGTTAAAAATGTACCTCTTTTAATGTAGTTGCTTATAGTATAGCACAGTAAGCGCAATGTGAATGTGATTTGTCATGGCATGCAAAGCTATTTCTGATACAATGTGGCTTAAGAGGGTATATCCCTCTGAATCCCTCTGAAAAGCACCTAATTAAGAAAAATTAACAGCTTGTTAAAATACTGGGATTACAGATGTGGTTGTAACGAAAACCACCATCCAGGACTGAGGTTGGAAACTACAGATCTAGACTCATCCGTAGCTACAGCCAACTGAAGGAGTCCATTACAATAATGGGTGTGTGCGGACAATGTGCGGTTATTGCGATCATCAATCAGGTATTGTGGTGTGGGTGTGCAGAGGTGTGTGAACGTGTGTGTTTGTGTGTGTGTCTGGGTGTGTGTGCGTGTGGGCGTGCATGCGTGTGTGCGTGGTGCATGGTTTTTGGCAAATGCTGTTTACTAATTTATCCTCCCCACACAGTCTCTGGCCTGAGCTAAGATTGTTAGATAGTAGCTAAAAAGCTAAAGCAAATGTTTAAAAATGTTTTATTTGTACTGACATATCCGGTCTCTTTGAAACACTGAGTAAAAAAGAAAAGTGGTACAGGAGAGGCAGTAGAGATACAATTTTAGTGATGAAATAATGTGTAATAATAATAATAATAATACTATTATTGTATAATATCATCATAAAAGCATAGTATGTTTTCTTTTATATCAAACATCACATATGCAAGTATAAAAACAGAGCAGCCATATATGCATGGACTATTTATATCAGAATAAATCTGAAAATTCTGAGAATATTCGGTATACAGTCAGTTTGAGGTGGTTCTGTGCATCGGTCTCTGTTCTGAGAAACAGTTTGGAGTCCAAGGTCTTGCCCCTCTTTGTCAGGATACAAAGCACAAAGCACTAAGTTTGGCATGTGTAATCTGTGAGTGTGTGTCTGTGTGTGTGTGCAGGCGTGCATGCCTGGGCATATGTGCACATGATAGACATACGTATCCTAGCAGCTCTGTTGCCTGGGTGACGGGATTGTGACAGGCTTGTGCCACCAGCCTTTTTCAGCTGGAGCCTGGTCAAATGGCACAGAAAGGCCTCAAGCTGCACCTCATCAGTGAGGTCACTGTCCTTACTGGAAGTCATGCCTTTTGTCAGAGGAAGCAACCCTCATAAAATAAAGCCACGGTCACACATTAATGAGATTTACTCCTGTCTGAAACGCATCACTTCCTGCTCTGGCCCGATACCAGCTTGCAGGTTCATGCCTCAGGCTGCCCACTCCCTGGCAGTTTCTTACATCCTGTGTTCACATACTCTACCTGAGCCAACACCCATGGTGATTATTCATTCCAGGAAATCCCAGTTCGGCAGACCATATCAGGATAAAGACTAACAGTAAGCTAACTGAAGTTAGCAATTGGCGGGACAGCTTAAGTCATGTGCAATACAGAGGTGTGACCCTTTGCTAACCTTTACACAGGTGAGGGCTACACAGTGGCTGTGGCTGAGGCAAACGTCTCGCCCTTCTCTGTGAATTCCTGTGAGATCATAAAATTTTGATTCACTTATTAATATGTTTACTATTTGCTTATACTTAATTGTATTACTATTATTATCCATCCATTATGTATACCTGTATATTCTGGGTCAGGGTCGCTGGGGGTGCTGGAGCCTATAACATGAAAACTCCACACAAAAAGACCTTGCTGTGAGGCAACAGTGCTACCAACTGCACAATTGTGCCGCCCTATTATTATTATTATTATTATTATTATCAAATGTATAATGTGCCCTGGACCCCACCTTCTCTCACTGGGCCCCACCTCCTCCTTTGACAACAAAGAAGAAGGTGCCAATGTTTTGGAGGGGCCCTCAAATTATTTTTTGCTTAAGGCCCTCAAAAGTATCAGTCTGTCTGTGCATTCACCTGGCATTCTTTTGCATTGTACGTTAAACCTGAGTGCTCAGCTACACAGGTCATCTGAAATATAAAAAGCCACTGTGCATTGCAAAGCTAATAATCCCCCCCTGAATCTGCACACAGAGCATTTTGTCTGCATTCCATGTCTTTGTGTGTAACTGTTTAGTTTGCATTCACCCCAGACTTTAGAGTATTTGAATGCCAAGGGTGGATTTAAGATACACTACTGGCTGTACATGACACAGTTTTTATCTGTTTTGTTCTGCTGTTACCACAGGAGGCTGGCCACCACAGTTATGTCCTTCTATTTTATGCTTTGTTTATTTGTTTAGCATTGCGTTAGCTCCTTTTGTGGCAGCGTGTGCCGGCTGAATGGAGCCACTCCCGCCCTGTGAACCATTGTGTACCTAACCGAAACGGCTGCATTCAAAACTAGAACACCCGAACACACCGCTTCTCTTCTCCTCAGCTGTCAATCAGGCGGTCAAAAATACACTATGATGCATTGGAAAATACATTTGAATATATTCAGACACATTCTGATAGATACCAATACAACTGCTGTTTTTGCTTAATAGTTAATATTCTGCTTAATAATATCATATAATTCTGATGTCTATATTGAGATTTATCCCATCAAGACCAAAGAGGTACTGAATGGTATACTCCACAGTGGATTATACTAACTTGTGATATATTCATTGTGATACAGGATACTCCACGATGAATGCAAGGACTCGTGCACATCATTGTACCCTTAATGAAATGGCCACTTGGAATTCATTGACCATTAAACATGTGATGTGGTTCTGGGGAAACTCCATTCCTATCTCTCTTCACTCCTCTTAGCAAAAAGTGGCAGTTACCATCTTTGGTCCACCAAATTGTCGCTTTTCAGTGTTTTGTTGGTTTGTACAGATCTAGGCAAATCAGCTTTTTTCCTATTGTGCACTATGGGGTGGGAATACTTTGGTGAGCCAGCTTAAACTAGGTACCAAGTAGCATTCCTGTGTGCTTTTAAAGCTATCGTACAATCTTCAATTCATTGGTATAGTACATGAAATGCTAAAAAAATATTAGCCTACCATTGTCATAAAAATTATAAAGCAAAAATTTCAATATATTGGATCTCCATATATGGAAATTATATCTGTGTTGCCAAAGGGTGTGCTGTTAAAGATATAAGAACTAGTGACAGTATTTTTAATGATCCATTTCAATGAGGTTATAATGTTCCAATTTACAGACTCAAGCTACTGTATTATCCAATATGAGGTCTAATAGTCTACGCAGTGGAACCCTGTGGGATGCACTTATTGTAAGTGCTGTGAAATTAGGAAAGCAGTGATGTCACCCCACTCACAGGAAACCACAGAGGCTGTCCGGAAACTACTGAGCCGTTTGTGTTAGGAAATTCCACTTCAAAATGATTTTTTTTTTCAGTGACCATGATGAGTAATGTGCATTCAGACAGCAGGTTACATTTTACATAGAAGCAGCTCAGTGGGCTAGTTCAGAAAGAGCCACTGAAGACAGAGTGGAGACACCACAGATTGATCTGTGTGCATTAGCTTGACTGAGAGCAAACACAGAAAAAAGTATAAGTAAAGACCTGAGCCATATGTTACTGTCTCATTTATTGTGCCTGCAGACTTCATTGATTTCTCTTATGCCTAATTGTGTATAATGAACTGCATAATGAGGAATATACAATGAAATGGTTTATATGATGGTTTTATCACCGGACAAATACAGCAACTACGACGATTTATTCCAGTTCCTGTGAGAAGCTAGTTAACCTCTGATTGGTAGACGTTCAGAATATGGTATTGTAAACAGGTATTATAAAATTGTGTTCTGTTTTTATTAAGCATGACCGCTTATGCAGCTTGAGATAGGCAAGTGCTCTTGGATTAGGAGAATCACATTAAAACAAATAAAAGCTGACCATTCATTTTAACTGCATTAATCGATCTGTCTGTTTTTATTCTAAAATTTGTGAGTGCCTCCCTGGATGAGGATTTGTAGCATTTTACACATTTAAATGGATAGTATTTATAATGCCTCAGTCTAAACATCAACTAAAATATATGATTTCTCAAATGTATATACATATTTTGTCAATCAAAGAATACATTTGGCCCATTTATTATTTATACAAAAGACAACAGATGGATGGCAGGGTATCCCAAGATGCAAAAACCTTTTAAGGAGGCCTCTTGTGTTCTCACTAAGGAGAAATTTGCTGATTGCCTGAGAGTGAGTGTACTGTATTGCAGAGAGCAACCAGCAAGCACATGTATTGAATCATCACCTTTGCCACAAACTGCCAAGCCATATAAAATATGTTTAGACCATTGGCTCATTGTGTTTTCATCTATAAGGATACAGTACTCATGTCAGAATGACTGGTCTGTGATTCTATATCCAATACGGCAGTATAACTCTGCTGAACAGGAGCTCATCTGTGTTAGGGATGTATATCCGTGACAGGTCAGAATACAGCTGTGAATGAAAGAGTCACAGGGATAGCCCTGCTGACGTACAATGAATGAGATTTCAGTAAGGGTTGTAAGCAACCAGAAATAAAGAGCCAGCGGGAGAAGAGGAAAAAACGGATCTCATTTCACACACTCCTCTCTCTCTCTCTCTCTCTCTCTCTCTTTCTCTCCAACTCTTTCTCTCTCTCTCTTTCTCATAAATGAATGCACACACACACGCACGCACACACACACACACACACACACACACACACAACCTTCTCACAATCTCATAATCTAGTGAGTAAGCACCTAAGAAGCAAGTGTGAGTACTCTTACTCCATATCCATAAACCCCTCCCACCTCTGAGTGGGAGCCAGACCTCAGATCCAGCTGCATAGTTTTCTCGTATCGCTCCCCTGCCCAGGTGGTTGATTCACACAGGGACTTGATAACAGAGGGAGCAGTTCACAGGCTGCATTTTTCTCTAATTGCTCACGGCAAGTCATGTCCTGTGCTGTTCTGAGACCAGCTCTGCCATCTTAGGAAAGTGAGCATGTCGCTGCGAATGTCGCCCTCCCGCCCAACCGAACTGGCAGGGAAGGGAGCGCGAGTCTTTATGCAGCTCAAAATGGGTGGAGCAATCATGTGGCGTCTGACTCTAAGCGAATTTGAACTGCTGAACCGCATTGTTTTTCACCAAAGAGACCAAAGCCATTTGATTGGTTCGTAGGATTCAAATGATTGACACTGCATGGGAGCTCCACCCCATTGTTGGCTTCATAAAGCCTTGCTCATTGACACAAAATGGCTCCTGCACCTAGTAACTGTAGAACACTGAGTGGTGACGTCATTCTTGTACACCTCAGGTGGGGGAATGAATACAATGCTGTGAATTATCTGTTAATAATTCCAACCTGATACCCTGCCATGTTGTGATGTGTGCTCTGGCAGTGTTCGGGACAGCATTACAGCAAAACCTGCCCTCAGGATCAGATTTTATAAACACGGACTGGAAAACCAAGCCACTCTTGTGTCTGAAGGTGTTGTCTTCAAGCCTTTTTTTCTATTTTAGGGCAGAGACAAGCAAATCAAGGGCTCATCAGACAGTGACGTCGACTGCAGTCCAGAAGTAACACAGCTACAGGAAGGATGAATTCCGGACCTAAAAACAGGTTCCGGCATTTTCGATTCTGCAATTATCACAGAATCATTCATGCGCCAAAAGAGGAGATAAATTATTTATTTTACTGCCCTATTTGAAGACGAAAGGAGCCTGACAAGTGTATGTGGGGAAGTAATGGCAGCATTTTCTGAGGAAGTAAGCACTTAAGGTGCTAAAAGGTTCAATGTACTGTCAACAGAGCATGATAATACTCTAGCCTGTTGTTGCTGAGTATTGGTTTTCTCATCCATATTTATCCTCAAACAACAGCCCCAGGGAATTGTCATTTGAGCTGTAACCTGGTGCTGTGGTGGGACACTAACACCATAGAATGATATGATGTATGGACAGTAATAATATGTAATGGTATTTGTTTTCCTGGGAGATGTCCTTGCCCTGAGTAACCTTGCAGTTTCACACTACCCGAGACTGCTGTCGGCGCACAGTCTTTCTCAAAGCCTTTCTCCATTAAATGACATTGCAGTTTCTTAGCCAATAATCAGTCCTTCGCTATTCAGGGACAATGGCTTTTACCGCCCTGGAAAATCACTTAGTCACATGGCATTTTGTGTAAAAACAACTGTGTGTCAGGTGATGACTACACGGGCATTGAATGTATTTGTCTCTGTGTTATTCAGATTGTTTGATGTTCTGAGAAATACCACACTTAGACCCTACTGTACCTGTGTGTTATGCTGCCATTTGAAAGCAAATAGCTTAGTCTTCAAAAAAAAGCAGAAGATTGAAAAACAAACCTGCGTGGTAGCTGAGCGAGAGAGCGGTGCGTGCTTCCGCTGCTGGGCGCTGTCAGTAACCCACCCTGGCACAGAAGGGCACGGTGCTGTGAAAGACCTCGCTATCACTCCAACCTTTACCGTGACAACACTCTGTGTATAAGGCATATAAGGACTTGTGAGGACTTGCAAACTGGGGACTGTGTTCCTTACGCCATTACCATGGTGATGTTCCTCAATAGATTGTCTTTTTCCCGTATCTTGGGCTATTCACCTTTTATTTGCACTGTGGTAAATGAGACAAACTGGACACACAAGTCAAATGCTAAGACATTTCGAACAGTAGCGCCCACTGACGGGTACATTACCAAAATAGGGTATTCTATTTCATTAATGCGTTCCATGGACCTCAGAGCAAACTTCAAAACAGTCAACCAGGCTCTTGTTTTTCTAAAACTCCACCCACGCAGTGTGCCCAGTTTATCAGGGTGCATTGTGTGCTTTCAAAAGCAGAATTCTGATGTCACTAAATTGATAACGGCTCCTTCAGGATTATCTTTAAATGGGAGTTGTGCTACTGGTGTTCAGCTACGAATTGCACACCAAAATATGCTAAGAATTTTCTGTGCCGAATGAAAGTTATTTTACAGCTTTGAATGTTCTACATTCAAAGTCAGATACCTTAAGCATTGTCAAAGCCCCATGGGAAAATTGCTAAGAGGTTGGCTAAGATATCTTCCCGTCACAAAAACACATCTGTCTGCACACCAAGGCTGGAAATGTTCATAAAAAAGGAAAAAAATATATTTTACTCATTCTAAGGTTTTACTGTATTTTTTTCCCCAAACACTTTTTCATTGAATATGTCCTTATAATGAATAGGGTATTTGTTGCACTCTACAGTATAACATAAATATAGAAGTATGGACCATTAATAAACTAGTTCTAAAAAATGAGTTTCCTTGGTTGTACAACCACCCAAAGGCTAAAATGCTATCCATTTGCTGCTGAAAAAAATACAAAATGTAGTTTCCATATGGAACTATAGTTCCCAACATGCAAATACGCAACACAGTCATATAATTCATGTGAGCATTCAATTTGCATGCCTGTAATGAGGCATGTTCAAGTCCTGATATTGAATGTGAAAGTCTTGTGAAAGAGTTCAAGAATGCCACTATTTCAGTTTCGCTGTGTTCCAGGCTAGATCAAATGTGATTACTTAATTTCATCAAAAACTCTCTTGTGATTATATCCAGAAGGATACAGTAATCATGAGCATGAGTGACTCTTAATTTTAAATCCAATAATATGCAGGTAAGGTGCAGCCTGTTGATTTAGGGGGTTATGCAACTTGATTTATACCCCAGGATCACGGGCCCAAGTCTCAAACAGGACACTGCTATTGTATTCTTGCGCAAGGCACATTGTTTGTGAAAATAATCCAGGTGTGTAACTTGGCTTCAGAATGTCTTAAGGCGTAGTATCAGAAATGTCCCTTTTAAGGGCGTTTGCAAAGCGAATACATTCCAAAACATTCAAAGTCAAAACAGAACATTAGCAATTCTACCCAGAGGAACAGTGGTGTTGGAAATGTTTCCCAACCTGATCGGTGTGTTCCTTTCAATTGGTTCAAAATTGGTTTTGACACAGGGGACACCAAAACATACTTCAGACAGCTAACTGTACTAAGCAGCCATTTAGTACAGCCATAATTTTACTTAAGAATTGTGTCTGCTTAAATGAGGATAACCTGCTAGCAGCTAGTAGCTTAGTTAATCTTGTTGTTTGTTTGTGATATAATTAAATGTTCAGCACTATTGGCAGTTTTACGGCCTCTGTTTGTAGGTTCTGGAGCCATTTTGTAGCAATAGCGGAGTGAGTAATGGGGAGGAGCTAACATAACTTGTCCTCATAAGCCTGTTTTTAGCCTTTGTTTTTCTAACAAAATGCAAAACTGAAGTGAGAATGCGCCTGCAGTTCCATTAAAAATAATGTCATTACCATTTCATTACTTATGGGAATATCTGAAATATCCTTTGAATCCGATGGCATTTCCCGGTCCCTATCAGAAACAGGCTGCTTTTTTTCCGCTCCTTAAAAAGACATCGCGATTACGCAGTCACTCAAAATGCAACTCGAGAAAGCAGCACGCATGTTAATCTGGTTTAGCAAGAATTTTTACTGCAGGTAGGTGTGAACGGCTCCCTTTCCGTGCCAGGCAGCCTGCTTCTTCAAAGCTCATTTTTAAAAATTATCTTCTATTATTTAATAGCCTGCATTAATATATTTATTTTTTGCCCCAATTTAAATGAATAGATACACAGATATGCAGTACATCCAAAGAAACATCTTCCCTTGGGTTCCTTTTCAAATGGTTATTGGGTTTTACATATTCAAATGACATCAAGTTCCAGTTACTTGGAAAAGAACACATTTATACAGTAGGTAACCTACTCAGTGCATTAGCAAAACACCCAAAGGTGCCATTTTAGGGTTTTTAAGAAGAATATTAGATTTCAATAACCCGAGAGTCACCATTTCCTCATAAGCCAAGCAAACAAATACAGGGACGCCAAAGGAGTCCTTAGTTATCACATGCACTATGAGCGCTGTGAACATTTTCAGGCTCACCAGCCGTTCTGGTCTGCTTAACGGTGTGGGTCATGAAAACAACCTCAAACGCATTCTGTCAGAGCAGTCCTCTAATTACGGGCGGTATTAATTACAGCCCCGTGGTATGGAAAGGGTGGATTTGAGAGTCAACTTTAGAAAAGAACGACTCCCAAGTTCTCACCAGCCAATGGGTATCCACTATTTTAATGAATCACACGCTGATAAACGGCAGTATGTGAAAAAACCTGAAATTCTACATTTGTGACTACGGGCTGTCTGTCAAACTGTTTCTTCGACGAAACTTCATGCGCTGCATGTTTCCCAGCGCTACGGGGAGTGGTAGTAGGACTCACACAAAATACGATCTCAGCCTTACATTACTGCTTAAACACAGTGATTAAAACATTTTCAGTTGTTACTTGCAATTTTATTAACATACAAAAATAGGTACTTTACATACAACAGACATTTACATGTTTATTTTCCATATTAGAAAATAAACTAACAAAAAAAGGAAAATATTTTTCAGACAAGCATGAGAGCAAGGCTGGCCTCAGGGGAACGATGCAGTAGCAATGCAAAGCGTGAAAAACGGTTCAGCGCAGGAGATAGGGCACACCAAAAACCACACCCTTCTCGCTCTCTCTCTTGCTCTCATACAGAGTATATACATTTTCTCGATTTATTTCTACTTTTTATTTTTGCTGTATACGAACAGGAGTGAGAGAGAAGGGCGGGTCCTGTTAATCATGAAACACATGCAGGCAGTTCCAAAGGTTGTTTTTTTGTCTTTTTTTTTTACATCGATATTTATTCAATTTTACATTCAAACAGAGAGTACAATTATGATATTGCAGTTACCTGAATTCCCACAAATTGTCACACGCCAATAACATTGTAGCATTGTAAACCAAAACAAGGATATATGTATTTCTTTGTGCAATTGGTTTCTGGTTAATGAACGGTTCACCGTTTCATGCTTCTTTAAGCCATAAGGGCAAGTAATTCAATAAGCGGATGTGCCTTGGCACCTTGATAAGAGGGGAACATTTAAAACGAGATTTCACACATTGTGCCTGCAATGGTCTTTTTGAACGGTTGGAAATCGGAGCTGAATTCTAGGTTCTCCGGTTGCTGGATAAGGCAATGGCAAAGTCAGTTGACAGGAATTAGTTCTTACAGCTGCCACCAGAGGGTTCATTTCGTCTGCCGCAAGAACATCATGGGAAAATGTTCGTGCTCTTATCCTGGCCCTGGAATGGGAGGGACTTGCCATGGGGCATGGCCATTAACATAACATGGGATAGTCAGGCCTGGGCAGGTGGCTCCAGCGAGAAAGACCACACAAGAGAGCACCCATGTCCCGAGCAGAACATGTCGGACCAGTGATCGAAATCCAGTCGGATTCGGAAGGAAGGCGCACTGCAGCGAGGGACGCTAAGAGCGCGCGAGACTCCTCTGTGTGGTTTCGCACGATGAACCTGAGGCTAGCCCCGCCTTTCTGCACGCCCTGGCTCTTCCGTACATATTGAAAGCAGATTTTTACGACTGTTTTAAGAGCTACGCCGTTTCTTTTCCACAAGTCAGAGGGAAAAGGGTGCGGTCGGAGAAAAGGCAGTAGAACGCAATCGGGCTGCTGAAACTCCACATCTATGCCACCCAGAGATAATGACACACAGGATTTCAAAGCCACTGTTAGACACATTTATATCCCATCATTTAAAGCACATTCATTTCAGTTGCTTAAGGTAGCAGCGGTACAGAGAGAAGACGAACGAACAAGATATCACACTGAATACTGGCTACTACAGTACAACAAAATACACATGTACTCCAAATGAGGGACTGATGAGCTAAGGTCATTAACGTGGATCATTTTAAAACAACATCACTTAAATCACTTATTGTAGATATTCAAAAAATAAATTAAAAAAAGACAATACAAATCATCTACTGATGCATACTCCAGCAGAGTTAAAGAAAAAAAAAACGGTGTTTGGAATTTTATTCAAGCTGTAACACCCTTTGGAAACTGCTCCTAACTACCCCTGAACATGTATGGTTAAATACAAGATAAAATGATGAAAAAGCCCTCGATCCCCAACCCCCACCCCAACCACAAAAAGCTGTTTCATTTCTGGCATTCACACTTTTTTTTTGTTGCAAAAAATGATAATAAAATATACACGACTACAACTGTATCAAAATTCTGACCTCTTATTATTAACAACCCAGTTGCTAATAATAATGCTAATTTTGCAAATGCATTTAGCTAATGTATTTTTTATTTATTAGATTGAACACCACTGCCCCTGAAAATGAATTTTGTAATTTTAAGCCAGATGGGTCAACGTTTGGTGGAGTATACACATATTTTTTTAAAATATTTTTCCAGTTAGGCTTGTTTTTCTGTTAATATTATTTAGTTAGGCTTCTTTTCATAGTGTTTAACAAGTGCTAATCCACCAAAACCAATTTATAGTGTGAACAGAGGACAGTGTCCTGCCTAGCAATAAGAACTATATACTTTTAATAAATAAGTCAGTTTTCCAAAAAGAAAAGTAGCTTCCTAAGATTCTCAGCATTTCCAAAATTGTGTTTGAAGTTTTCTGATTAGAAATACTTCTTCTTTTTCATTTTCAGGGAACGAACCTACAAGAAGTGAACAAGCATCGACACGCCTTTTCAAAACTTAGTGTGCCACTACAAACACCCCCGTTCAGTGTGCATTTGGTTGTAATACTCTTTGAATGCCATATGTTGTGGAGCAACTTATTTAACAATTTTAAGAAATTTTAAAGGAACAGCGTCAAAGCACAGTCCTAAGCTCCTTTACGAGTACAAGGCTGATTTCTGGTCAACAAAAATTAAAAATGCCAACCCTCACATTTGTAAACAAGTTAATTTATGTACTAACATAATATATCCTTCCTAAAAAAAAAAAAGGCTAATTTTTCATTTATCAAAGGGTTGCATATATTCAGATTCTATTAAGCATGGTAGGAACAACTGCTCTTCAGATAGGGAATACAGAGAAAAGTCTGAAAGATACACTGACATAACTGCCACCTGTTATGATGCACACACTAACTTGTGCTTTAAACTTCAATGGTTTGTCTTTGCTTAAGAGACAAATATCTAAACGAATCTAATTTTAATGAGGACGGTCTGTAAGTGGGTTTTAGAAATTATCAGCAATTACGCCCGAGAGAACATACATAGAAGAGGAATATCATTGCCCATAAATCACTCCAGTTAAAAAAAAAAAAAATGTATTTATTAAATGAGTTCACTGGCCTAAACTATCTCAGGTTGACACACATGAATTAGGAGTGCATCTGAGCTCTCTTGTGGACATGACAGTAGCAATGTGGGTTTTCAGCCAAATAGGGGAGAAGAGTAAAGGGGGGTTATTTTGAGAGAATTGTCCAAATCCAACAGTCCTTAGCACACTAATCGCTGCTCTTAGCCTATAGGAACTGTCAGAAAAGTGAGCCAATTTCCCACCATCTCAAGAAGGAAGACAGAGCAGAAGAACCGTCTACGGTTCCCATCCTCACTCCCAGAGGGCAGGCAGATTAATATAGACATATTTGGTAGTGTATTTATGTTTTTTAGGGGACAGGAATTCAAATAAAAGCGCCACTGTCTGGTGAAGAATCGGTAAAGGAACTGGGACATAGGCAATGACATTCCTCTGCCTAACAGCGGGTGACCGTGGACCCCCCAGTACCTCACTGATGAAAGAACAGCTTGTTTCAAACGAGAGTGTGGGTGCGCCTGAGTGCCCCACCCTCCCAGTGCCCTGAGGATCATTGACCTTCGGGTGGGTACCATGGCGAGGGGCCCGTGGGGGGTGTGTCCTCTCACCTCCACGTTGGGTTTTGCATGCAGATTTGGGTAACAGGCGGGGCTGCTCCTGGTGGCCAAGCATTTTTGTTGGATCTTGATTCCCCGCCCAGACTTTGTGCCTTTTGTAATTTGTGGAAATTGGCTGCTGTCCGTCGATTCCAACTCCTGGGAACAGAGGGAGAGGGGAAGCCTCATTCAGTCATTTCAGACCAAGTGCCAGAGCTTAACTCTTTTTAAATGCAGTTGCAGCAGGATTTTCATATCTGCTATGGGTCCTATTACTATATTTCCTTGTCATTCATCCCTCATAGAACAAGGTTAACAAAATGGACGTTTAACATTGTTAAATTGCTATTTAAAATTATTTAATTTATTTATTTAATTTATTTAAGTGCCGGACAGAAAAGAGGACTTTACTACAAACAAATCAATTCCAAATTTAAGCATAAAAATGTCAGAATTAAAAAATGCATTCAACAATTATAATTTTTTTGCATTTCATTATTAATGAATTAAAGGGTTATCATCCAATTGAACAGTCTGTTACAATATCCAATTTGTTTTGTAAAATTCATATCTCAAAGCAGCATTCTTGAAACACACGCCCTTTCCCATCTTTGTTTTGTTACCGGTTTAAAATAAAGCCAACCCTCTTGCACCAGCAGAGACCGTTCAACCTCAACCTCAATTTCCTAAAATATGACGTTTTTGTTTTGTGCCACGGGCTTTCTGTCAAAATATGAAATGGAGATGACAGGAGCTACAGTAGGTTGTTATTTAAATGTCACAACTGTACATGTGGGGTTCTTTTTTGGCCTCAGTAAATCACTGGTGGTTACAGTATAGTTCTTTTCTGACCTTTTCAACATGTACAAGATAACCTTATGCTAAAAGACAAGTAAAATAATCTCCTGACACACACACACAACTACAGCACACACATTGCTGTCACATCCAAATCCCAAGCCTCAGCATCTCCAGCTTTGCTACTCACTGTATTGTCAGGCTATTTTTATGAGTCTTTTCACATCATGTCTGGAGATCTGTGTCTACGCAGAAAGTGGAAGTCCCAGCCCACGGCAAAACTTAATAAAGCGTAGAAATGATTTAGGCAATGTATTTAGATCTATGTAAGGACCTATCACATTTATTAATTGATTACAGGGGTGGGAGTTGAATAGCATACAATTGAGAACTCTGTGCTGGGCAGCTCTTGAGGAAAGGGGAAGGGAACATGCTACTGTTATGCTACTGACACAGTCCCGGGTGTCAGGGAATCTAGGAAAGAACATCAGGCAAACACACCCAAAACTGACTACCACAACCTTTAATGAGCAAATAGCAACAGCAGCCATGCCTCCAGGAGCCAATCAGCACCTCCCTTTGACACACTGACCGACAAAGTCCCTTTAACTCCCTGCAGCTAACGCCCAGACCACCAGTCCGATGGGAGTCCTTTAAGGCTGCCCCTAACGATCTTATCTGCCCCAGCGAAGCCAGCAGCACTGATAAGAGCCACGGTGAAATTAACTAAGTGGGAGGGACGTGCAGAGCAAACAGCTGAAGTGGAGCCTACTGTAACGTGCTGCCTGTATTACACAATTACACACAACAATGAGCGTCTGTTCACCCCAGAAACCTCCACAGCCAAAGAGCAGCCACAGGCACCCAGGGCTTACCGTTTTCCCACGCTAGTACGGTGATTCGGTGACTCTGAAAAAGAGAATCAAATTATTTGCGGTGCGAGGATAAATCTTAGTCATTGTGAATGTGTTATTTCAGCATCCACACACACACACACACACACAACCACACATACACACACACACACACACAACCACACACCACCACCATCATCCTATCAGAATGAAAGAACAACGGCACAGTGCATATCTCTCTAACTTTGATATAAAATAGAATGGCTGTCACAGCACCACCAGAGTTATTTTGACTGAAGACAAGACTTAATTTTAACCCCAATGTTAGGCAAGGTGCAGGTTGAGAGTGCAACTGGGTGAAGAATGACCTCCTAGAATGCCTCTGGGCTGACATGCTGGGAACATGCATGTACACTGTAGATGTACACAACTGCACATCAACCACATAGCTCTGGAGTCTAATACTGAAAACCCAGTGAAAATGAGAAGTGAATGTCCCCTAAGTTGACTTAACATTCCTCACTCTTCTCCGATTTGAGGAACATGAACCAGCAGATACAGGGGGATAGCTATCCATGATGTGTAAGAAACGTTAAAATGACCACTTTTAGAATGTGTTCTCTCACTCGGTCAACCACTGCCGATGTAATCCATGGCTTTAAAGCAGGGCTGTTCAACCTTATTCCAGGAGATATACTGTCCTGCAGGTTTTCCTTTCAACCCTAATTTTGCACACCAGGTCGCTAGCTGTTGAATGAGGTGCGCTTCGTTAGGGTTGGAGGGAAAACCTACAGGACGGTAGATCTCCAGGAACAGGGTATCCCTGTTTCGGAGGATCTGCTTCACAAAGCTGATCAATGTAAATGAGACCTAGAGAATGCATTTTAGATTAACGTTATCAGAGACACACCAACTGAGCAATATGGCACTTCTATTCAACTGATAATGAAAATAATTTTAAAAAATTAGCAGGAAAGCATTTTTACAAACAAAAAAACAACCCAAGTTGGAGCCACCACTCATTCAATATGTAAATGGTCACACAAAATGCATTATGTTTTGTATGTCAAAAAAAAAGTGCTTTCTCTAGTTTTTAATTTATTAGAGTGGCCTTTTGGGCCCCAAAAGCTGTGCTATCGACTGAAATTACGCTCCTGGTATGGCAGTCCATAACTCACGATGACTGGGAGCCATAAAGCCTGCGCTCTACACATGCAGGCCTGCGTGCGTGCTTGTCTGAGCAGTGCTTTCTGGAGTCTAAGGGGACACGGTGGCCTTCCGCGGGCCGGGGTTCACGGTTCGCCCCGCAGCTGTCTCCGAAAAAACACATTTCAAACGGAGCAGTAGTAGGGAGAAGGGAGACCTGTCAAGACATGGTCACAGCATTCCAGGCATACTCCCACAGATGACTCCTTCTCCACCTCCTACCCTACCCCACGCTGCCACAAAGCAACATATAAAACATTTTAGGAGATGTTTTACATTTGTTTTTTTTCCCATAGAAACAACAAAAGCCCCTACCTTTCGATTGCTGAAGATAACTTTCTATTTGAGTATTTGGTGAATCATTAATGGCTGATTGACCAGTAATCCTTAACCAGCATTATTATTTAAAAAAACACAAAATGTTTAATATTTGTAGAGTTTGAGCTATAACTGAATTTAATCAGTCTCAAGAGAAGCTCACAGTAGGTCCCCTTTAACGGTAAGAATATTTGACTGCTAAATAAACATAAGGGACACACCCTAGTCGTTGGTAGTTTCATGAATACCAACGAAGAAAGCCACAGTGCTGTGTGTTATTTCACATAAAACAAAGATGACTCCATCAAACAGAGTGTGGGGCGCAAAGCCGGGACCTGGAGGTCACACTGAAGTACACGTGTGCATTAGCGGCACCCTGGTTGCAGCACTGACCTTCATATTGGTAGGGCCAATACGAACAATTTTTCATTCCTATATTTTCTATGAATGTTACATTTACATTACATTACAGGCATTTAGCAGACGCTCTTATCCAGAGCGACTTACACAACTTTTTACATAGCACTTTACATTGTATCCATTTATACAGCTGGATATATACTGAAGCAATGCAGGTTAAGTACCTTGCTCAAGGGTACAACGGCAGTGTCCTTACCCGAGAATCGAACCTCCGACCTTTCGGTTACAAGCGCAGTTCCTTACCCACTGTGCCACACTCCGTCCCCATTTAATGTGAACTAAATGTTCTAATAAACCAAAAAAAGTGGACTTGTGGTGACTTAAAGTCTCCAGCTTTTTTATCCCCAAAAGACAGGATAAAGTGAATTTTTGTTTAGGTTAAGTCGTAAAGGATTTTCTGTGTGTCCTAGACGTAATGATACTTTAAACGGCTATTCAACTCTTTCTAATTTCCAGAAATAAATTAGCATGTGTGTGTGTGTGTGTGTGTGTGCATGTGTGTGTCTGTGTGTGTGTATGTGTGCGTGTGCGTGTGCATGTGTGTGTACGTGCGTGCGTGCGTGCACGCGTGTGTGTGTGTGCTTGCGTGTATGTGTGTGTGTGTGTGTGTGTGTGTGTGTGTGTGTGCTTGCGTGTGTGTGTGTCTCTAGGGGGAGTGGTGGGGCGTGTCCAGCTCTCACACTGGAATCTTCTTCTTTGGAGCTTGTTGTAACTGTGTTGGAATGCGGTCTGACAATATTTCCAAAACACAGAAACCGAGACTTAATCTATCAAGGCTTAAGAAAAGGCGCAGGCAGGTGATTTGTACACCCTAAATCAGTCCTTTGGGCTTTATATCTGTTTGGGGTTATGTGCGGAGTTGTCTGTCTCACACACATCGCTTATCCCAGTCTTGGTCTATTCTTCAACTGTCGCTGACCGTTGAGTATGCTGCACTGTAATAAACAATGACACTGATTGTGTGTGTGTTCGAGTGTGTATGTGTGTGCGTAAGTGCGTGCGTGTGTGCGCGCGTGCGTGCGTCTGTTTGGGGGAAGGCCTCTACGATAGGCACGGCACAGCTCACACAATGGCAGTTCGTTTTGTCTTGGGAACAGAAGTCAATAAAGTTCAAGTTCGGTTTTTAGCCCGAACTACGGACCCAGATCCACAGTGTCAACAGCATTCAAACTGGATCGACTGCATGTATGCAGAGTTCAGCTCAGCACCTGCAGATGCACCTTGGACACTCTCACGCACAAGCTGACAATTCAAAATAAGGGCACACAGCAATGTGGAGCGTTTATCAAACGCAGCCATCTCTGTCACAGTCAAGGTAGCTGTCTCTCTCATTTGCCTTCGTAGTCTTTCATTTTCATTTCCTTTCTCCTTTCTTTCCTTCCGTTTTAGTTCATTTTTTAGGTAAGGACATCCTTATTCTCAGAAAGTGAGAGCAACGAACAACGTACACCAGATATTCACCTAAGTCCTAAGATGGTGCCTTTTGGAAACTTCTTTAGGAACAGTTCTCCTTTTTCTAAAGTTCTTCTTTAGAAATGGTTCCTCTTACAAGTTTGTCAGTGAGCCGCAGCACTGGAGTTTACTTAGGAGTGGTGAAGGGTGCAGTTTTTGACGTGGCCGTTGATAAACTTGCAAAGCTATAGTAGCTGCTTAATGTGTAGGCTAGAGGGGAGACTGCAGACAAGTCAATCCGGTTTCCTCTGCCATCCCATGATCCTCTCCTCTGTTGCCTTGGGCCAACTGGCTCAGTTTGCATTGTCCAAAGAATGCACTAGTGTCTTTACAGTTCTCTGAGCTGTGGGAAGGAAATCTTGGAGCTTGTGGCAAATCACAGCAAAATGTCAGACACACACAGCCCCAGTGAAACTTTTCTTTCTTTGTGAGGCTCGGGTCTTGACTACATGTGGATCTATCAAAGTCAAATCATGGGAGTGATCATAACTGGTGGATTCCTTTTTTTCTTTTTAAAGAGAACCAGTGCCTTCCAATCTCCAGTGTGATCTGGGCTTATTAAGTAAGCAGTGACTACTGTTATCAACAACTAAGAATCAATCACCCACCACAGAAAAAAAGTAAGGCAACCACAGCCTGACTAGCATGTTAATCAAAAAGCCTCCTTTGCTGAAATAGGCTTCACTTTACATAACAACCTGGGGCTAGTAGCTTTTGTTTCACTGCAACATTAAACTTTTAAAAAGATTAAACAAGCAAAGAAAGCGATACACAGAGAATTCTGCCTTAATAAGTGACCCACCCCAAAATTGCTGACTTCCTGTGAGAAACAAGCATGCTGATTGGCTGTCTAAGGGACCATGATACATTCAGCCAGTGAGAATTCTATGCAGATCCAATCAATGACCGCATCAGTTGGCTATAATGAATGAGGCATCCATGGGAATGAGGGAGTAACTTTTGCGAGACACAACAAGAGGTCAAAGATCGCAGATCTGTAGCCCAGAGGTGTGGGAGGGGAAAGAAGCAGGGACTCAGCTGTGCTTAGGGAAACAGGTGTGATTCTGAACAGCAACAGGTAATGGCAGCAGGCCTGAATATTGTGCTGCCCACCTCACAACCATGGGAAAATACTATAAATGTTCCCTGTACTGAACTCAAATTCAATTCAGCTCAATATTTTTGTGTTGACGAAAGAACTGAGTAATCATATTTTCCATATAATTTGCCTCCAGCGCTTAATGCAGAACTTTGAATATAGTTTATGTAAAACAAAAATTTGAAAGTCAGACATAAAGACTTCACTGTGTGAGAACTGTTCGGTGAAAGACTTCTGACAGTTCGTAATCACAATTAGCTCATAGTTTAGCTGACAGTGAACGCCATGTTCCATTCTTAAAGGAAACCAGTTTTAATACTTTCATAAACAGAGCAAAGAGACGATGTTCACATGAACAGCTTTCACAACTATTTGCAGTATCGAGAAAGGTAATAAAGAATTTTATGAGGAAGTCTACTTTTGGGTCACTTCATACATATTATGTTTCAACACCTTTGGGACAGGCTGAAGCCTGCTTTTGTATTGCTGCTTTTGAGCGTCAGCCTGCCAATCAAAAAGCCACTTCAGGATCTCTCATTGAAAAGTGATTGTGTTTCCCAACCCAGATTAGAGCTGGTGGTAAAGACAGCCAATGACAAAGCACACAAGCTAAGAGATGCAGAGGAACGAGCAAGGCGAGGAAGAGGAGCAGGAGATCGAGAAGGTGGAGCAGCAGGGTGAGGGAACCGACGCAGCAGTGCCAGTGCGGGGGCGGCCAGTGCACCGCTGCGCTACGACTTTAAGTTTCCCATCAGCCCCAGAACAGCAAACTCAGAGATGCGATCGGATCCGGCGCACTCACTTCTTCTTCTTCGTCATGCAGCGTGCAATGAGGGCGATGATCAGCAGGGCGACCAGGACGGCAATCACGATCCCCGCGATGGCTCCTCCCGACAGCGACTCTTCAATCTTCTCTGTAGAAACGATCATCAATCAACGTTAACCGCCCGCGTACGATGCGTCCAATTACTGCTGAAAATGGCTTGTTACCACCGCGTTAACCGCGATAACTCAAGCCGATCACACAAAACAGAAAAACGCAGTTCAAAGTTTGTGGAAAATTAAACGCGTCCTTCCCCACTGTACACTGGGGCTCTATGGAATGTTGCGCATAAAGCAGCTCGCTGCGCATCCGATGCGCTACAGGTGAGGCATCGTTCAGCAAGTCCCCTCTCACCTTTTACAGACAGCGTGTGGACGGCCGAGGCGGTCTTCCCGGTCACGTTGTTGCTGGCCACGCACTCGTACTTGCCGCTGTCGACGTAGGCCGCCTTCTCCAGTTCGTAGACGGCCTTCTTCACGTCCTTCACCGTTCCGTTGACGGTCCACGTGTAGGTGGCGGGGGGGTCAGAGGAAGCGGCGCACGTCAGCGACAGCTTCTCGTTCACCTCCACCGCGGTCACTCCCTTTATGGCCACCGCCTCCGGTCCGTCTGAAAGAATCACGGCATGGACATCCATATGCAAACTGTGCCTGGCAGAGGCAGAGGTCAACGCAGCAGCGAAAAGGAACTTCCCACAACCGCACAAAGTAAAGATTTTGGTGTTACGTAAACAGAGCAGATGTCACTCATTTTGATCCGTTCTGCTGGTGAAAACCGTTAGTTTTAAACAATACTGAACTTTTTACTGTGTCGTTGGCAAATATACCCAATCTCACACAAAAACAGAGATTCTCAAATGATATAGCATCAAATATCCATGATGATAATTGGTCAGCCCAGTTAATGGAAAAGCTGAAGAATTTTGGGAATAGAGACACTGAGCTGGGCATCGAAGGATGCCGCCCCGCCCCATATCCAGATTCTTCCTGAGATTTATTCCCAACGAGGAGGTTTTTCTCACCAGTGTTTAGGGGTTTTTCATTCCCACTGTAGAGTTTTTTTTTTTTTTTAGTTTTATTGCCGATTTTTTGTGGATTCAGGCTCGGTCTTTCCCAATTTTCCTACTTCCTATTTTCTGGTAAAGTGCCTTTGCAACAGTGTCTCTCTAATACAAGCAGGGCTTCACAAATACAGTTGAACCAAACTGAATAAATCAACAGAACCCTGACAGTAGACCAGCCTCCATGGCTGCCTGGCCTCATCACCGCCATTGCACAAAACTAGGAAGAGCGTTTTCTGTTCTGGACCAGGATAAATTGCGTTAAGGCACCTTTCACACCTCACTGTGCTTTACACTGAAGAGATGAAGCTCACCACAGAAACCACCCACAATACTTGTGCTGAACCCACCCGGGTGATGCATGGCAGCCATTTTGCTCTCGAACACTCATCACAAATCAGCTGAGGTGGAAATGGAGGGAATTATTAAGCCAATTAAAATGGGGATGATTAAGAGTCCTGATAAAGAGAGAGAGAGCCGGGTCGGGAATTTACCATGCATCTCTTTCATTCTTCATGTTGACACCTCCTCTATGGAGCAAAACGCTCACTTGATAACCCTGCCATCTGCCCACCCCACTCCTGCACCGAACCTGGAACCGTTTCAAGAGCTATCTCTAGGAAATTACTGTGAATCAGCTGATGGGTTCCATGATAGGTTTCCGCTTTAGTAAAAATCCCGGGGTTGGTTCGGGCCTGTGAAATTTCCCTGGAAGCATTCACAGCAAAATATTCAGTGTTAAATAAACTCTTACAGAGTACATATGGTCCCAAATGGTCAGAGTTGAATTAACACTGGACATGTTGCTAAGTGCAGTTTCTTTTTAAAAATACATTTCACAACCTATTTCTATATTTATCCCAATTCTGAATGCCTAGTCTTGATTGTGGGCACCTTGCATCACTAGCAATGTCCTCCCAATCAATCAGAGGAGCTGCCATTGTGCACCATGGTGGGGGATACGCTGTTCACAGAATCCCTCCCTCTCTAGGTGACACTATTGTCAAACATTCATTAGTCACTCTGTGGGACTCCTGGTCACAGTCAGCAGTGACTATAAATTGAGTAGAGTACTGTTACAGAGTCCCAGCAATGGTGATTCAGAAAAAGCTAAATGTGGTAACCAGGGACAACCATTCTGATTGCTGACCGTGTATTTGATGCTTAAAAACTCTAGGGCTCTACTGCTGAAACAAACCTGACGCAAAACATTTTTTCAATCAACAGCTGGGTTTGTCAAAAACACACCTGAAATTCAACTAAGGACATTCGAAAATAGAAAGTGCCCTGCGGCCAGGCAGTATACTCACAGTTGACAGTCATTTTGTAGCTGGCAGAGTTGGTGCTCACGGGATTGGAGAGGTCGCACTGGTACACTCCACTGTCGGTTTTTTCTACGCGAGAAATACCCACAGAGCTCTTGTCGGCGAAGATGGTTACCCTGTCGCTAGGAGACAGCGGCTTTCCATCCTTCAGCCACTTTGTGGTGACGATGGTGCCCTTCGCTGCCTGGCAGCTAATGTTTGCAGAGCTATTTCCTGCTATCAGTTTGGCTGTGGGTCCGGTTACTGCAGCACCAGATATCTTCTCTGAAAAGAGAAGGGAGAAACAATTTTGGTCGGCTCCTCCTGAGAGAATTTGTTTTCACACATGTGCAGGTTCGCATGCTGTACATGCCGTCATAGTCCCTGAACCTGGTCTGTCCGCAAAACGGGAAACATGGGCACGTTTCCCGTTTTGTAAAACTCCATAGCATTCACGCAAAACAAGTTTCAAAACAAACGAGTTGCAAAATCTTCAAAAAATAAACAGTTATGTGTGCGTGTCCATTTACCCAAAAGCAAATAACCGTTCAGGTCAGAACTGGATAGATGGTCCTTTATGATAAAGTAGCATGTCTGCTGTGCTGCTGCAATGATCTAATGCTACCCTACAGACACTGTAGATTAGTGACCCTCTGTGCATTCACAGAATAACTGACATTTCTGTCAGCAAAACTAGCACTGCGCTGTTTTTTAAGACTCGCTCGATAGCACCCTGAAGGCCATCACGCTGCAAATCATAGTTCCTGACAGTTCCCAAGAAGGCCGTACTTCCAATGTCTTGAAAGAATGGTTAACTGATCTAATCAGGAACAACCATTAACAGTTCTGTTCTTCAGCCCTGTGAAGTTCCAGGCCTGGGAGACTGAGTCATTACAGGCATGACTAATGGTTTCGTCAAACTGAATCATTGTCATATACCTGTAGGCTAACCCATATGGAAATACAATATGTACTGGATAAACATGTAAATGGTGAAAATATGAAATGCAATAGATATGCCTTTAATGTATGTGCAAGCACATGACACATACCAGTATTACAAAACATCAATCATTGCCAGTGTCATTTATCAGTAGTGCACAAGTTACAGTAAGACAATATCATTTCAAAACACACGCATACAATTACACACAGCATGTGAATCTGGCAATCATACTTTTTAGTAAACAAAATCAGTGCATTTTGACAAATGTGTAAATATTAACTTCTCATACCTTTAACACATCTTAAACAGTAGGCTATATGGTCTCGGTAATGCTGAGCGATAGGCAGGAAAGCAACTTTTCCCACTTATTCCTTCTGTATATATTGGGCAATGCCCGGAACGGCACCAAAGAAAACATTTCACAAACAGAAACGATATGTACCTGCATGCCTATTGTGCAATTCCAAATAACAGACTCAGCCAGACACCATGTAAGAAGCACTACATTAGTGTGCAGTAAACCAGGAAATATCAAGGGCAACATTGGTCCACGTTAGAGAACAGTTACGAACTGAGCAAACCCCACCAAACAGAACACAGTAGTGATAAACACAGGTTGTTTTGTTTGGGTCAGAGCTCACTGTTAGCTCAGTGAGGAAATACATCCATATATACGTGCAGCAATGCTTGACATACTCACGATAGGAAGTATGTTAAGGACTCAATATGGACTTTGAGTATTTGAAATATATATGAACGGGTATTTTTTTGGAGGGTAATGAGCAGTCTGGGACAGGAAATAGGGGCATCATTACCCAGCAGACTTTTTGCTTTTTGGGGGATGGGTGGAACAACCCACTTGTCGGACCCAGTTAGATAATATCGGTATTTCTGTTGTATATAGCACCAATTAAGCTTTTTAATCAGTTACTGCAGTTACTTTTTTTAAAGCTATTTACTATAATTTCCTTGTAGATGTCCAAGAACAATTTTAGAAGTTATTCAGATTACAGTGTCTGAGGTCCCATCAACCTCAAAGGCTTTTAGTCAACTGAAGTCAATTCCCAGTCTAGAACCAGTCACTCACTAGTAATCACAATCAATCAAACAACAGCAGAACAAGCAAAGAACTAGATGAATACCTTTTTCTACTGAATTTTTTAAAAATACTTGTATTTATATTTTTAAATATTTGTAGACAAAAGAAGCTGTAAGATTCAGAGCAATGTGCTTTACTGTATGTGCTAAGTTCTCACGGTCACAGAGTCTAAAGACTATGACCACATCCTGCTTTTTTAACCAACATTTTGCTCTGCAAAGTGAACTCACTTTCCCAGCAGGTTGTGGTGGAGTGGAGTTTGAGCCTTTTCAAGAGAGCTGCTCAGATTATACCTGGACTAAGTAACTACCACCATTCGGCGGGTGATTTCGATCACTTAATTCCCCTCCTTCATGCTACACACGTACCTCCTGTGTCACTCATGTTACATCTACCTCCATTCAGCACTTATTGTGCCTTGTATCACTGTCTTCATGTTGTAGCTTGTAATGCCTCCTAGTTTGACTCAGCATAGGTTAGGTCAGAGTAATGTTCACTGTGTGAACTGGACTTAATGTGTTCATGGCTCTGAATAACTGTACAAAATGAGTACTGTTTCTTATCGGACCTGTGTTTTGTAGTCGTTCCAATGACCTTTGGTAAGCACTTATTGTACATCGCTTTGGATAAAAGCGTCTGCTAAATAAATGTAACATAATGAGCTGATGGGCTCTCAGGAGTGGATAGGACTAGCCTGGCTCTTGTCTCTCGTGTGATAATAAACTCTACAGTCCCTGACCAGCCTTCCTGGCTCCTTCCCCTCTAGTACGACAAGTCAAATTCAAAACCAAGAATCCTTGTTGCCTTGACTCACCCATTAAGGCGATCTGTGCCACGGTAGATGCCAGGTACCTCTTGGTATTGGGATTACTGGCCAGGCAGGTGTAATTGCCGCCCTGAGTCTTCTGAATGTCTGTCAGTGTCAGCACTGGTCCTGGTTTTTTGAGGTTCTCGCCGTTGAAGAGCCAATCATACTGGGCAGCGGGGCTGGATTTGGCCGAGCAGGTCAGGGTGATGTTGGACTTGGTGCTGTGGACCGGCATCTGGGGACTGGTGGTCATTGATATCTCCTCCGGCCCATCTGCAACACACCATTCATGTTAGCTGAGGATCTGACCAACAGTTTCAAAGTCCAGGGGCTTCAGGAAATGGCAGCTCCTATCTGGAAAAGGTGCTGTACTATCATCTATACACACCCTAACCCAAAGTATCGACAGCAGCATGGGCAGTTGCTTGGCTGAAACCCTAAGTATGCTTAAAAAACAATCACAATGAAGAAATACGGTAGCTTGTCATATTGGTCACACACATTGACTTGTGTATGCATTGAATTTCAGTGCTTAAGCATCTGATAAGATAATTAGTAATGTTATTAACACAGGTAGGAAGGGATTTCTGTGGTTCTATCTTGTGGTTCGTCCTCTGAAAAAGCCACAAAGCTTAAAGAAAGCCTCAACCTGGCAGTGAGATGGCTGAGCATCTCAGGATTTCAATATTCATCAGTACATACTCTGCGATTTCTCTCTGACACTTTCAGAGAAGCAGAGAAGTCAACTGCACTTGTGTTAGGTCCAGCACAGCATTTATTTAGTTTTAATAAGTTAAAATGAATATAAGAAAATAACAGTTAGTGGAGAAACAAGACCAGGTCAAAACCTAGTATATGGCTGGACCTAACACAAGTGATCTGGCCGACCAATGGTGTAACTTCATCACTCACTCAGTCACAGACATTTGCGTTTGTAGGGCTGGCCCCGCTGTTGCGGTCCAGCCAAAAATGAAGGGATTTCATGCACTTTTTGAACTTCTGAGATGTCCCTTGCCCCTTGTTTGTTTATTGTTTAACAGGGAGTGAATATGAACACAATTTAAAAAGAGAACATCAGTGGCTTGTGGTATGAAACCCAGGCAGTTCTTTCATGTGTAAAATGGCCGGCGGTTGTGGCAATGTTCACGTGCAGGACTCACAGCTGATATTGAAGGTGAGGGGAGAGCTGGTTTTCGTTGTCAGGGGGTTGGAAGCGGTGCAGGCGAAGGGGCCCTTGTCGGCCCTCAGGATGCTAAGGATGGTGAGCACGCTGCCGTCTTTGCTCAGCTGCATGTGGTCCGTGGCCACAACGGCGGCGCCGCCGGACAGCCAGCTGTAAGTCAGCTTGCTGCCCGTGGCGGTGCAGGTGAGGCTGACGGTGTCGTTGAACTCCACCGGATTGGTCACATTGGCTTTCGCCACCACGTTTGAGACCGACTCTGCGGTTCGGGGAACAGAGAGAGAGAAAGCTGAGTCTGTGCACCAGGAAAAACACACAGTACAACGCACACTGCTACGCCTACCTCTAATATACAGCACAACGCATACTGCTACGCCTACCTCTAATATACAGCACAACGCATACTGCTACACCTACCTCTAATATACAGCACAACGCATACTGCTACGCCTACCCCTAATATACAGCACAACACATACTGCTACACCTACCTCTAATATACAGCACAACACATACTGCTACACCTACCTCTAATATACAGACAACCATACGTACACTACCTCTAATATACAGCACAACACATACTGCTACACCTACCTCTAATATACAGTACAACACATACTGCTACACCTACCTCTAATATACAGTACAACAAGCCCCCTCTATATCATGCACATACTGCCCTACCTCTAATATACAGTACAACCATACTGCTACCCTACCTCTAATATACAGCACAACGCATACTGCTCCGCCTACCTCTAATATACAGTACAACACATACTGCTACACCTACCTCTAATATACAGCACAACACATACTGCTACACCTACCTCTAATATACAGTACAACACATACTGCTACACCTACCTCTAATATATAGTACAACACATACTGCTACACCTACCTCTAATATACAGTACAACGCATACTGCTACACCTACCTCTAATATACAGTACAACACATACTGCTACGCCTACCTCTAACTGTTACCACTGGAGACATGCACGCTCCTTATTTGCATGCTAACAGGCCACTAAAAAAACCTGTTAGGCCAGCATGCACTGGAGTAGACGGTAAAACAAAAATTGTTTTCGCTCAGAGTCTTCAATTACTGAGACACGCTAACTCTGACCCTGATGAGGACAAGCAGCTTTGCATAATGCAAGAAAAACCTTATATTCTGACACAAAGACAAGCAAGGAAAAACGGTGGATTTTGAACTGGGCTAACTTCATATTCGAGACCAATGATATGTAACTCTTCCAACAGACATGATGAAATGCCACACCCATATGAGACCTGGGCCAATTCTGTTTGGTAGTAAGCCCTGACAAAAATGTTGTTGTTTTTTAATGAAAGTTAGCCTTTTTTATAACTCCTTAATATCCAGTCGGCATATCGTTACTTTGACACGCATTTCATATATGTTTTTTATTTCAATTCACTTTTATAAGCATCGGAAATGAACAGTATAAAACTGACGATTAAATGCGTTTTGGAACCAACAGCAGCTCATTGACATAGAGGCTTCTGGCTGTTTTTCCCTCTCTCTCTCTCTCTCTCTCTCTTTATTTTGCAAGCATGGCATACATAGCCACACCCAAGCGAGAGCTATCCTGCATGGGTGGGTGGGGGTCCCAGCATCTGCACATCTCTACCCTGAGATGGTTTGATATATCACAGGGATATATGCTTTTAACTCCCCTCTTTGATCAAGAGCACATTGTTCGTTTGAGTCGCTTTTTCTTTTTTTTTTGTTACAAGATTTTTTTTTTCCACGTTAAGCATGCTTTAATTCAAAGTGCCAACCTCAATCTTCCCTCTTTTTAATATGCTCCTTGGAGTGGGACACTCTGGATTGTATTCTTTTCATGAATCGGGCCCTATGGAAATCTGCTGGCTCTTAGATTATTGAGATATGAAGAAAAAAATACTTGTTATTAACATGGATCAACAATTATGTCCAACTACATACAGATTAGCATCTGGGCAATTCCAAGACAAAAAGAAATAGAAAATTAGAATTGTTTAAAAAAAAATTTTTTTTTAATTATTTTAGGGGTGCAGTGAATAAATTTAGTAGTCGATTTCTCATATGCACTGTTATTCCTGACAGTTAAGTTTTCATTGTTACCGATTGTGGGTATTCATTGCGAAACAGTATGTTCCATTTTTGTCAGTATTTTTATTTAATAAGAAATGGCATGCTATTATAATTGATCAAATTGAACACACGATAAACAGAAATTGTAGTAACATTATAAAAAGCTGTTATATACATACTTGCTCATAAATTGCTTGGAAAATATCTGGCTTATTATCAATGATAATAAATAACTGGGCTCTGGGAGGGAGTATACAAAATTCCTTGCAAGCTCGGTAATGTTAACTAGGCTGTTCACAACAACTTGTTTGGACAATATGCTCTCACCCCTATGTGAAGTTTCCTTCCCACAACAATGCGCACAAATCATATGACGGAGGGATGTAGGGAAGTCAGCAAATACGCAGCAATGTGAATTCTGCCATTTGCAGAGCCTGAGCACTGACCAACAGAACCAGAACATTCTGGAAAGTCCTCTCAATGCCCAGACAATATCTGGGTAAGGAACGAAGGACTGTAAGACGCAGAATCATAAAAAAAGTGCCAGGGACTCACCGTAAACAGTAAGCTTATTCTCTCCAGGGATCTGAACACCAGTATCCTGCACCATGCTTATAGAGTAATCCCCGGTGTCGCTGGTGGTCACCGCTTTGAGCACGAGCGAACCAGTCGTCCGGTTGAAGACAACCCTGTCCTTGTAGGCATCGGCCACACTTTCCCCCTTGGTTGCAGAGCTGATAATAGGGACAGGGCCAGAACCACTATTGAATGTCCAGGTTATTACGACAAACTGCTGGGTCAGGGGGTCGATGGTGGTGACGAATGACACATTGTGTCCCACCAAATATTCCAGGTTGCCTGGTTTGAGGGCCTGCTTCTGACCCGCACAGCATCCTGGGAAGGAAACATGTGTGTTATTAGAAATTAACTTCATGCACTGCTGTGAACCACAATAACCATAAATAATTTCACCCCAACCTCAAGGGAGATATCAACTGCGGACGCATAATAGAAGGGGCCGGGCTGTAGGCTAATTTACTATGCTGCAACTAGACATGTTTATCACAGTCCAGGAACACGGAAATTAATTGGCTGAGAGACACACGATTTCAACCATATTTTCTGAAAGGTAAAATTCAAGAAAACATTTGTCTCTGCCCTGCTTCTAGAAAGTAATAATGCGCCATTGACTGGGTCCCTTTCCCAAGGGTGCCATCCCTGAAAAGAACGTTTGAATACACGCGATACGCATGTCTTCACCCACCATTACACTCAAGCAACCTTCACTTAACTGCAACATTTAGAAACAAAAACTATTGTTTTACGCATTAACACAAGCTTAATTGTCACATAAAAAGTCGTTATGTAACAATTTTCTGTGAATGTCAACGTGGACAGACAAATATAACATCGACCATAACTGACGTCGCAGCCTAGCTACTGTAAGCTATAATCATAATTATACAGTTAGATGATGTTGTTTAATACAATGTTCACTGACTGTACAAATAACCTTCTACCTGTAGTACGTTCTTTTCAATGAGTTACATATTCTGAATAGGTTACAGAATTCAACATTCTACATTCAACATTCTAATTTAAATGTTTAGAATATATATAGGCCTATATATAATATAGCCTATATATATATTTTTACTTATGGTTAGTTATTCCGATATTTAAGAAAAGTTTTGTTTTTTTGGGGGGGGGGGGAGGAAATCGAGGAGAGAAAACTACTGATAATTTTCCTTCACCAAGTAGAAGGCAGGTGGTAACTCATTTTAAGTTTTTTTTTTTAAGCACGCAAGTGATACTCACAGAATATATATGGTTTTTCACGTAAATTCTACAGGTATTGCATGGATGAATTTGCCTTACCTAGAGCTGACAGCAGAAGCACGGTTAGAAACGCCAAATTGTGAAAATCCATTGGGAAAGACAACTAGAAGCGGCACTGAGGAATTCGCTTCTTTGCAGCTTCTATTACGAACTAAATTGGGACACACCCCGAAAGTGTCATCACATTAAAACCCGCCTATTCCCGGTCGTATAATGTGCGCCGAGTTTTGCGGCACAACGCTTTTCAGCGCAGTTTTGGACATCATAAAAACAATGTTATCACTTTATCACGCATAAACTACATTATATCATTTAGCCAGTCTTACATGCCTGAATAGTTTGAACATCAGAGAAAAAGTTTGGAGTGATCTGATGCTGAGAATGTCAGGTAAAGAAAATAAGAACGAATAGCGAAGCTACCATCGGTCTGAAATCTGGATATAGTGCATTCATACGAACTTATGAGGAATTACATTGTCATATAACCTAAAACAAAATATTCTATAAGCATGCATATTGTAGGTCGCGTGCCTACTAATAAAGAATGTGGAAAGAAAGATCCGAATTCGGCATGGCAAGAGTTTCAACGACCCTCCTGAACATAGGCTCGCATATTAAGATCATTATTGGTCTATTTTAATAGCCTGTATGTGATACCATAATATTTATGTATCGTTGTATTTTAGTGGGATGGCAGGTATGCCATCCCGCCAAGTTACGCCTTGGCGGGGGCATGCCCCATACCTATACAGCACCGAGAGTTTGGCACTTTTCAGGGTTCCCCACAGAAATAACCACAACAGCCACAGACACTCAGCCCTTAAAAACATTTAAATTAGCCTAAATAGAAACAATGAAGAAAAAAACACATGTAGCTTCAAAGTGGCTAAATGTGCTAATTTTGGGCAGGTGCGGTATCGTTGGGTTCTGGGGTTTCATTATTTAGGTTTTACTGACTCCTTGTGGCGTAGCTATGTAGAGCTTGGTACTGGAGATGGTTAGTGACACAGGGATTGTTTTTAAACAAATTTTTTAAATGCTTTCACCAGTGACTCTGTTTTGGAGCTGCCACTTTCAGGTTTTAGTGTGGGTAGTTATGGGAATGTGTGTTTGTAGAATGCCATAGAGGACCACGTGTCTTCAGAATGTGCAGGCGACACTTTCAGATTGTCTGTTTCCCTTACATATATAAAACACACAGGACCTCTTTTGAGTAGATCAAAAACAGTTGACCTCCTTCTTAATTTGCTTTGTTCTTCAAAAGTTGTAATTGCTCAACAATTTTAATGAAAACACCTGAATTAACATGCTTATTTGAAAGGCCTTGACATGGCTCAGATATGAGCAATGCAATGTAATGTTATGGAAATTCATACGAACATACCATTGCAGTTGGAGGCTTAGCAATGACAAACACAAGTAGGCTAATACATGTACTAGTATCCTCACAGATGCCCATTGGCGGCGCCAGAGAATTGTGATTGGGGGAGCCACGTGTGGGGGGGGGGGGGGGGGTTGGGAGCTACAAGGGGGGTGGGGGAGGAGGGGGCTGGATTGTTTGAAGCAGGTGCTAATGAATTTTGACGCAACAAACAAAAACAAATAATAATACCACAGAAAAACGAGATCCAATGATCCCGGGCTAATAGGCTACACAATTGAAATGCACGTTACTAAATGTGCGCAAGCAGAATTAATTCCGTGAATTTAGAATGAACAAATCAAATGCATACAAAAAGTTCACGACAACAAGCACGGACAAACAATCACAATCTAAATCATAGTCACCACAGAAAGCATACAAAATTCTGTAGCTGTGAGCAAAAACGACTGTAGCATTGGCTAGAGTTGAATATGGTAATGCAGAGCCATCTTACGTTACTGTGGAAACAGGAATACACAACTCCTGCTAGCTAGCAGCTGTCTGCCAGCTGTAGCTAGCCCGAGGCACACAGCACATGACAGAAGTAGCCTACTTTCAGCTCGCGACGCTAACTTACAATATTAATGCAGCTCGTTCAGACAGTGACAAGCAGAAAGAAAAACATTCAGAAAGAAAACATTCACTCGCAAAACAAATCGTAGCTAATGTTACAGAAGATGTTTCCTGTTTAGCTAACAGAGTTAGCTACAGGCTGCATTGTGGATTCGCTGGACATAACAATCGCCTCTCGCGTCGGGATAGCTGGCCTATAAGTTTTCTTTCTGTACTCATACAAAACATAATCCATCCCCCTCCTCCAAAAACACTGAACTCACACACACATAGGCTAAATGCTGACGGTTGACTGTAAAGCTGCTTTGTGACAAAGCTCCTTCGTTAAAAGCGTTATACAAATAAAAATTGATTGATTGACTGATTGATGATCGACCTACGCAAACATTATTAAGTCATTTAAACCTGCATATAAACAAAGACTGATGTATCACCAGTCACATGAGAACGATCCGCCTGTTGTTGTGATTTGCATCGAATATTTATTGTATTTCACCGAATCGATTCGAAGTCTTGTAGGAACTGCTAGATTAGAAACTGCTACAACGTTAGTAACGTTAACGTTATCACGCACATGCAATTACACTTGCAACTAGAAGAGTGCACTCAGTAGAGTGCAGATCTCCACCAGGCGTGTAAGCTTTGCTGATGCAACAATAGAGGCTACCAAATCAATGCAACAAGACAAATACAAATACAATAAATTTTTACCATGTGGCACCGAAAATCCCCAAAACGCCGATTCAGGGAAGTAACGCTAAAGGTGGTGACATGTCAGCTAATGTCGTTTATATCAGCCACGGTGTTAGAACGTTGACGTTATAGGCTGGCACTTTCGTTTCAAATCTGGACGGGAACAATTCCAAAAGCGATGTAAAATATCAATTTCAACGTGAAAATGGCAACAAAATACTTGCCACAGATTCAAATATTAACGTACCCCGTTAGTTGGCGGAGTATTTTGTTGGCATTTTAACGTTGAAATTGACATTTCACATCGCTCGTCTTTCATTCCACACGGAAGCAGTTATTGACTTGCGCCCCCTACCGGCCGGTTAGGAGGAGTGAGGAGTTAGAACTAGAATGTATTTCAATGGACAATGATGGAAATTAATTCAAATTAAATATTTGTCGTTGACCGATTTGCAAATTATTCGAGAATTCAGGTCCTTGGCCTGCTGCCAGCATGTAAAACAAGTATTAGGCTGATCGGCCCAGTAGTTGTTCTTTTCTGGGTCGCTTTTTCGGGTCGTTTTTTTTTTTTTTGGGGTCGTTTATTTTTTATTCCATAAATATTTTTCATCACAAAATTACTGGGGGGTTGGGGGGAGCGGGGCTTAGGGGGGCTCAGCCTTTTTTAGGGGGAGTTTAAGACCCCGCTAGCCCCTCCCTCCCGCCGCCACTGCAGATGCCCCCTGGTGATTGGTGCTAGGAGAAATGGTTGATTATCTAATGAGGAAAAAAAACTTTATAATACCTTGCTAAAGATAAAAGCTTTATATTCAGAGCAGTTTATTTATAGGAAAGTGATTAAGTTTGTTGATAATGAAAGACTTTGCATTCAGGAATGTACTATTCAAGTTTATAGGACATAATATTGATCTTGCAGTCTGATTTTAAAGCAAGCTCGTATTGGATGAAGCCCTTGAGCCAGACTTTCAATCCACCTAACCTTTCTGCAGAAGTATCCCTTTCTAGATGCATGATTCATTCCCATATATTTGTTGTCATTTTATTGATCAGGAAATGAATTTACCATCTATACTACCAATATTCTAAAGTTTCAAAATACAAGCAAATTAACTGCAACACAGGAGACAGTTCCTCAAGAGCCAAGTCTTCTGTTGTTGAGTCCAACACTCTTTTCACAGCTCACTGACAATTTATGTCCTGGAAAAGAAAACAGGAAAAATCAGAAATGTACCAGCACAGGAAAACTGAAGACTTCTCTGTTTTTAACCAAATATGCATCAAAAACAGATTCTTTGTCAGTCTTAAAGAAGGAGGAGACTGTGGACCACCAGGTACTGGTGATAACTGGAAGAAGGTGCGTTAAAACAAAAGAAAAGAGAATCTGCCGGACCCTTTCATGAAATGTTCCCCAACAGAACATTGCAAAACAGTTTTCATCATGCCCAAAAATAATTGCAGACCTTGTTAGTTTAGCTATGGCCTCTTATTCAGATACCAGTAAAGGACATGAAGGTGTCAAACCGGTTTGTGTCAGGAATCCCTAAATAGTTTCTCAGAAGGAACAAATGAATACTATTTTCTGCCAATGTACTAAAGTAGAAAATGTTGGTACATGGTTTTAGTTCTGAATATCTTAGCATAAGCACAGAAGCTTCTGTGTATTGCAAAAGAGCGAAAGCCAAAAGCAAGTTGCCAAACTGGAACTAATCTCATTTAGAACCACTGAGACAAAGTCAGAAAAGCTTGATCGACGAATGAGCCAAATTTAGTTTGTTTTAGTTTTTTCCTTGAGGTTAAGAATGATAATTTTCTCAACCTTAGCCACAAATATAATTTAATATTGCAATTATGAATCTCTCTGCATTTGGGCTTTACATACGATATTACATTTACAGCAAATAAAGTTGAGATTGTTAAATGGAGGTGCAATCATAATTTCACATAAAACATTTTACAAACCCTCAAATCAAACTTCTGTTTCCATAGAGCTGAATGTTTTGCATGTTTTTCCCTTGATGATTTTTGATTGTGTTATTGTATTCATAATATTGAGAGATAATTTGTTCAGTACATTTTGCAGATTTGTAGTTAAAATTCCCTGGAAAAGTCCTCAAAAATGGTTATTTGAAAAGAGTGGGAACGCTGCTGATAAATATTAAAAATGTATTTCTTAGAGTATGAATTTTATATTTCAACATATATTTTTCTACAAGAGTATATCACATTTTACACTCACAAATGGTATTTGACAGATCAATTTGACAGAAAACCTTCAGACAGCTGGTGACAAACAGATAGGCACACACTCCAACGTGTGCACAGACAGGCACACAGGCACACAGAAAGAAACACACACCAACACACAATTACAGGCGAGACTTATAGTCTCGCGACTTGAATTCGCTGGGTTTTTTTTATTCCAAAGGTGTTTGTGTGTCTATAAGTTTAACATCATGGGCCACGCACTGGAGAGAACACAACCCTCAACCCACACCTTGCGCTTATCATCCAACCCACCCGGGCCCCGTACACCCTCCAGACCTCCGCACATCAAGAGGAATAATACTAACAACAATATAATCATGATAATATCCATAATCATGGTTTAATAATCCATTTAGCACTAGTATAGAAACGTAAAAAATAATAAAGGAAACAAAAGATGATTGAAAAAAATGTTCTTTCACTTAAGGGACAACCAAACCACCACCAACACCCCCCACCTCCCCCCCCCCACACCCCCCAACCCCCCGTGCCGCCTCCACTCTCTCTCCCCCTCTCCATTATCCATCTCTTTCCTACACACATTCAGAGGAATCGCAATAATAAAAATCACAACAACAAATCACACTTGTGCCTGCCTGGATACCCCACTCTGCTGAAACACAATCTTCTGCTTCCCTGTGCCTGGTGTGGTCTGTGTTTCAGTTCTTGTGTTCCATCACATTACTTATCTCAGAATATACTGTGCATTGGCAACAGAAGCAGTTCAATAACCTCAAGGTGAAGGCTGTGCAGTCTGTCTTTCCAGCCGTGCGCATGTTTGTGTGCGTACAGGTCTGTGTCAGATAGAGCTATTTGAATTCCGATCGATGCAAAGAGCCGGCTCGTGCTTTTTCATATACGGTCACACACTTGAGTAGCTGACAGTTCAGATCACAGAGCCTCCGTGGCCTGTTATGACCACTTATCTACAATTTTATTAAGTATTACTGTCACCGTCCATTATACAGTATTTTGTTGGGCTATTAGCAATGGTCACTGGAGAGTAGACGGTAAAGGGTCAAGTGTGTGTGCTAAAGCACAGTAATAGGAGGAGTAGCAGTTTTGTTCTGATTCTCAACATTTTAAACAGAAAGAGATCGATGATACTGTGGAAGATCTATCACTATGAAACCAAAAATAGGTGGACAATTTAACAGACGCACTGTGATACATTGGGCAGGACTATTTTCTTCAGAGCTGCATGGCTAGAATGGCCAGTCTAAATGAGAAAAAATATTAAGCCAGGTCAGAAGGAAAGATGGTTTTCCTTCTTTTTAAAAGAGGCCAAATACAAAGCTGGTTCTTCTGAAGATCTGTGATACAGATGCAATCTGCTTGTAAATTTTGTGCTAAAATGTTCTAATGTTGCCATGTTTTAAACTAAATAAAGAGCAGTCATTTTCCTCAAGCTGCTCGTTTATATTATATTAGACTCTCAGACTACATCTACGTCATTTCTTTAAAATTCTCTCTATTTTTCAGATTCAGTTTTCAGGCACCCTGGCATTGCATACATTATATCCCTTGGGAAAAAAAGTAATATATGTTACCGTGTGATAAACTGTGAAAATGTAAAAACTGTCAGTATGCTCCAAAACATATGAAAAATAAATGTTCACTTCCACACTTCTAATCACGTCTATATCAGAAGACAGTTTGTAGTGTACTGTATGTAAGCTTAAGAAGGTGAAAATAACAAAACCCCCATATGGGCAATGAGTGCACATTGGTTGTTAATTTTACTGTTGCAGAATATTCTTCAGGACAGACATAGTATAAAGAGAATTAAAAACAGTTCAGTATTTTCCGGTCAGGGACATCATTACGATCAAAGCTTTCCAAAGGAATGGTCCACAGTCAGAAATAAACACTTACTAATATATGAAGTAGATAAATTCTGGTTTATGAGTATAACATGTATTACTTTTTTTGTAAGGGATTATAGCATACTTAAATTATAAATAGGCATACATTTAACAAAACCACCTGCAGTAAACTACAGGTCACTTGTAGCAGCTGGAATCATTCGCTTTTTAGTCAAGATCAGTCTCGTTGGTTTTTGGGTAGATTTTCATCAAAAAAATTTTATGTTCTGGATAGTTTGTTCGGAACAATTCAGAAAACTCGTCCATTGAACTCTAACAACAGAACACGCACACACACACACACACACACACACACACACATTTTGTACCACCACTAAATACAGCATGATTCAGTCAGCTTGTTGATGTAAATTCCTTGTTTATGCATCATACTAATATAATGTGTATCAGTGTGCTTCAGGCAATCCCCTCTCTGACTCACAGACCTCACGCTGTAGCAGGACGACGGGTACCAACAGAGTGGAGGGAAACATACACCACAAACGGACAAAGTGTCTGCGTCCGCCCTCACACCAGCCACTCCGAGTCTACAGGAAACTGTCCGAAAAGAAATAAGGAAACAAAGAAAGAGACAGCATCCAGCCCAGATTATCTTTTCTCTTTTTTTTTTTTTTCAGGTGTGTGACCCCCCCCCTTCGGGTCTTCCTGTAGGGAAATGTGCTCCCGCCTTATCCATGGTTTTTACGCTCCGGAGCGAACGGACCGCTCTACCTGCGCGCAGAGTCTCTGTGGTCCTTTGAGTCCACCAGGAAGAAGTTCTAGTTCACTTGAAAAGACGAGAGTGAAAATAACACCGAGTGACAGCATCCACGCCAGTTCTAAAGTAGGTCCTATCCCAGCCGGAACGGCACCGGAAAGCCCAACGGGGGGTTTCGGTTCAGCACAGGGAACAGCTGCAGTGCACACAGGGGTCGGAGCCTCCTTGTCTGAAGTGGTACCATGTCACGCATGATTTAGGGGATGCACCGTGGTGTTCAGTTGGCAGCCTGCTCCAGCTCGCTGCCAAACTGTGTGGGGGAGAGGAGCAAAGGGTGTGGCCAAGGGGGAGTGGGTCAGGTTCTGAAAGGTTAAATCTTCACACACTGTTTGTCAGAGCCCCTCAATGCCTTGCTGAAGAATATGCAGGTTTAAAAGTCTCTGAAACACCACAGCCTGGTCCCGCCCTCCTACAGATTTCCCTCCTGTCCAACCCCTGGGCTCATCCTCCAAAATAAACTGGGGCCAAGCAGTGCCCCCACGCCCCCCCCCCTCCCCAGCAACGACTGTCCTCTGCCCATGTCCTCTGCCCCCCTCCCCCAGTTCTATTCCCCCAGGAGGTCTGTACTGGTCTTTGCGGGAGGGAGAGGGCGCGGCGGGGGCGTCAGTTTTCGCCGGCGGGGGCTGGGGCCCCCGCCCCCCTCGCTGTCCGTGTTGGAGGCTGAGGGGGGAGGAGGTGGGGGGAGGCGGGCAGGGATGAGGGAGGAGGACGGGGGGGTCATCCTGCAGGAGGAAGGGCGCAGGCTCTGTATTCTCCGGCACTCCTGGCAGATGCGGACGTGGGCACAGCTGCGGGGGGGCACCGAGGGGGCCAGAGAGGGCGGCGGGGTGGTGTTGGCCCCGAGCGGGTCCTCCAGCAGGCGCTGTGGCCCCGGGCCCAGGTCTGAGGGGCCTCCCCCGCCCCCGGCGGCCCCCGTCAGGGGCCCCGATCCGCTGTAAAGCTTGCCGTTGCTCAGACGCATCTCCCGGACGAGGCGCAGCGGGCGCGGGGCCCCCAGAGTGAGGCGCGTGGGGTGGCGGGGCCCCCCGGGGCCCGACAGGGGCCGTCGTCTCCGGGAGCGAGAGGTCTTCTTACAGGAGATGGCGTTGCAGAACTCCGTCAGCATCTCCTGGCACACGGACACCTGAGAGAAGAACCCAGAGGGCGTGAGAAATGAGGAAATAAGACAGATAAAGAGAGAGACAGAAGAGAAGAGACAGAGAGAGGAGAGAAGAGATAGAGAGAGAAAGAAAGCGGACCAAAAGCAATAGAAACAGGTTCAGATCGGAAGCGAAAGAGTAAGGAGTGGATGTTTAGACCAGATGAAGTAGAGACAGAGGAAATTTAGCAGAGAGAGTGCAGACGGAACATAGAAACAAATGGAGGGAGAACGAAGTGAAGAAAAGTGGAATGACAGGAAGAAAAAGGTACATAATGAAAATAAACAGGACACTTCACAATTCAGTGACAACCATGAACGGACTGACAGAACAACTGACTCCACCTAAAAGCACAATTCACAACAACAACAGGTGTACACAGAAGTGCACACACACACACATACACACATATAAACACACATGCACACACACACACACACAAACACCCTTCAATAATGAACCAAGCAGCACCAGGGAAACGCACAGCAGCAGTCACATGAACACACCACACACGGCTCCACGGGCGTGCACACAGACGCGTGCGGGCGGGCTGGCATGGCGACCTACTGGGGTGTGCCTGTGATTTCGGCGAGGGCAGGCGTGCGGGCGTACCTCGTCCGTCTCGGCCGACCTCCGCGTGGACCACACAAACTCCATGACGGCCACAAACACGGCAATGATCAGGCCGCAGATCAGCACCACAAATATGCCCCCGATATTCTCCATTCCCAGACCTGAGGACACAGTCCAGCTCAATGCAGTACACGCAGGGGCACACACAAACCTCACAGCCGTTAAACTACCTGCCGTTCTTTATCCTTAAGAGCTACGCATTTGGCCCTGCGGTGACCCTGTGAAGCCAAAGGCAACTTTTCACATTGCGTGGACAGTAAAGTTTGTACTATATTCTCATTCTCACAAGTACAGGTGCTGCAGCTGTCACACCAGCCACAAGCAAATGCCTCAGTATCATTCATCTCCAGACACGGCAGGAATGCAGTCTCTAAAATGGACCTCGCGTCCTCAAAGGAACATACTTTCCCTAAAATGCCGGTTCGCAAGACGTGACAATGACATTCCTGATTTTAATCATTCCGTTATCGGTTTCTGTTTCAATCATATCAACTCATGATTTCAAACAGAGAGATCCTCCAAGGACAGTCATACTTTCAGAAATGCTTCCTAACGAAGACACTTCAAGGTGAGTCCCTCTCCCGAATATGGAATGTGTGCAATTTTATGACTCAGAGAGAAAAGACTGATTCACCTCTTGACTGATTCACCTCTAAGATGTTCCACAAATTCATTTAGAGTGTTTTTCAAAAATGAAATCTATTTTGTTAACATCACTTAATGTGATGAAATGATCCTAATACTGTATTTGCTTCATCATGCGGTTCTTCAAAGTTAGGAAAAATATATCCTTCCCCTCTACTTAAGGACAGCATCGCACACTGGGGGGGACACAAACTGACCCTTGGCCCGGTGGTCCTCCTCTTTGGGGCACTGCCCCCCCTCCCACCAGCGGCGCTTCAGGATCTCCAGGCGGTTGTTCTCCTGGAGCTGCAGGATGGCCAGCGTGATCTCGTCTCTGAACGGAGAGCCTGAGGGACGGGGAGGAGCAGGCAGGCGCGCGGTGAGAGACAATACCAGCTGAATGGTTTAAAACACTACTCGCAGGAAGCGTAAAGGTGGCTGACATGTGTGAACACACATGTTTTTGTTTAAAAGTAAACTTGATTTGCTTAATTTATGCTTGCAAATTTTGGTTCTGAGCCTCTGGAGAGGCAGCATGATCTCTTTCATTGAAATGCCTGAGATTTTGGAGCTGGGCGCGTGCACACATGGGATTGGTCCTCAATGCCTGATCTGAAGTAAATGGACTGTAAATGGACTGCATTTATATAGCGCTTTTATCCAAAGCGCTTTACAATTGATGCCTCTCATTCGCCAGAGCAGTTAGGAGTTAGGTGTCTTGCTCAAGGACACTCGACCGCCAGGGGTTTGAACGGCAACCTCGACTCCCAGACAATCAGTCTTCTCTGAGTATGTCGCCACCTGAAGTCTATGAGGAGAGAAGGCAGCCTAAACAATGACACCACAATGAAGAACAGAGTGGACACCCGGAAACCCAAGGAAAGAAACCACTTAATCTACCCTATAAGGACAAGTTACTGAACTTGCTTGCATAACTTCAGACCATACAAGAATTCATGAAAAGCATGATATTTTTAAACTGAACACTAATGAGGTAAAGTACCTTACAGTTTAGCAACATTTAGCACTGGTAGAGCTACAGGGCAGCCTAGTGAGCTAGTCATCTAGTTTTATGGCTAGTTTTATGCATGCCTGCCGTATAATCTTGCTGAAGTTTCTCTGTGTTCTTTTTAACAGGCCATTTTTTTTCCAGAGGAAGTAGAAAGGCGAGACAGAGGCGCTGGTCCTAAATTTAAAACGGTGTACATGCGCGAGGGATCAGAAAGCCACCCTCCCCGCTCACCCAGCGGCATGCCGATGCCGTAGCCCTTGGTGTCCAGCAGGCCGCCGATCTGGGTGAGGTTGCAGTTGAGCCGGCGGTGGTACTCGTTCATGGTGCTCTCCAGCAGGAAGGCGTACTTGGAGTTGAGCACGCGGGCGATGCCCTCCTCCGTGCTCTTCACAAACACGCTGGGCTGCTTGGAGTGCATGTAGTTCCACATGCGCTGGTAGGTCTGGTACCGCGAGTTCTGGGCGGCAGGGATGGCCAGGGATGGAGACAGCAGAAGGAACAGAGGGACACACGGAGGATGAGGATGAAGGACAACGAAGAAGGGCGACCAGTCAAAAAATTATATTTGCCGTGCCGGCTTATTACATTGCGTGCATCGTAGACAGAGTAACTTTTACAGCTTTTGCATTATTATTATTCATTTATCATTATTTTTTTTAGATAATATCCATTTGTATAGCTGAGCATATGCTGAAGCATGTTAGGCTAAGTACCTTGTTCAAGGGTACTGCCGTGTCTTACCTGGGAATCAAACCAACAACCTTTATGTTACAAGGCCAGTTACCCATTATACCCATCACCCCCATTACCCGTTATACTACACGGCTGCCCACCTCGATTAAAAGCACTCTGTATTAGCACATTACGATAAAAGCACGATGAGGCCAATGTGAATGGCCATATAAATAATATATGAAAACACAATAAAACTTTATTTCTTGTTTAAAATGGAAATTGGACAGGGGATAAAAGCTCCCTTATAGCGTTTTTTTTTTTCTTTTCTTTTCTCCGCGCCAGTGTAACTTTAACGGCAACCTGATGGGAGCAGTTGGAATGAGCTGCGGAGCGGACGTGAGGGGTGAGGGGTCAGATCCACACCCCGTCTGATTCGCCGGCAGCCGTGTGCCAGCACTGCAGCAAAGTTATCGCATTAGGGAAAGCGCAGCGGGCGAACCTCGAAGCTGGTAAGTCGCACACCGAGAGCGCAGCCCCGACTGCATCAAGTGCGGAAGAGCATTTTAACCCTTCCGCTGAAAATAAATTAGACATTGTGATACATTAGTGGGGGCAGACACAAGTGGAGACAAAGTCACAAACCACTTATGGCTTATGAGCACATAAAGGCTCTAAGGCACTTTAGCATCAACAAGCGCAAGCCACTGAGACATAATCCCCTCAAAGAAGTGAACGCAGGACCGGCCAAATTCCCAACCGTCAGAGCGCGCTGAAGAAGAATAGGCTTTTCCCACAGACAGAAAACGGGACAATGCCGGATCTGTAACACTTAGCTCCGCAAACACGCTCACAAAGTCAAAGTCACAAACACTGTGCGGGCAAGCACGGCAAACAAAGAGCTGCACAAGGGCAGGTGAAAACAAAGTGAGTGGCCTGGAATCAACCAATAAGGCTGGAACGCAGCGCCAGTGTAAACAACAAGTTAAAAAAGAGCTCTTATAGAAACTGAGCCGACACGATTAACCATCGAAAATACCGTGGGTCGATTGACTAATAGGTTTAACAAATTAATATTAGTCTGGAAAAATTCTGTAGTTCTGATTACTAGATTTTATTTATCCCTCTTTTCCGCCTGATTTGGAAAAAAATGTTGCTGTATCCTGTGTTCGTCACCAGCTTTTGCTGGAAGACTGCAGGTACACAGCCAAACAAACGCCAATGCGCACACGGACCACCCGCAGTCACGGACCGTACCATGAAGAAGGTCATGGTGCTCCCCCCGTGTATGGTGCCGTATTGGATGTTGGTCTGGTCCGCCAGGTCATCCGGCGACTCGATGGGCACCTCCATTCTCTGCACGGTCAGGAAGGCGGCCAGGTTGGCCGTGTAGGATGAGATAATGATCAGGGTGAACGCCCACCTGGGAAAAGAGTGGGGGAGAGGAGATTTAAACATTTTTCAGTGTGAATTATCTTTCCTCAAAAAACTACCATGCGCCACTCACTGCTGTCCAAATGTTCATTTTCATATTTCAGTCTGCATTATTGTGATGCCTGTTTCATGTCACATGGTTAATCCACAGATATTTCCCTCTATTTTTTCCACAAAAATGTGCTTCTTTTCTTACTTCAGAGGTGGTTTGTGGGTTACAAGGTTGAAGCCATCGCTACTGTGCATGTCAGCCATTTCAGCTCACCAACATGTGACACTATACTGCTCACCAATATATATACTGTATATATATATATATATATATATATATATATATCAGTATATTTAATGCTATACCTGAGGTCCATGTGATGTAGAGCTTTGCATGTACAGACCAGGAAACTGACATGGACCATGACCTTTCCTCAGCGTGATCAGTCCCTTAATCTAAGTCTCTTGTCAATCATTAAGGTCGAAGGTTCAATTCTTCGTTGTGGCATACTGGCTACACATGGACATTCTACAAAGCTGTTAAATCTGTCTTACATCACACAGCATCACAACATTTGAAGATTTAAACTTGGAAAACAGTGACGAACGTGCTGGTTTTATTGGGAATAGCGGACAGAGGGGAAGGGGCGGAGCAGGCAGCGGGCCGGCGGGCGGGGCACTCACCAGACGCCGCTCACGCAGCGGGTGGAGAGGGCACGGGGCATGATCTCGGAGCCCTGCTGCATGAAGCCCCCGATGGGGAACCACAGGCTGTTCCCCAGGGTGTACTGGTTCTCCAGCATGTCCTTGCGCTCCCGCAGGCAGGGGTGCGGGTTGTACCACTCGTAGGGGCTCATCCTGGGAGACGGAATAAGGTCAGCGCGCGGCGCGCTCCGTTAGCGTCAGCCGGAGAGGCCCATATGCTCGCGCCACAAATCACCTTCAGAACACGACACAGTGTAAATGACACAGGAGCACACGGGGGACTGGGCGGCGCTGCCGGGCCTCTCTGTGCGAGGCGTCCGTTTCACAGCGAGGCAGCGGAGAGTATGACCAGGGAGAAAAAGGAATGACAACATCCTTCTTTATGTATATTTTTAAACAAAGCGCACTAAGGTCCGTACACTGTTATGGTCCTTAAAATGACCATTGCTGTAATTGTATTACATAACCTGTGTATGAGAAATGACAGAAGCATTTCCGTCCGTTGGACAGAAAACGCAACAGTGATCTTTTCCCACCAGGCCAGTGTGCTGATGACATCACTTCCACTGCGGGACAGTCACAGGCCAGTGACCCATTAAAAACCCTGAGGGCTAGGTCATATCATGGCTACATCCTGTTCCGCATGGAAAGGGACAATTCAATTCAATGCCTCTTTTACCTTTGCTTCCTTTGCAATGTACTTACAGTATATGAAAAATATTTTCAAATGTTTTTTTATTTTAATTTATTTGACTAATGAGATTTTAATGGAAGTTAGCTAATCACTATACTAACCTGGATATCCTACATGGTGACTTGCTGTGTAAAACTGTGCTATGGATGTTTCATATGTTCACTGATATACAGCAATACAAGCTGCTCTCTCTTCCTCCATGTGCACGCCTCTGTGCATATTCAACTAATCAGTGTCTCAACTACTCTCTCTCTTTCTCTCTCTCTCTCTCTCTCGGTGGTACCACTGAATTTGCTTAATTGTCTTGTCATAATACATTAGCACAGGAATATATTAATAACAGCTAAAATGAGTGAGCAAAGCACTAGTGTCACTCTGTCCCTCAGGCTGTGGCAGGCTGCAACATAGCAGGCTGCCAGAACTGCACACCTCTGTTCCTCTCCGAGGAGGACGGGTAATTTATCTTAGTCCAATGGTTCAGGGAATTGTGGATAGACTTGTGTTATTTTTGGGCTGTAAGTGTCTCTTCCCAGTGCTTTTCAAATTTGGAGATGAAGTACAGCTCTGTTTTGACCTCTTGAAGACTGTGACAGGGGCACTGGCTAACCACTCTGGATCACCTGATGTGGTCGCCAGTTGGTCTCTTGCCAGGCTTTTCTCAGTGGGTCTATAATGTTCAAAAATTGCAAATATTTTAATAAATTTTCACAATAGATTATCTATAATACCTACAGCAGTGTTGGCTGCCAATTTGGGCAGGTTTACATGGTTTTTATGTGCATGTTTTCATTTGTGCATGCATTTGAATTGGGAGGTTGATTAGGACAATTGAGGGTCAATACCAACTCTTATGGCTCAGGCTCAAATTTTTTTTTTACAGGACTCCAGACAATAGATCCCACACATAGAAAAGATAATAGCAACAGCTTTTGCCACATTTGTTAGAAGTGTCATGTGTGTTTCTTTTCATTCCACATGCTTTGGTTTTCTTTTTTTCCACTTCACGTCCTGTTGCTTCAGCCATATGGGTTTAGTAGCCAATGTTTGAACTGTATGGACGTTGTGAAACTGGTTTAGGTTCCTTGATTGTTTTTGAAAAAATGAATGTCCGTTTCTTCATATTTACCCAGGGCCCAGCTCTGACAACATTTCACCAGCAGAGCCAAGTAGTGCAACCCTTGTTTTGTGGGCAACAGTGAAACTAGGTCACCTGAATACAGAAGAAATGTAATTTCCTTGAAGGCTGAGCCCAGAAGATGGAAATTGCGGCCAGTTTATTTCTGTAGATTTTGAGCAGTGCTGAACTCTAAACTACAGCCCTGTCACTCTCCACACCTGGGATGTAAGAAGCTGGTTATGTTCTTGCCTGTTTGAACACTATTACTTTGGGCATACATCAATAACCATAACACCGCGTTTCAATTCGGAGCAATTCGACAAACATTCATGCCAGATTGATTCAAAAGCCTTATTGATTTTTTTGTTTTACTCTCGTCTTCTTTCTCTTGCATTTGCACACATACACATACACACACAGAGACACACAGATACACACAGACACATACACACACACACACACACACACACACACAAGGCTTCCTCAATGTGTGCCCACCGGTACTGGAATGTATTTTTGCAGGCAAAGTATACATATACTTTTATGCATATGCATATGTATTTGTGAAAAGTCAAATTCATTTATCAATGCAATTGCCTGTCTTTACTTGTGTAGCCCACTGTATGTTTGTTTGCCCAATTACATGCCTTAAAACAGGTGTATCGGTTTGGTGTTACCTGGCAGCCAGGAAAAGGACACAGCTGACAGTCAGGTAGGCCAGCAACATGAAAAGCCACACAGCTGGGGAGAATGGATCCAGGAAAGAGAAATAACCTGGCTTCCGCCCCTGAAAGATCAGACAGCGCGTACGCAAACATAACTCACGACCTGCTCTGCTGCAGTTCCTTCAGTGGCCACAGGGGCGCAGCATTTCAGCACTGTACACTGCATTACACACAGTGCATATTACTTCTATGGTTTGATGACTAAAAATGTGCATTAAATTAGCAGGGAATAGTAAGTTAATATATACTGGACATGTCATTGTAACTTTCCCCAAACTTAGTCCACACTCCTGTTTTCTCTCGCTCTTTCTTACCAGCTGGACCCGGTAGAGAATGCTTATACCCAGGGACATGAAGGGCTTGGAGAAGTCGATGACTTTCTCTCTCTCTGAAGTGATGGTGAAGCCCGCCACCGCCAGGTCTGCTTTCTGCACGAGAGGGGGGCGTGGGTGGTTGGGGGGGAGAAGCGGAGAAAATAGAAAATTTGAATTATAAAGCGAGTATGAAAGAGAAGGGGAAACGAGGAAGGCGGGATGTGGCGAGGAGAGGGGGAACATTCCAGAAAGAGGGAAAACAGTGGGGAGAAAACAGATGGCGGCCGCTCATCAGTGCCCTGTGAGCCGAAAACACACCCCGGGTTCCACTCTGATACTTTAATTACAGCTGAACTGATTAACAAGGGGAGCTCATTACCCGGCTCCAGCGGGCCCTGGCGCTGGGGGAGCGCGCGGCGCATCGGCCGCATGCGGGCGGCGCGCGGGGGGCGTCGCCATAATTGAAGCGTACCACTGAGTAATTAGCTACGAGAGCCACTCGATATCGCGTTACGCACGCCTCTCACAGGCCGTGCCGTGAACCCCGGGCCCCCGCTGGGGCCTCGCCAACAGGGAGGGTGAAGCGCGGCTAGCGGTTAGCCGCCGTGATTGTAGGGGAGAATGGCCGCAGACTGTGTAATTACCCTGTTAATGAGTTCCCCCACCATCCCCGTCCAGGACCCGTTGGGCTCCGGGGCCCCGTACAGCCCGTCGTCCACCAGCTTGATCCGGAAGGAGAACTTGAGGATGTCGGCCAGCTCCCTCAGCATGTCCACGCAGAAGCCCTCGTACTGGTCGTTGCCCTTCAAGTCTTGGTAGTTGTCCTTGCGCATCACGTAAGGGTTCTCCTGCGTGGGTAAATGGAGAACACACGTGTATATGCATGCCCAATTCACTGACATGCCAAGGCAGGTCAGTACCTCACCAACATGGCTGCTGCAAAGAGCTCCTCCAACATGCTGGCGACCTTACCAGTATGGTGGTGACGATGAGCGTCTTGTTGGCCAGTGTCTCGGACGCGTTGATATCCAGGGAGGTTGAGTTCATAGCCAGAGTGTTGTTAGAGTACCAGATTCCAATCTGGCAGAGAGAAGGGAGGAAAAGAAGGAGTGATGGAGGACAGAAGAGGAAATGGAATAAGGAAAAGAAACTGGTTGAAAATCAGTTGGGGTAACAATTCTTGTCACTGAAGAACTTAGGATACCCCCATAATGCTATAAACTACCATTGCAAAAAACCAGCATTATTGCAGTTTTTGCCAGCTTCCCAATGAATCTAGCAAACATCTAACAGTTTGTGACCATTACATTTAGCATTAATTTAATGTAAAATTATTTGATATTGCCTCGTTTAAACCAACAGTTTATTACATTACTCCTAAGTCATTTATTTAAATAGCGGCAAGTAGCTAATGTGAGCTAGCAGCATACTGAAATTTAATGGGGTAGTGTGCTTGTTGTACACTAGCTTATATTAGTGATGTGAATATTGAAATTATAAGTGGCATTATCATAAACCATTACAATAACTAGCAAGCTAACTGACCTAATTTCTTACTCAAGGAGGTTTTCATGTTCCTTTCTGAGTCTTTTGTGTGTATGTGCGTGTGTGTATGTTTACAAACCATATTCCATAGCCTTTTTTGTCTCTAATATATCAGATTGGTTAGAAAACAAACGTTTAAACACTTAGATAATTCTACCGCTTGTGTAATCCCACGAAACAATGACAATGAGATCATTAGATAAATTGTAACAATGTATGTTGTGTTTGATGATGAGATGAAATCTGTTGTGTTTGTTTTTTAACGCTTCTTGTCACTCAGAGATTCTTTGCCATGCGGGTACATACATTCGCCATTTTTTCCGCAGCGGTTCCAGGAAGTGAACCTCGGCCGCGGAACCCCACACCGCTCACGCCGTCTCCTACGACCGCCAATGAGCCCTCACCTCCTTGTGTCCCGCCCTGTGTTTCTCCAGAATCCGGAGGGTGTAGTTGGTCCTCTGGCCTTTGCTGTCAAACTCCACCCTCCCAGTCAAGCCATCATACTCCACCTGTGAAAGAAGGAGGGTGGGGGGGGGTCTTATCGTATGGACTCCAGACTGCACTTAGAGGGAAAGAGAGCACTGGGGAAAACAGAGTGAGATAGAATGAAAAAAAAAGACAAATCAAAAGTGAAAAGAAGTAAACAAATAAAGAGGCAGAAAGACATGGGTTGATAATGGAATGATGGAAGGAGGAAAAGGGAAGTGACAAACTGACACTGGGAGAATGGCTGCCAAAGTCTATGTGAGGCAGGTAGATGGAGATTGAGCGATAGTCTAACTGAGATAGAATGGGGGGAAAGAGAGATGAGGGAAGCACAGAACAAGTAAAGAGATGGATAAAGAAAGAGGGAGAATGGCAGAGAAAGATAAGGGTGGGTGATGGAGAGGGATTCAGACGCAGAATCAAAGATGCCATACAAAATGGCAGCCAGAAAACCAAAGGTACAGACAGGGAACCAGTTGTGGATTTGAGAAAAAGTAAGGGTCCAAAAAGAACCACAGTCAGGCGGGAACACAAAGGGAGTACAGAATCTTACCACAAGACAAAACTAACCAAAAAAAACCAACACCATTCTCTATCAGGGCAAGTGACACTAATACACCCCACATGCTCCACAGAGGGGGCCCACCCCCTGGTTGTTGGGTCCCCTGTGCCGGGGCACTGACCATGCGCAGGTAGTTCATCAGGCTGGTGCCGTGCTGCCAGATCTGGGGCGAGGTGCAGCTGAGCGGCTTCACGCCGATCTTCTGGCTGCGGTTCAGCTCCCTCACCGCGCCCACCACCACGTGCACCGCGTCGAACATCAGGGCGGAGGACAGCTGGGGGGGGAGGGGCCACGGCAGGCGCGTCAGATCGCATCAGAGCGCAGCGTCCGCTAACGAGCCGATCGGTACGGCTAGCGGCCAGTAAATCACTGCATCAGCCCGCCCGTCTTACTGCTGCAGCTAACCAATATAGCTGATAAGACACTGTCTGGATGTGTGGTAGTGAATCATTCAGTCATCAAGGCAGTGTACTGCACTGTAGGTACTGTGGGGCCTAGGTCCCAGTGCACACTAAGTCATACCACTGTTCATTCTGCCCTGATTCAGCTATGTACTGGGCATGATGTTGTACTTATGTCAACAAGTCCACACTTAGACGCGAGAGGTGCAGGAGTGGGCGTTTTTGTTTATACAAATGGCCGAGAAGACTGTCAAGCTATATGAATTGTTGTCTAGTCATGAAAACTACCATATATCAATGGGAGTAGGCAGTTTGTCTTTGTACATCGGTTATCTAGTAGGGGTATTGTGCACTGCATCGACAAATCAATGATGGTGTCAGGATACAGCTATGTTTCCTTTAGAACCTCTACCGAAAACAGCCTTGTGTGCACAGCACACACCAATATATGTATTTTCAACTTGATTTGCCAAGGAAAGGTATGATATGATATGATGTGTTTTGTGCAAGCCCTACATTTTGTGATCAGATAAACTGAAGTAATTATTTGCATATGAGAAGGGTAAATATCTGAATGCAGCCAAGGAGTGGCATAAGGTCAGCGCAAATTACAACTGTTTCATTTTAACTTACTGCAGTTTATTTGAACTGAAACAAGCAGCTTTTTATAAATAAATATTATGTTCACATTGCTCATTTTCATTTGACAAATCCAGAATCAACATTTTTCAAGTTACATAAATTCGCACTATTGTAATATCTAGCACAGCTAGCATAGTGTGTTGAGTGACAACATTTTGGGCCAGGAGGACTCACTGCAGGCCCAGGGTAGGGGCTAAGATCACACCCCTCCCTCCAGGACAGATTCAGACTTCGGAGGAACTCCAGGTAGAATGGGTGGGTGGTGTTGAACATGGAGAAGCCCACGATGTTGGACTGCTCGTCCACAATGTCATCTAACCTGAGAAGGGGGAAATCCTGGGACACAGACAGACAGACAGACAGGGATAGAGCTCAGAGCTCTTACACAGAGGTACTGTATGTTAACACTGCACCAGAGAGAGACAGATAGAGAGGGAGAGAGAGAGAAAGAGAGAGAGAGAGAGAAAGAGAGAGAGAGAGAATCAGAGAAAGGGAGTTAGACAGAGAGAGACTGAAACAGAGAGAGGGAGAAATAGGTATTGAGACAGTAATCAGCTACAGAGAAAGTGGGAGAGAGAGCCAGACAGGTAATTAGTGTCTACAGGTGCATGAACATGAACCTGAGAGAAAGAGTGAGAAAGAGATACTGAGGCACAGTGTCGAGAAGTGCACTAATAGTGCACTTAAATAGAGAGAATAGGGGAGGGAGGAGGGGGGGCAAACCATTAGTATTGTACCAGCACTGCAATGGAAGAGGGGAAAAGAAACAAAGGATAGCACACAAAGAGAGGGTCGACGAGAGAGAAGTGGAGGAGAATCCATAGACAAATGTTTCTGCCACACTGCTGCGCGTATCTCACCATTATGGTTTTTATATTCCCTGCCATATAGGATTTATGACACCTTTCCCCACCGTTCAGTTCCAGAAGATTCTTGTTCCTTGGTCATGTGCAGACAGCGGGTGGGGTGGAGTGGAGGGAGGGTGAGGAGAGGGCAGAGTGGGATTGGAGGGGGGGGGTGCATGTGGTCTTACCATAGTAGTGAGGATATACTTGTAAAACGTCGATGTCATCCCCAGTTCTGATGCCTGCGTCATGCAGAAAGACAGAGAAGGAGGCAGATCTCGGTGATTCCTTAGAGCTCATGCACTGCGCTTTTACGAGACGTGATTCAGTGTTGGTCATCTTAAAGAAAATTAAACTCTCTGCTGTTAGAACTTGGGTCATGACATTATATTTTATCAATGTTCTCTTCCACGTAAAGTATATATTATCACAGTTTGTTTTGCAAATGCATATAGATACATTACATCTACTACCATATATTAAATTTGGTATATATATAAAATTTGCTCTGACTCTATCTTGTCAAAACAGTAAATGTGTGAAAATGCATAAATCTATTGTGTCATACTGATGGTGTATCTTTTCCTTTCACGTTTTCGAATCCGTGCTTTTGTGTGAGGAACTGATGCCATTGCAGTGCACTCTGCATGGAGGGAGGTAGTGTTGCTGTGGCGACACTGACCTTTTTGAGGATGAGGTAAGAGATGGAGGCGTTGGCATCAATAATGATGGTGGCCACCTTGTCATCGCGGATCTCCTTTAGCAAGGGGGTGGGGTCCAAGCTGTCGTCCAGCATCCTGACGGACAGCGTCTCCCTGGAGATGAGGAAGCGCCGCACCAGCTCCTCCAATCGCAGCAGGCCTGGGGGGCAGAGGAACATGGTGACCAGAAGGGGGATGTAAGACAAACCAGTTAAGTTTATTTCTTAAATAAGCTTGATAAAATGGACTATAAATGTAAATAAAATAGTGCTGTTTCTTGAGGATGGCCATTAAAAAACAGAAGTAAAAGTAACTGCTTCATTTATGGGGAAGTGCCCTGTGAGCTATGTGGTAATCATGGAAACCAGCCAAAAAGGTGGGGGGGGGGGCGGAATCAATGTTCTGTCCCCCTCCCCCCAACGCGTTCATCCTAGCTGGGAAATCAAAGTAATAAGACCTGAACGTAACTGGGGAATGAAGTCTGCTGCTCGCTGGTAAGAGCTAAAACATTGGAATGTTTTCAGAGGAAAAATCTGGGCACTGTGTTCTCCCACAACCAGCCAAGGCAGCTGAATGCATCCGAGTGTGAAAATGCCTTATTTTATGATGAAGTGCTGATTTTCAAAATATCCTGGAGGCCATCTTGTGATGCTTCTGCGGCGCCACACTACTACATCTTCAAAAGGATGGCTGAGACCCAGGGCCAAAATGTTCACCCGTTAAATAAGCCACACTTCTCCCCAGTGACCTGTACCAAACCTTAATTAGCCTGTTGAGCAGCAGTGGGACCAAATATCTGATCCCCTAAATTTTCCTCAACTGGAGCCGTTAGCGCGGTGAGAGGAATTCTTAGCGCAGTTAGCGAGGCTAGGGAAATGAAAGCATCCCCTGGACTGGAATAACATCAAAATGGATGCCCGTTTGCTTGTGAAAAAGAGCAACCCTGAATCTAACGCTGACTATGTGGTGGTAGTGCACCAGTTCTTTTCCGTTGTGTTTGTGGATACCCCTGCGTTACCATGGTCCTGTGCATGGGCGTCGCTAGACCCCTTTTACTGGGGCACGTGCCCCGGTATTGATCTGCTGTGCCCCAGTAAAATCTCACCTTCGAGTTTTAACAAGCTCCTATATTTGGAAGTGGATTCATTTAGATTGATAATAACAGGAAAAGAATGGATTTTTTTCTAATCCACAATGTCAAAGCAACGCAGTTTAACCCAAAATACAAGCTGAGGTGCGCACCTTGCGGTCCGGGTCCGTACACCGCGGCGTGCACGTTACTGTCCGTGCACGGCAGTGCGCGTGTCGTAGGCATTCAAGAAAAAAAATTGTGCGATTTGAGTAATGGGGGACCTGTACCCCAGTAGAGCTTTATGTCCAGCAGCGCCCCTGGTCCTGTGCACAGAATATTTGCACTATTGTGACATTAAACCGTACCAACAAACCACACCTTGCCAATAAATGAGAATCCTCCACTGTCTCCATCATATTCAAACACTCCACGTCTCCACCGCCCGTTAAGTCTGAGTACATATTTAGATTGCAGAAAGCACTCGGCAATAATCTGCCAAAAATCTTTACTCTCATGACACATTTCCTTGTCTCATAAATACATATATTTGCTGTTCGTTTGGAACTTTTTGAGATTTTCACTTTCTCGACCAAAGTCTTTGAATTTCTCATCTTGTGCTGTGGGTGCCAAATCATGATTGCAAATGACTGGTTGTCCAAAGGGATTAGGCTGGTTGCGCTGCAGAAGTCCCCAAATGTATCATTTCGGGTAACGCTGAATTCTAATCAGAAAATTTTTTGTTGTAAGATTAATCCCTCCCGACTCGATACATGTGTTCATTATTTGTGACCAAATTTACATTTTTTTTTACTTTGTGGATAAACAAGCACAATGAGTGGGTTCTCACCGGATTACCAAAGCTCTCCCGTGTATTCTTCTGCAGAGGTCATGAATATGAATTTACACTTCCAGTGCAGCACCTCGCGGAAACGAGGCGAGATTTCGGCGCGGCGGTTCTCGATGGGTTCGCTTCAGGTTTAGCACTTGTTGATGTAGCAACAGTGGCGTCCCTTGAGCCGGCACCATCACCACTAGCATTCATAGCCATGATTTGGAACTCAGATGGAAAAGAGGCAACTGAAGACTTTGCTCAAGGCTTTTTCTTTTTTTTTTTTAAACATCTTTAAAATATCTCCATAGAAACACAGAAACGACGTTCAAAGTGAGAAAACGTTTAACGAATTTAGATTTTTTTTTATCAAAGAAATGGCAGACCTTTTGTCACAGACAAGGCCGGTTAAGAGTGAGAGAACAGGAGGATTATTGAGTGAGGAGACGGGGAAATGAGACTCACATTCGGCCTTAGCGCACACCAGACTCGTGGTCGGGTTTCCGAAGGAACGCAGAATGGCCCCGATGGCGAGGCTGAGGTCCTCGTTGCTAGGGTACAAGCTGATGGACGCGAAACGCAGGTACGGGAGCCGCGGGGTCTCCTCAGGGCCGATTTTCACATGAGGAATCTGGGAAGGGGAGGAGAGGGGAGGGGCAAGGAGTGGAGGGGAGGGGTGGGGAGGGAGGAGAGGGGAGGGAGGGGAGGGAGGGGTGGGGAGGGGAGGAGAAGGGAGGGGAGGGCGGGGAGGGGAGGAGAGGGGAGGAGAGGGGAGGGAGGGGAGGGGAGAGAGGGGAGTGAGGGGAAGGGAGGGGAGGGGCGGGGAGGAAGGGGTGGGGAGGGAGGGGCAGGGAGGAGAGGGGAGAGGAGGGAGGGGGAGGGGAAGAGGAGGGGAGGGAGGAGAGGGGATGGGGGGGAGGGAGGGGAGGGTGGGGTGGGAGGAGAGGGGAGTGAGGGGAGGGGAGGGGAGGGGTAGAGGTAGAGGTACAGTGATAGGGGAAGAGAGGATCAATAAGCACATAAAACAGGACACAAAGCAAGGAGAGACAGAAAAGCACTTTGGGGAAGGTAAATAAAACTGAGGCCGTCTCCTTATGCTGATGGTTATTACACAAGGCAAATTTGTTACACCATTTTTTTTTTTTTGATAAGCATAAAGATTGCAGAATGTAAGTGGTACAATATTTCAACATTTCAACAGCCATTTTGTAAACCACCTACTGTCAACCTAGTGGACATCATGCTTACATCACATTTATGAGAGGCCCCTGCAAGAAATTTCTCATTGTAGAGTTTTATGACCAGGAGAGCAACATTTCGGGTAGGGGATGTGGGATTTGAAAATACACCGTCTGTGACCTGTGAGGGTAACAGGGGTCAGTCCGAAGACCAGAGAGAATGAACACCGTGATAACTCACCTCCTTCTCCCCACATATGTGGCTGACAGTGGAACCAGAGGCCGGGCTTGAAGCAGGGCCAATAACAGAGACTACACCCTTCGGTAGAATCTGACACACTGATGAAGAGAAAAAGAGGAAATATTGTTCTCTAATAAACCACATTATTGATCCTGTTCCATTTTACATGCACCACATTTACGCTTTTCTTTGTGTAAGAAAATAGAAAATTCTGTTTTTGTAGTATGACAGGTTCATGGTCGTCATAACTGTAGGTGTTATTTGTTGCCATGGCACTAAGCCAGCCACAGTCAATAGTCAAGATGACCTCTTGACAACCTGCCATTTTAGCTATTTTTAATGATGAGTTGTTTAAATACAGTCACAGAAATGACAATTTAATTTATAAAAATGTGAAAGTGTATAATTAGCAACAGAGCTACAAAAACAAAAAAAAACAGTGAAAGTCGATGTTTCTCATGGAGCTGTGCCCACTTCATGGAACCCATCTTGTGCATTGTGGTCCATTTCACATTCATTCCTGATGGACACTTCCTGAGTCCGGTCCTTAGGCGGCCAGCTCCTCAGAGGCAGAGAGGCTGAGACCTTTCGCTGGTGTGGCTGGAGTGGGAGGCAGTGAAAGGGGGAAGAACTCACTGGTGTCGGTGGTCTCGTACTGGGAGTCTCTCTGCAGCTCAAAGATGTCCACCTCCACGCGGGCCCTGACCGGGCCCTCCATAATGCTGTTGATGTTCTCCCTGGCCAGCGCTAGGGCCAGCCGCTCCCCCCGCCCACACACCGACTGGTCGTCCAGGATTGCCGCTGAGGCGAGAGGGAAGAGACACGTACTGATTGGTCTGGCTCGTCAGCCAGTGGTTTCAGACCAGCAGCCCGTGGATCGGCTTGACACGGCCAGTTTTGTCCAGCAGCAAGCGGAACACGCTGGCTTCTACAAGGCACTGGCACTTCAGCTAGTGAGAGAGGCAAATGACGCACCGCGCACAGCTGTGTAGCAATTATAACTGGGCGACTCACCCATTCTGACAGAGGACAGCACGGGGGCCTGGCTGTGAGAGGACGGGGCCATGGTCAGTAACAGGAAGACAGAGTGAATCGACAGCAGCAGCGCTGGCAGAGCCGGCATCTTCTACTGCTCCTCATGGAGAACGGTCTTCTGGCTGCCTGTTCCGCCACCTGCTGGGCAGGAGGACCAATTAACACCACCAGGAATGATACTATCACCTTACTCTGCAAACGGTGTGTAATCTGGGAAGGAAACACTCCATGGTCTGAGAAACATCCTTGAAACTATTTACATGTTTTCATTGATGATACCAATAAACTAACTGGCTAACTTGCTGACATTGAGCCCATGACAAAGACACTGGTATTCACAACAAGAGCACCAACAGACAAAACAGTTATTTTACGTTATTTTAATTCCTCAAGCAATCCCATTTACGAGGGAAATGCACAACTACAGCAATAATTATAGCACTTGAAACTCTAGTGTTTATCCACAAAACATTTTTTGAAAATGCCATAGAAAGTAAAAAAAAGCATGATTGGAGAGAGAAAGCTTAAAATGGTCAGACAGAGAGAGGAAGCAGATATGAGGCATGAGCCACAGTGGGTGAAAGTGAGTCATTCTGAGCAGGGGTCTTGGTGAGCAAGCCGGATGAGGATTGGTTACTATCTTCTTCTTCTTGTAAGCGTGTTTCTGCGAGCGCAGAAACTATCCCAGAAGTGCCGTTATTTTGCCTCCGGTCTTTCCACACAAAGAGAATTGATCTGACTCGCCGGAGAGAGGACTGCTCCCTTCCTTAGTTTTTTCGGCGCATCTGTCTGCGTCTGTCCACCGGTGCCGCTAATGCGCATCATCAGGCGCGAGCGCGCGAGTGAATTTGCGCACATTTTTTTCACGCGTGCGTCACAGGGTTCCGACCGACTAACAGCATCAATTTTTTAACAAGGAGCTGCTATCCAAGAGAACATCTGAACACCAAAATATTATAACGTGAATTATACTTGTGTCATCGTTTATTATGAATAAACACAACGCCAAATGCCAGCTGTCATTTCTAGACAACAGACAGCAGAACAATAGATACCTGTAGAAGGATCATGTTGTTAAATTGTTAAGAAAGAGGACTGAGGATAATTAAAGATAGTTACGTGTCGTTAATTGTTAACCGCTGTTCAGTTTTCCCTCTCAAATGGCTCTGGTTTGGGCACTTCATTACAGAAGAGGGAAATGCATGAGTCCCACGGCTGTAGCCAATTAAAATAATGCACACTGATTTGCTGTTATAGGAGAGCCGCACACTCCTGATGACCAATTAGGATTTTTCCTAAATTTCATGCACAACCGACAACATGCAGCCAGGACTATTCATCATCAGTCAAAGTTAATGATGGCTCCAGGGGCTGGTGATTAATTAATATCATTGAACATAAGTTCTGTTGTCAGTGGACAGATAACTGCAGCGCAAGAGAAGACACAAGGGCATACAGTAGATTAAAAAGCCCGAGATGACGACGGAAAACTCCGTGAACTTGAGTGTGTGAGCATCATGCATATGTGTGTGTGTGCGTGCGTGCGTGTGTGTGTGTGTGTGTGTTGTGGGTATAAGCCTGACTGCGTCTGAGACTTGGCAGCAGTCTCATCCTATCAGTAGAGCCTCTACTATGAGAGTGAAAGGCGTAAAATCTGTGATGGTAATTATTAAGAGAGAGGAAGAAGGGGGGAGAGGAGTATATGGATATATGCACAGTGCCCTCAAGCACAGAGGAAGAGAGCGAGACCAAGTGAGTGAGTGTGAGAAAGAGAGAGAGAGAGAGAGAGAGAGAGAGAGAGGGGAGGGGGAGAGGGTACAGAGATGGGCAGAATGAGTATTATGAGGATGAGAAGAAGCTGGGGGTTGTAAGCAAGACACAAATCTGACAGTAACAATAATAGAAATGTGAATCACAGCCACAAATTGCCCTGGATTACAGCTGCACACCATCAATGTCAGTCTTATCATGCGAAAGCATTAATTCCAATGTTACCACACATAACTATTGTTAACCAACGTCTACATATTTAAACTATGGTCTCCACTCAGCAGGGAGCTTTCTCCTGGAGATTATCATAGAGTGGGCTGGTTCACACTCAGACAAGATCATGTGAGGTCTTCCCAGCATTTCTCTTTTGTTAGACAAATCCCTTAGGGGTCAGTAAACTTTGCAGTGTGCAGGTGTTTGAGTGTGCTATCTCAAAAACAAACACAGATCCCCCCTTCCCCGTCTGTCTTCACACAGAGAGCTAAACAGACACACACAGTGAGGTCACACAGGCTGCAAAGACCCCCAAAAAGAGGATTCATTTCAAATTAAAATCTAGAAGCACAATTATCAGAAAGCACTGGCACTTGGCCCCAAGCTACTTTGTAAATGATTTTCTATATTGAACTCCCCTGTAAAATAAAAGTTAATTATTATATTAAAAAACACATTAACTTTGTTTATCAATTAACTAAGGTTTAATTGTCAACCTGTATTAAATTCAAGTTTTAAAATAGGGGCCTGGTATAATAATGAACATTATAACTCGTCAGGTGAGCTGTCCATTTCCTTACATACCTCAGGCCTCAGATGACATGGCTGCTTTGGCAGTAACATTTTCTTCACAAAGACATGAAAAGCACCGTAAGAAAAGATGCACCCAGGAATGGCCTCAGGTGGCCCGATAGCCCGCTAACTTTTGATATTTTCGGTAACGCAATGAAAATCGACGGTGTGTTTGCCCGCGAGCGTGTCCGTGAGGAGGCTGCCGCAGAGTCGCGTGGGCAGAGAGCAGCAGTGAGGGGTCGGGGGAGGGAAGGGACGGAGCAGACAGGCAGGCAGAGAGCAGCGGTGAGGGGTCGGGGAGGGGAAGGGACAGAGCAGACAGACAGGCAGAGAGCAGCGGTGAGGGGTCGGGGGAGGAGAAGGGACAGAGCAGACAGACAGGCAGAGAGCAGCGGTGAGGGGTCGGGGGAGCAGAAGGGACGGAGCAGACAGGCAGGCAGAGAGCAGCGGTGAGGGGTCGGGGAGCAGAAGGGACAGAGCAGACAGACAGGCAGAGAGCAGCGGTGAGGGGTCGGGGAGGGGAAGGGACAGAGGAGACAGGCAGGGAGAGAGCAGCGGTGAGGGGTCAGGGGAGGGGAAGGGACAGAGCAGACAGGCAGGTAGAGAGCAGCGGTGAGGGGTCGGGGAGGGGAAGGGACAGAGCAGACAGGCAGGCAGAGAGCAGCGGTGAGGGGTCGGGGAGGGGAAGGGACAGAGCAGACAGACAGGCAGAGAGCAGTGGTGAGGGGTCGGGGGAGGGAAGGGACAGAGCAGACAGACAGGCAGAGAGCAGCGGCGAGGGTCGGGGGAGGGAAGGGACAGAGCAGACAGGCAGGCAGAGAGCAGCAGTGAGGGGTCGGGGAGGGGAAGGGACAGAGCAGACAGGCAGGCAGAGAGCAGCGGTGAGGGGTCGGGGAGGGGAAGGGACAGAGCAGACAGGCAGGCAGAGAGCAGCGGTGAGGGGTCGGGGGAGGGGAAGGGACAGAGCAGACAGGCAGGCAGAGAGCAGCGGTGAGGGGTCGGGGAGGGGAAGGGACGGAGCAGACAGGCAGGCAGAGAGCAGCGGTGAGGGTCGGGGGAGGGGAAGGGACAGAGCAGACAGGCAGGCAGAGAGCAGCGGTGAGGGGTCGGGGGAGGGGAAGGGACGGAGCAGACAGGCAGGCAGAGAGCAGCGGTGAGGGGTCGGGGGAGGGGAAGGGACGGAGCAGACAGAGAGCGAGGCAGCCTCGGTGAAGCCCAGGCAGGCCCCGTCTCCATGACGGAGAGGCCGGGGACAATTACTTCGATCTGTTTTTGCAGCATAACACCCAATAAATCCAGTTCACTGCACCTCTTTTTGTCTCTTCTTCTCGGGGAAACAAAAAAACATAAATGCCAAAATTTCTTATCTCCTTTTTCTATGCTTTTAACCGCAAGTGCACCCTGAATTTGTGAAACTGACTGTTAATTACTGGCCTCATGTGATGAGAAAAAGATAGTTGAAAGATTGCAAGTTAACATAATCTACAGAAATAACGTAGTAACTGGTCAATAGCATAATTATTGATTATAATGTGATAACACCTAATTGATAACATAATAATTTAAATTATTTACATAATTAAAGACCAGAACCATTATGATAATAATTTTAACCAATAACCTAATAATTTTCAAAATATTTCCATTAATAGAAAAGGCCGGGATGGTCAACAAGTACATTACAAACCTTTATATATAAAATAATGATATGATTATGATGGATGAACACATTTACTCTTATTTTTATATATTTGTAGCTTTATGAATATGCACTTGTCTGTTAATTCCATTTGGCTTTTCCAATGAATTGAAAGAAGCAAATGGCCTCCAACTAATACAATACAATACATAAAGTGGTCAGAATGTGCAAAATCAAAATGATCAAAATCAAAAAACTGGTCACATTTCTTGAAAACACAGCCATTCAGGCCATCCAAGGGTCACCAGTTTCTTACAAACCAACTAGTTCAGTCTAATGCATCTTTTCTTTAAATATTTCAGAAATGATCCTGTTTTTATTTATTCATTCTTTGTTTTTGCCTCATGAGGTGCTCCCAGCATTGTGATATTCAAATTAACTGAAAATAAGTATCATAAGAGGTGTCTTGACTGTGGTGAGGGAAACGTGTTGAACGTGTCATGATTTGAATAAACATAGCTCCTTAAAGAATTTTGGTATAGAACAAATCTCACTGCTAAATCAACTCTAGCACAGTTGCAACAGTGACCACAATTAAAAGTACTTTATCAGGGTTGATTTTGACACAGAATATTTTCCTGTGTTCTTTTACTAAAAATGACTGGACGTGGAAAAAATACTAAAATGTGCCATGTGACCTATGAACTACAAATCTGGCACGGTTTCACTTCCCATCGACCTATAGAAACATTTAAGGTTCATCAGATTGGAAAGCACAGCTTTGTCATAATCCCACAGTAAAATCAATAGTTGAAATTGATTAAATAATAGTGGCCATGTTTTCTGGAATGTATCAATATTTCTTTGTGATTAAGACTGTACCCCAAAGGTCATGATTCCAATTTTCCTGTCAGTATGAGCTATACTCAGTCAGATTTTCTTTTAAAGAATTATTTATTACAATACTAGCGAAAATTATTACGTTATTATCAGTTATTACATTATTGGTTAATCTTATTGGGTGCATCAAAGCTTGCTTCGTAATAACAGATTCAATCAATTCTTGTAAGAGATATCATATACTAGCACACTCTGTTACACATGTGTTCCACATGATAGGAAACACACAGAGGGCCAACCAAATGACATTTGGTTCCCCCCATAGACTGTAGAAAAATATGGACAAAGTCAATGTGACGTCACCCATTGACTTTCACTGGCTTGGTGAAAAGGGTTTTGAAGCCTGGGAAGTGTAGTTCGTGGGTGCCGCCATGTTGTACAAATTGGAGCCAGAGACTGCGTGCAGTGGGGACGTGAAGTCCAATCGTCCACTAAGCACGTGAGATACAGTGACTCGGTAATGACGCGAACTGTCCCTGATTCGTCCACAAAATATTACTGGCTTGTCCGCAATAACTTAACAAATCCATTTATGGGGAGACATTAGATGAAGAAAAAACACCTACTGCAACTAATTTTTCTTGTAGAAAGTAATCAAATTTTGACCGTATTGTTGCCACTGACTTACTTTAAAACAGGTGGCTGAAACACCTATTGTATACTGGAGCCAACCGCAATGTCTCTCAACAAGACAAGGAGTGAGCTTCAAAAATGCTGCCCAGTTTAAGCCACTTGCTTTCCCCTCTCTGTCCTTTTCTATTGTATTCTCTCAAATACTGCTACTGTAGCAACTGAGAGAGAGAGAGAAAGAGAGAGATGGGGGTGGGGGATGGGAGTACACACGAGATTGGGGTCAGAACCCAGCAGTGGTATTGTGAAGCAGACTAGGGGGCTGGTGTCTGTGTCATTTTTTTCCTCCTGCATAATTTTGTCACCCTCGACTAGAGCAAAATTGGTCAATCGAAGCCACGCCACCATTTTAAATACTGCGACCAAAGTTACCCGAGCAGCAAGAAACACCGCCGTGCACATCAATACCGCAGCTACATTCATGTATAAACATCTTTAGTACAAGGAAGAACAGAAAACAACTGTGAATATGAATAACACACATCAGTACATAAAAAAATGTATGAAGTAAAAAATATAAGGAATGCCTATGTCAAAAATATGGCATATAGATCTGAATCTCCACTCTAACAATTTAACACAGTACATTTATTGCCTGAGGCAAGTATTTTAGTTTATATACAATATAGCAATATATTCTAGCAAATATGAAATGTAAAACTATATATCTGAAGATGAAAATAAGCTTTCTTATACAACACTGGTGTCACAGAAAAACCTCATCTCCAAAAAATGTTAATTTTCAAAAAAAATTGTGTTTTTTTTTACTGTCATGTTTATGGTTTAGTCACATCTGGTTTTCAGCCAACTTTATTACTTAGTCATGAGACATTTATTGTTCATTGAGTTAGCTGAAGATTTTCCATGTGGGCCAAAAAACCAAAATGACAAATAAAAACTGAAAATTACAAATGGACATGCAAGATTGTTGCTTGACACCAAAAATAAAGAATTCATTTTTTCATATTTTATATTTATTCCTTACTCTTTTGATGTTATATCTCTGCACTTAGGAGGTATCACCTCTGATATGCCTACCCCCAGTACGGCAGGCTTTAAAAATGCTTTAATTTCTTTTAAGTGAGATGATATAGACAGGCTTGTTTTATTCAATAATCTGATGTGTCAGTAATGTAGACAAGACATAATCATGTACAAACTATAAATTGTACAAAGGAGTGTAAGGGAGTCAGTAAATAGCCCTTTATATATGCATGCTCAATTAGAAGTGGTCAATTAGCATAGAGTGTCATGATCTGTGGTCCCAGGTGTCGAATATTTATGCTATAACTTCATGGTAATAACCGTAGAATAAAATTAAGAGGAAGACAGACCGAAAACATATGAAATGCAAATGCTATCAAGTGAATAAGCATAATCATGTTTCACTGTCCATTGAATCAGATGTTGGATGTGCTCATATTTAATGCATTTTCTTTTTTTTTTTTGGGTGACACAGTTGTTAGAGACAAAGGTACTAATGTACGTATGAGTGTGTGTGTGAGAGAGTGCCGGTGTAAGTGAGTGACTCAGTCAGTCAGGCAGTGAGTAAGTGAGTCAGAGAGCGAGAAAGTAAGAGAGGGAAAGAGAAACAAAGAGAGAGAGAGAGCGAGAGAGAAAGAACAGAAAGGGATAATGAGACAATAATCAGAGAGAGAGGTTGTGTGGACACTGAAAGAAGTTTGCAGATGGTGCAGAATTTAAAAAGGTGTATCAGTGATGCAGTATCACCCATCTCGCTTCTGCCAGGGCCCCTTCCCTAAAATCACATCCATCTACATCTCAGCAATACCAGTCATACATTATTTATATCTATAATATGCTAAATAATTTTTCATTAAAGGCTTTAGAAATTTACCATTAGAGAACAGACTAGCCCATCAATTAACTGCTCTCCAACCCATGGATTCTGTTAAACAAATAGAACCACCTCTAATCTCAGACAACCAAGCCAGTTGTTCGGTGGCAAAAAATGTTTTATGATACCAATAAAACTCCCCTTTTCTGGAACTAAGAGTTATAAGAAGAATTTTAGGATTTATACATTTGTTGCTGCTGTAGTTGTTTTTATTGTTCTGCAACAGGCCAGAGATAATGAGTTACTCTCTATGTGATTTGGAGCACACAGTAGGTTCTGCCTGACAGAACCATTACGAGCACCATTACTGTGTGAGCTAGGTAGGGGACGTTTAGAGAAAATGGAGAGTAAAGGGGGAGATGTAAATGGAAGAAAGAGAAACAGAAAACTTTTGGAGAAAAGAGCATTGAGCAAGTGGGAATGAGAGGGAGGAGGGCGGCGCAGAGTTGTGGGAAAAATGAAAATGTGAAAATGGAAAAGTTAGGAGAATGAGAGCAGGTGAGAGAGGTAGAGCGAGACAAAAAAGCAAAAAGAGCAGGCGAGTGAAATGAGTTAGAAAAAAAGACGGGAGCAGAAAACGAGAGAGTGGGAGGATGAGAGATCTATATTTAATTGAACAGCTCTGAAACAGGCGGGACGTTCGGCGTTGTTATCACCGTCGAAACGAAAAGCGGAATAAACCGTGGTCAGATGAGATTCCCGAGCAGGAAGCAGCTCCAACAGGGCCATATCTGGTCCGAGGCAGGATCATTTATGGCTCCCATAAACCCACCAGAGGATTTATATGATCTAAACGCTTTGAAACAGCAGAATGATTGATGAGTTTGTATTTGTTCTCACAGTTTTTTTGCATGTAACCTTGACTTTTCGCATATCGTTGTCAGGTTTGGATTTGGCTATTTTGAAGGATGCTCAGATGGCTTTTGTGTTGTGGACAACCGCGCCATGAAGTTCAGAATTGAGAGAGTGGCCTCACGTTTTCCTTGACCACAGGGACCAATGCGAAAATGACTAAACATAGCTGTAGATGAAGAAGCTCAAAGAAATGCTTAAGCACGTCCCAGTGTACCGATGGGCTCCACGGTCGGGTATGGAATCCAGACCATGCCAGTGCCAACTGTGGCAGGCAGCCGTCCCCCCCCCCCCAGAGCGATTCATAATTGGCTCTGGCTTCGCCCAGATAAGGGAGGGATTCAGTCGTGGCTAACAGCATCACATCACGCATCAGCAACTCTGCCAGTCGACTGGGCATCTGAAAATACCGTATGCCTGTTGAGCTGCTCATGAAGTGTGCTCCTCTAATCCAGGTCTGTGTGAACCCAGCATGTAAACCGTGTTGGTTTAAGAAGCAGTGGCTGGGGCCGTCTGGGTAGTGTAGAGGTATAAGCCCTCGCCTACCACCGCAGAGACCAGGGTTCAATCCCCGGCAGCGGTACTTCCAACTTGGTCAGACGTTCCTACGAACACAAATGGCAGTGTTCGCGGGTGGGAAGCCGGTCAGGGTATGAGTCCTGATTGCTGCATTAGGGACTCCTACTGGTTGGTCAGGGCGCCTGTCCAGCGGGGAGGGGATTCGGGGGAGATAACGTGAACCTCCGCACGCGTTACGCTTTCCTGGTGAAACTCCTCGCTGTCAGATGAAAAGAAGCAGCTGGCGACTCCACATGTATCGGAGGAGGCATGTGGCAGTCTACACCCTCCTCAGACCAACAGAGGATAGCACATCGACCAGGACTGTGGCTGGTCCACACAGGGAATTGTTATAACAACTAAATCGGGGAGAAAATGGAAGAAAAATGGCACAAAAAAAGAAGCAGTGGCTGACATCACTTTGGAGGTGCTCATCTATGCCACCTCAATCATCGTCTTTAATCACAAGTCTTCCATGATCATACTGATGATAACACTGTGAAGTAACTTTTGCACAGAATTACTGTCCATAAACGTATTTGCACGTTGACTCAAAGCAGTTGAAAGAATCATGTTGATGAAGGTATTAAACATCCTTCATGAAGCCTTTAGATGTACATATGGCTGGATTCATTCAGTGTTTCTCCTTAACTATGACTCACGTAAGCTTTATATCCTCCACAAAAACAATTTAGCATGTTCATTTCACCCAACTCGCCCAAAGAATACCATTGTGACCCACTAAGATTCTAGATTCTAGAAGCATTTTGAGATAACAGATTCTATGTATTCTAAGATGCCTTTGCCTCAGGTCATCTAAAGATCTGGATTCAAAGGTATTTTAAGTTCACGTCAAGCAGTCACATCTCTGCTGCATACCCTTTCCCTATCGCCGACAGCAAATTTTATTACGACTCTCCGATTCTGACAGCGAATGACAACACTTGCTGCAGTGCCCTTGAGTCCGCCCCACGCCGTACCCCAGTTTCTCCGGAGCCCGGCGGTACAAACGGCAGACTAGATGCGCGAGGAGCCGACGCGCGAGCCGCAGCAGGGCGGACACATGACGCAGCGACGCCAACGCTGTCACAGTCACTCAAGCGAAAAAAAAAGAGGAACGGGCAGAGGGGGAAGGCTTTGTTTCCAAGGCCGGCGCGTGGCAACGGTGTCAAGACGCCTCAGTCTCTCCGGGGCGCACGGGCGCCGCCAACGCCGCGGCCGGGGACGTCCGTGACAGCCGGGCCGACGTAGCGCAGCGCGTCCGGGGACTGGGGGGCGGCTCCCGCCGTGCGCCCCGTCAGAGGCGTTTCCCTTTAAAAAGGGACGCTAACGTCAGAGCTGGCACTTCCGCGCCGCCCGATGGGCCTTCGGGGGCGAGTCTTCAAAAAAAAAACCAGCCCCAAAATATGACCTCATCCTGGCTAACAGCCACCGCGCCTCCTGAGAAGACGAATACGCAGCGCCGGTCTGCGGACCCCGCAAGAGGGGCCCCGGAGCTGGGTGGAGCTGGGAGTGACCAACGCCTTCTCGAGCGTTAGACATGTCTGGCGAAGTGTCACCGGGAGCAGAGTGTCCCATTCGCACCCCGTCACCGCGTTCCCCTTTCCGAGAAGCGACAGGGTCTCCGTCACGCCGCAGAAAGAAAAAAGAGAGAGATCTCGGCTATTTTGAGGAGCGGCGACAGCATCCGCTATTGTCAAGTGCGAGGTCCGCACAAACAAGGATTTGAGCGGCATTTGCGAGGGAGCCTTCGCTTATTTACATGTGTGCGTGACACGTGTTAAAACTGGAGTCAAAAACACAAATAATCAAATCACAATCTCAGGAGCCCTGACTTCAGGACTGAAACAAACCCTTTTTCAGTTTGAACAACGCTGGTGAATGGAAAATGCATGTCCATAGTGCAGCAGTACAGCACATATTACGTTTCTTACACAGTTGAGTAAATTCAAGCAAATATATTCCCAGACTTATTTTCACTCAATTTCCTTACTGTGGGTGCAGAAGGACAGTTTTTTAAGGACAGTCAACCACACTGTGCACCAGTGGCCCTAGGGACCCTAACAGCTTTGTTAAAATCCAAGAGCAGGAGCACTTTCACCACATCTGTCTGTGCTCCTGTCTCTGCAGGAACACAGCCGACACTTTGCCAGGGGAACCTGTTAGCTGTGGCTCAAGGGTTTGAGAGGTCCTAAGGTAGACACACAGTATTGTCAATTTCAGACCAGCCCAATGCTGTAACTCTGAAATTGTACTGCCCTGGTCTGCACAGCAGGGAAAATAGCACAGAGCTGATTGATTGCAGGACCGGCAGAACTGTGTCTCTTAAAGGATTTATACATGGGATAATGATCCCTACCCACGCATTAAGGACACTACCACGAGAGCTGCTATGCCTTCTGCATGCAGGTAATTTAATGGGGGGAAAAAAAATCTGTAGTTTTTTAACCCTCAGGCCTTTTCCTTCCTTTCTAAAATAAAATTGCAGTTCTGCTTCATTGGTGAAGTACTCCTACTAAAGGAGGGTGCTGTTCTATGGCAACTTAAAGGGTAACCTCATCAAAAATCTAATCAAAATAAAATTTAATGTGCTGTTCCTTGCAATTGTGTTATGATGTGTATATTTTTAAAGCACGCCATTTGTTTTCAGAACTAAAAAGAAAAAAGAAAAAAAAAAAGCTAATTTGGAGGCAGTACATGGTTTCGTAATCCACTTCAGGCAATATAGCCCTCAAACAAAGCTCAGAGCTAGCTAGTCCTCTTCTCTTCCCTACAGATCATGCGCGCTCGCAGCTAATAAGGACCGTTCCAAGAACATTTGGAAACGTACCAGCTAGATTACAGTTTTTGTTAGATAACAGCATGACAAGAACGTTTTTAGAACGCCAGGTCTGCCCAGGTCGCGGAAAAAAATGTTCCACACATATGGCACACGTTCATACACACATGCTGGTAACTTCTCCGGCTGGTTACGAATTAGATGAGAACAAACACAATGGAGTATACATGTCTTTCTGAAATATTCTTTCTGACATAAAAATAAGGTAGGGACATCCAGAAAACTTGGCTAAATGCTTGGTTTTATGAAACAAGGTGTTTCACGTTTTCTTTTTTGCATAATTTAAGCCAGTGTTTCTCAACCCTGGTCCTGGGGACCCACTGCCCTGCATGTTTTAGATGTCTCCCTGCTCCAGCACACCTGATTCAAATGAATGGGTCGCCATCAAGCTCTGCAGAAGCCTGATAACGGCCCATTCATTTGAATCAGGTGTGTTGGAGCAGGGAGACATCTAAAACATGCAGGGCAGTGGGTCCCCAGGACCAGGGTTGAGAAACACTGATTTAAGCCATGTAGCTAAGTTGTAGATAAACTCTTCACTTTTATACAGTAAAATTGTTTGTGACTCATTGCATGGAATTAAAATTTAGAGAATACACATTTTAACTGTCTCGTACCGGCAGAGAGACGTGTAAAACTCCCCCTTCCAAGTGCGTTCCGGGGACTGAAAAGAAAGATGTGTAATTAGAAGAATGATGTGCTGCTCACTTTCAACTGCTCAGCTTTAAAATGAAAAGAAATATCAATATTTCAGTTTGAAGCAAATTCTATAAATGGTCTTTACAGTGACATGCTTTGAAGGCTGGCTCATATGGAGACTCAAAGGAAGCTGGCTTCTTCACAAGGAGTCTGAAATGAAATGTGCAGTCATGGCTCGAGCGTGACGGAGGGGGAGCGGCGCACGCTGAGCGCCTGGCGCTCCTGTGGAGAGGGAGCTTTCCCGCTGCGCGCCCAGTCTGTGAAAAGCGCTCAGCGGCTATGTTGATCTGTAAGCTAAGGGAATTTTTTTTTTGGTTAAGTTACGCTTAAACCAAAAGACTCTATGAGTCCTAATCTAAAATTAACTTTAAAATTCAAATTCACGTTCGAGGTTCACTTCCTGGTCCTTGTAAAAACATACACAAAGAGTGAGGTCCCTAGCCGCCATTGTGTACGCGGGAAAGATAAAGACCACTGCTGGCTCCTTTTGGCTCCAACCGCAACCCTACCGCCTTCAAAGATAACCTCCCGGCGGGACAATTTAATGTGTCTGAAGACTTCGCCGTGACCGCGGTGACTCTACGGCTAAGGTAAGAGACATGAAAAAGTGGCTCAAAAATAGAGGTCACAGCAGTCAGCATACCATTAGCTGAGTGCACCAGAGCTCTCTATTCTCGCAGAGATTCTGCTTGAAACTAATGCTGGCCCGAAATCAGAACACGCTGTTTGTAATTTTACGTACTCGCCCATTGCAAGTTATTTAAACTGGTACTCTTCAAACACTGGAGGATCTAAAAATCTCATGGTAATTTTCAGTAGAAAACTATTATGGTACTACTAAAAAATGAGAGCGATGCGAGGTGCTAAGGGTATATTCAAACCAAAATACTCTCTTTGGAATTGCACAGATAATCCATTGTATATATTTTTTTATTTCCTTTTTCTTCCCAGAGTTGACCAATTATAACTGGAAGATATATAAAATATAATTTTTTATCAGGGTTGGTAAATCACATGTTATGACCAAAAAGTTGTAATTTCCACAAATAAAAGATCTCTCCTTAGAGTACGAGTGTGAAATATGGTCTACAGACAGGCTGTTAGGCTATTAGGCTATTATGCTGCATCTTATTATGCTCCATACTTCGGAGAGCCAACATAGAAAAAATGTATATTCTTATGTGATCATGCTTATAGATTGTTTGATGATGACTACAGTCATGCAAGTAAACATTCCAATAAATCTTTCAAATAAATATTTGCTTCAATTTACTTTCAGTTTCCTGAACATTTCAGACTTCTGAACAACAATGGGTTTGTGTCTCTTTGATTAAACTGTAGAATTGGATCAGGGGGCAGATCTGCTGTGGAAACAGCCACACACAAATGCACGCGCACACACACACACACACACACACACACACACACACACACACACACGCCACAAATACGCCAGATACACCAATACGCCTTTGAGTTGCTGTCAAAAATAAAATCAGCAGGGGTCAGCAGTTCTAAAATCTTCTTTTCCATTATCTGTATAACTTGTGTTAATTGAACGTGACTGTCACCTACTGTCAGGCATTAAACTTAATTGATGCTGTATGGCACACATTAACAAATGGAAACCATATCAAAAATAAATATTTTAGCAAATGGCTACATATGAATCACACTATCGACTGCTTGCATTTCTGGGCACTAGAAAAGGATCGACACCAGAGGGGGGCGGGGGGAGGGTGTGTGTGGGAACATGATGAATTGTTATTACAGAGAAGAGCTAGATTATCACATGTACTGAACACAGTACCTCCTGAAGGCATTAATAAAGAACTGAAGCACTTGTGTTTTCTGTTATAGACTCTTGTTTTCTGGAAATGTATCAAGCTCAGTGTTCTCTTTATCCTTTATAATCTTCTCACTAAGTGTGAAGCTAATGATGTCAAAATGTATCGTGCACGTTGTAATCTTGTAACACTAAAAATGCATATAGAAGGGCCTCCTAACCCGGTAACTGGAAATCTACTGTCCTGTAGGTTCTTTCGACCTTAAAAAAGCACACCCAATTCAACAGCTAGCGATCTCATTGAGCTGCTAATTGGCAGAAACAGGTGTGCCAAATTAGGGTGAAATGAAAACCTGCAGGACAGCAGATCTCCAGGAACAGGGTTGGGCAGCCCTGCTCTATAGCATGTTCATAGAATATAATTGCTGGTCTCACAATATGTACAGTATATTTGGCCATGTGCACATACACACACACACACATATACACACACACACAAACTGAAGTCACTGTCATGTTCATGAAACCAGCTTGAGGTGATATATATTTTGTGACATGACACATTATCCTGCTGGATCTATCTATTTGAAAAAGGTCAGACTGCAGCCATAAAGGGACGCACATGGTCAGCAACAATGCTTAGGCATGCTGTGGCATTTAAATGATGGTCAGTTGGCATTAAGAGACCTAATGTGTGCCAAGAAAACATTCCCCACACCATTACGCCACCACCAGCCTCCCCCGGTGACACAAGGCAAAATGGATCCATGGATTCAATGCTGTTTATGTCTGACCCTACCATCTGCATGTCACAGCATTCACCAGCCCAGGCAATGTGTTTCCAATCTTCAGTTGTCCAGTTTTGGCAATCACACGCCCACTGTAGCCTCATATTCCCGTTCTTAGCCGGCAGGAGTGGAACCCGGCGTCGTCGCCTGCCGCTGTGTCCCGTCCGCTGCAAGGCTTGATGCATTGTGTATTCAGAGGCGCCCTTCTGCACACCGCTGTGGAAAACAGCTGTTATTTGAGCATTTGTAGCCTTTCTGAAAGCTCCAACGAGTCTGCCCATTCTCCTCTGATCTCTTCCATTAACAAGGCGTTTTCGCCCGCAGAACTGTTGCTCACAGGATGTCTTTTGTTTATCGCACCAGTCTCTGTAAACACTAGAAACTGTAGAGCAGGAAAATCCCAGGAGGGCAGCTGTTTCTGAGATGCTAGAACCACCATGTCTGGCACCAACAATCACGCCACGGTCAAAGTCGCTTAAATAATGCATGTTGTTCCTCCTGATGTTTGGTCAAACGACAACTGAACCTCTTCACCATGTTCGCATGCTTTATATATTGAGTTGCAGCTGGTTTTGAAGCAGCAGGCTATTTGTGTAAACGAGCAGGGGTACCTAATAAAGTGGCCACTGAGTGCATATCTGGAATAAAATGGAGCTGTTTGCTTTTCCGTCTGTGGCGAGTTGATTTTGATAATTGCTGAGCTTCAAACTGTCTCGGCGAATAAAAACAAAATACAATTTCAACTTAATCACCAGTCAAATGAAAGGACAAATGTTCATTGAGCCCAGCCCCGTGTCAGATTTAATTTGTTTCTTTTGAGTGCTATGTGATTTAGCAGCTGATTAAACCCCCTCAAATACCCCATAGTTGAAAGTGTGGACCAAAACATAAATAGATGGAAAATTCAAATGAGAGAGCTCCATCTCTTTATCTGACCTAATTTCCACCAAGCCTTACCAGCATGCACTGCTTGGCTTACTGTGCTGCTGCATAGGGGTTCACTTCAGACACAATGTTCTCATATCAGGGAAAGAAAGGGTGTTTCTGGGGGTTGAAACACGCTGTCAGATTGCCTAATAAAAAATTCTTCGAATAAAAAATTCACATTGCCCCTTCTATTGAAAATAATAATATCAAATCTCTGCTGGTCATGGATATCTTGTGTTACTTTCTTTAGGTGGACATGAATGTTTTCACAAATGGAATTTTTTAAATTTCATCCCTAACCAATATAAATCTTAAATATGTATCTGTATGGACTGAAGAAGGGTAGAAATTATACATTTATCATTGTCCAAAGAATTAGAAAACGCACCCTAAATTCTCATTTCTGTGTTCCATTGCTGTAACTGATTACCTCAGTGAGAACAATGCATTTTTACATTAAGTACAATAATACTACTACTACTACTAATAATAATAATAAGATTATTAATAATAATAATAATAATAATAATAATAATAATAATAATAATAATAATAATAATAATAATAATGTCACAAAGCTGAATATTCAGCTAATGCATAGTTTATATTTTAAATTTTAAGAATGCTCAACAATGTCAGAAGTATTATTATTTATTAGTTAATCTGATATCCAATAGTGGATGTGACCTGACAGATTTCTACTTACAAAAGAATAGAAATGAATTGGGTCCATATAGCACAGATAATTGATCTCGAGGCACTTTATAGTGGAGGATGGGTGACTCACCTCAACCAGCACCAGATTCTCCGCCCACCGGGGTGATGCACGGCAGCCATTAGGCTGAAGAACACTCGCCACACACAAGGTGTGGCGGTGAGGGAAGGATTTATTAAACCAATTAAACTGGGAGGTGATTTGATTTCCGGATTGGGAATTTTTCCAGGACTCCAGAGAACTTGCTAATCTTCGGAATACGTGCCACGGGATCTTTAATTACCGCCGCATGTCAGCAGTTTGCTTTAACGACTCATTCGAAAGATGACATCAGCTTCCCGTCGCTCCGCTGGGGGTACTGCTTCGGTCCAGAGGGAAGACTGCCCCCTACAGGGCCGACAGCACTTCCTGCCTCGGCCTGGTTTCCCGGGAGACCGTCCATTTAAGCACTGCTGTAGTCAAACTCTGCCCTACTTATCCTCAGCATCAGCCATTAGGCAGAAGCAGAATGCAGCCAGCAAGGCTGCGGGTGCAAGTGCAACCATTAATTTTAACAAGGAGAACATTGTCCTAATTTGATGTCACTTTACTGATCCTTCCACTGATGAAAGGTTAAAAATAATCATATAGTTTATGTCTATAGCTATATCTAAAGATACATTGATAGTTTATATGTCTTACCTCCAGTACCCTGCTTCTGAAACACACGTCTTCGACTGAGCTGTGTGGCCCGGCTATATTGAGAGTGGATGTGACTGCCCCAGAGACAGAATTCTTATTGCCATTATATCAGGCAGATATTTCCAGGACGAGGGACAGATATCTTGTAAAACTGTTACCTTGTAATTGGCACTTATATTAGGGAGAAGTTCCCCTTCTTGACACAAATCGATAGGAGCAAAAAAGGGGTAAAAGGGTCAGGGGATGATCTAAAGCTGTACAAACCAGAAAAACATTCCATTGTTTGAGCTGACATTTGGACACTCATTAGTACTCTTTCCTGCCCAACAGTTACGTCGTATCCACATCCAGCACAACTAGCGGGCTACACACTGTAGAAAACATATCTATTAAATGTCTAATCCACGCTTTTTAGTACATTTTTATTTTTAGCAGACACTCTTATTCAGAGCAACTTACACAGCTCACATTCTTTTACATAATCAACACAATCCATTTAGCTGGATATTTACTGAACCATCCCTGGTTAGGTATCTTGCTCAAGAGTATAGCATCCCACACTGAACCTACAGTCTCAGAGCTTCAGGACCAGTTCCCTCCCCATCATAGTACAACGCCGCCTTTCTTTTTTGAGTATCTCTGAGTATACTTCAGCTTATAGTACAGTTATTGGGCCTCATTCACTCCTTTATTCCAAAATTCTTCTGACTTTTGTTGTTAATAAAAGTTCCTTTGAAAAACCAACATGGAATTCATGAAATATGTGCAGGCCTTTGATTTTGTGCCTGTCCCGGATGTATCAGGTGATAAATGTCGACTGTTCATAAACTGGATGCGTGTGCCTGTTCATGGTGACTAGCATAAGGACACACCCAAGCAATCCCATAAAAAGCATGGCGACCTCGGGGTCGCGTGCAAACATCAGCCACTCGTCGCTCTCCGCAAACGTATCTGTGTGGCGCTTAAAGAGCAAAGGACGCCCTCCCTCCCCAAGGCACGATGGGCCAACTAATCCAAAAACAGCAAATATGCCATTGCTAAGTGTTGGGTTTGGCTTGGTGCTTGATGGGCTTTAAATTATCATTATGAATCCTCATCGTCAATCACTTTAATCAATAAACATAATAAAATACATGTGTTCACAACAAGGTTATTTTTGTAAACTAAACTGAAGACTAAAAGATGAAAACTAGGTGTGAAAAACATTGTGAACTGAAATAAAAATAAGATTTTGGAAATACTAAAACTAATCTAAAAATAGCAAACCCACTCTTAAAATAAAACTAAAGTGAAATTGAAATCAAAATTGAAAACCAAATAAAAATTAAATTTGAGGATTCATATAGGTTAGTTAATTTCATTAAAATCAATGGCCTATTTATTTTTTATATATTATACTATTAATATAATAATTGTATTGATTTTTTTAAAGATTGTTGTTAATATGAGTTTGTAACCAAAAATGACTGAATAAATAATAAAGTATTCTGAATAGACACATCTTCAGTATATAATTATGCATTTGTGCATGTTTCCAAACATACAGATTTTGATCATACCAAACAGCAAATTGAGATAAGTAAAAAAATGATGAATGCTAAAATATTTATGGAAACAAACACAGGAACAAAGCACAGTTAACAATCAAATCTGATCGTATGCATGTTTCATGAATTGAGTTTAATTTCTGAGATTTTCTTGCTAGAATGTATCGTTTCTATATTTAAAAGAATATATATTTATAACTAGCCAGGGACAGCTTTACATGTACGAAGGGAAGAGATGCATGCTATGCAATGTTTTATAAATGAATCATTACATAATGCATCCTTGAAGAGATAAATTAATGAGTTATGAAATATGCTCACAATAAGCTGCACATACAATACACTTTTTAAAGATGGATGATATTTAGCGGAATCTGTTATTCAGACCAGACCTTAACAGAGTCTGTTATTCAAATCAGATTTGGTTTTTTCTTTGACTTTGTATTTAGAAGATAAGGGGCAAAAATATTCCCTTGGTAGTTCAGCAAACGCATAAAATTCTATCTGGATCGGCGCTGGAGCAGCTAAGGAAAGCGATCCCTGGAAATGGAGTTTAGCAGGGAAACCTGGTTCACTGCTCACAATAATTACAGAACCTGTCCGCCAGTAGCAGTGTTACCTGTCTAATCTGTATTAAGGGGTGAAATAGGATGCCTGCCGCTGTCATCGTTATTCACTTCAGGTCCTCCGCTTCGGTCTTGTTGTTGATCATGCTCTCCCCATGGCTGCTTATCTGTCTCCATATAAAACATAAATACTGATTAACAGTGCCTTCCGTAGCCTGTCGAATACTGGGGAGAGTTCAGTGTGTAAATATTGCACATCAATTTGCACAGGCCTTGTGGGAGGTGAAGTCCAAAAAAAATAAAGGTTTAAGGAACATTTATAGGCTAGTTCTGGGATTCAGGTCCCATAACCACTTGTGAGAGGGGAGTCTTTTTTCCTGAATGTATTTTAAATGTTTAAATAATGTTGTTTTTTTTTGGTTTTTATTTGGATGATGTTACCTCCGGAAAATCCACACAGTGAAATAATGTGTGGAAATTAAGATTGATTTATTTATTTATTGACTGACTGACGGACTGATTGATTGATTGATCGATTGACTGATAGATTGATTCATTGATTCATTGATTGGTTGGTTGGTTGGTCGGTTGATTGATTGATTGGCTCGTGTAGAACGTAACGGCAGTTGAAATAGTCGTGCCTATTACTGTCTCCGAGCGTCGAGCCTAATGATGCACCCTCATTTATCGATGCCCCCCCCCCAAACAAGTGCACCACAGTGGAACCGCTAACCCATTTGCAGTCTGAGAACTGAGCGTGCTCACGCAGGAGAAAGTGCCTTTGAGACAGAACAACCGTTCCTCTGGAAAGACGTGCTGCGCATTAATTTGAGCGAAGTGCACGTTCCTAGCATTTAGCATTCCGCTATTCACACCGAGCCCACGCTGGCAGGACGGCGGCTTCTAAGCGCTGCGCAGAGGACAATGCCATTAGCTCGCCACTGCTAGGAGGTGCCTCGAAATTAAGGTGAGGCACTTTTTTTCGCAGGCAAATCATTATGGCCTTTTAACAACCACTCCAAATCACCCCGAAGGCCAATTCAGCATTGCCGGAGGGCTGGAGGTGATCGCATAGAATCTTCTCCTCAGCTTCTGAATGGGTAAGGCCAAGAGAAAATGGCAAAAATATAAATGATTATGTTAATCACAATCCACTAAGGCTTAGCAATGCCTCGCCCATTAACGGGTGACACTAATTCATTTCCTTTGAGTTCTCAGATTGCGGGAGAACTCGTTCAGAAGAGGAGAGGCAGTGGCTTTCTGTACATTCTACATAATGCACACCCTTTGAATTGAAGCCTAGCATATTTGCTAGTGCCCTCCAGGGTGTCTCCTGGCTCAAAATGGGGCTTAGGTGGTGACTTTATGCAACAGCGTCTGCAGTCAGTCTGGCTTCACTGCCATTGTCAACTTGACGTCAAGCGTCGTTTCTTTATATTTAGCCACACTTAGAACGTGAAGTTCTGGTTGTCAAGAGACCGCCACAATGCATTGAGATAAAGAGGCTATAAAAATGAAACAAAAATGGGAACAATTAAATTAAATATTTACTGAAGGGTTACATATTGTAAGTGCCAGAATTGGGGGGGCGATATAGTCCATGCTGTATACACAGGAATAGTTTACTGTATTTAAATTACGTATACACATTCACTCAGAGAATGCTTGCACCATCCCTTTTGGTATTACTTGTTCCTTAAACAACATTTTTCAGAAAAAAATGTTGTTTAAGCTTTTCAGAATTTTATTTCTCAGTTCAACCTGCACAGATAGGCAAAGACATCCATCCATCCATTATCTATACCCGCTTATTCCTGGTCAGGGTCACGGAGGTGCTGGAGCCGATCCCAGCACGTATTGGGCGAGAGGCTGGAATACTCCCTGGACAGTTCGCCAGTCCATCGCAGGGCATGCACACCACTCACTCACACACAATATAGACTCTACAATTAACCTCACCTGCCTATCTTAATGCATGTGTCACAAAGAGAGACTTCTTAACACAGACTGTGTTGAAAGCAACACAAAATGTGTTGCCCTTAACTAGACATAGAGCTGTGTTTAAAAAAATGACTCATTTTTTTTTACTGTTTTGAGGGTGTAGGTTAATGCTAATACAGGAGAATCCACTTAGCTGCATAACGGATTAGTGCATAATTCGGGTATTTGCATAGAATTGCCAAATCCTGACTCATTTCCCATTCATTCCATTCCATCGGATATTTTCATGGAATGTGTCCAATTGCATCGCACAATGCTCCATATATACACCTTAAAAGTCAGCAGATGCAGCATAAATAAACCAACGGTTGCCCTATAAAAACACAAAGCTGTCAGTGCTGGCGACGGCAGGCGGCTTCCGTTGAAAGTCGTGTCGATAGTGGACGCCTGAGCGCCACGCGTGGTCTTCGGCACTCTCTGCCAGCCTCCTTCTGTTATCCAATCAGGCGGATTCTTTTGTAGTGCATCTGAGGTTGCACATAAACTAGAAAGCAGTCCAAACTTCAAAAAAAAAACTTGAAAAGCAGTGTCATTCTTGATCAATTGTACCAATAAACGCAAAACCATTTCTAATTGTTTTATAGGTGCTTTTTTTTACACACGATTTCTCCTACTGGCAAATTAGGCACCTTGATAAAACACTTAGCTGGCCTGCCTAAGACATTTTAATGCCGTAAAAACCCTGCCCTCCATGCGCCTCTCCCTCTCTGCCATTTAAAGCACTGCTTTGAAATGATATGGAATCTTAACTCCTGAATACATATTTCTGGCAAACAATATCCCTATTCTTCCACCTAAAACCTCCCCATCATCTCCTTACAATCCTCTGTGGAAGAGTGCAGGATTCTCTGAGGTGCAGTGATTTGATTCTCTCAGGTCCAAGGTGTCAATAAGACATTGCTGGAAGTCCAGATCAAACAGAACAGGAGTCCCCTAAACATTTACAAATGGAATTAAACTGAATGCTCTTGGCCTGCTTACCAGCAGGCAGTACTCTGCAGGCAAGAGACTATACGCTCGCCATTTTATCTCACTCTGAGAATCCATTTGTTTCCAGCATCTACAGTAAATGATTGTGGAGGAATGTACAGTGTATGTCATAATCAGGAGGAGAGATTAATCACCATGCAGGCATTTGGCATCTGAGACCTGGCCGTTCCTGAAAATGGAATTACCCGGGAAACCAAGAGAGGAGATAATCAGCGTCCGGGGTGGTGAAACAATCTTTGCCTCCGTGATTCACTCTGTCACCCGTGTGCGTTTCTCATCTGCCGCGCGCAAACTCCCCGCCGGAGACGAGGCGCCGGATTCCGGCTCCCCGTGTCAGTCAAGCGCCCTGCCGAGGATCTTTCGGATTGACAATATGGCTGACATGCGCAGTAGATGTGAGCAGAATAAGAGAAAACACCTCAGTAACTGCTAGAATAGCATGCCTTCGTCGGCTGCTTTCGTTTAAGAGAGAGAGGGCGTCGCGTCTTTCACAATTTCACAAACCTTCTCTGAGTGTAAATCTTTAATGCTAAACAGCTTTAATTAGGTGCTATAATATGTTCAGTGCACAATAACACTGAACATATTATGTCCAGCTGATGCCTGAGGTGAAGTCTATTCCTGTATTCGTCCCAAGTGCTCCTGTGAATATTACACCTTCCTCCTATCTCAGGTGCAGACAAAGCACACTGAAAATGGTGGTTCCTGTTGGATACTCACTGATTCTGCGAACAGAGCCACTCAGAAATAACTGCGTAATTTTAGCAATGCCGACAATAATCACATGATCATTATGGATCTACACCTGTTCATTCACTCTAATAATTCATGATGCTCACATATGTCCGCACTTAAAAATAACACAACAGTGATACAGAGGTATCGTTAGAGACTACTATCTGCCTATGTATACTTTTTTTTTTTTGGGGGGGGGGGGGGCATTTCCTGTCATGTCTCAATGTCTAAACTGACAGCCCTCCCCCTGAAGAGTCCACTGAGCTCATACAGAATGCGCAGCCACAGCAAGCTCAATCTTCGTCCTGTCCTTGTACTCCTCCTCATCAGCCTCCGGAAGCATGAAGTCTCTTTCAAAAACAATTTTACACAGCAAGTAAAGTGCAAAACAGAAACTTGTTCCATATCTTAGGGCTAATTAGGATGGAATTCACGGAATATATTGGAGACATCCTTGAATTTCTGGGTCATGTTCGCCCGAAAGTAAGGACAACTCAGAAAAAGTTACATTCTCATTTAAAGGGTCTTTGTTCTGCCGTTGCACCACAAGGTTTTCTTCCTTTATGTAGAAATAAAGCAGAGCACGAACCATTTCTTTTTCGGTGTGCCCTGTTTGTCTTAATGAACGAGGCAGTTGTGGCATCACGGTTTATTGGGTTTATCGTGCTTCCCTCTAACGGGGCCAAGAGGAAGATCAGAGAGATCGGCCTGTGGCCTCTGACTTCAGCTGTGACAGCACCACAGGCCTTGCCCACGTCACATTTAGCAAACAACTGAAGCAAACACTGGCCGTCCCTGGGAAATGTCCTGGTGAAGTAATTGTCATGAGAGGCTCGGGAATGGCTATAGAATTTACGCACACGAAAAACAGAGTCTCTCGCGTCCCGCTTGCGCTCTGTACCAATGCAGGGTGAATCATTTCACTTTACGTTGTCACTTCACTGTTTAGTCATTCCTGTTCTCTTGACGGCTTCTAAAATAATTGGGTGACTATGTTTTAAAATCTTATTTAAAAAAAAATAAGTAGTAAGAATATTATTTTAAAATATTTATCCTCATACGTAATCAACACAGACTCAACTGCTGGTAAACAAATTATGCTAAGCCACGTTGAGCTAAAATATGAATTAATATATGTTATTAGAATTTTAGGTTATTGGCTGTCTGGTTTACACGGTCGGTTATACAAGATGTATGAGAAACATATTTGGTTTTAATGGATAAAGGCTAGTTGCCTTACACTAGTTGCCATAACAATTGTGTTCCATGTTGAGAAACAATTGCCACACATCAAAAAATGATGCAAAGAATCACATCAAAGCTATGACCAATCATTTGCCTGTAAACCAATTATGTTGTTGAAAAATGGGACTACAGGGAACATAAAAATGGGACTACAGGGAACATAAAAATGGTACATTTTAGGAACATGAAGCAAGTCCAATGACGTGCAATTATAAATGTCTTAATACCTTTTTTAAACAAACTGTTAAATATCAGAATATATTAGTAAATATTCTAGCAGGGACCTATTTTCCAAACAAGAACATGATACGAAGGGAGAAATTAATGGATAATGATCAATGTTATGTGACTGGAAAACCAGTTTGTCCATACACTGATGTTTGTTGGTTATCTAGTGAAGTTATATTGCATTTGGATCCCAGATTATGAAAATCAATGCTAACACTGCACTGGAGTTTGAAGGGCTGTCTTTTTATCCCTGGCTTAACAGTGATATTCACATTTCAGTAAAGACCTGTCACACTATTATATAAATGTGCATTATTCTATTAATATGCATCACTTTCCCTTGTCTCTGCTCTCTCTCTCTCTCTCTCTCTCCCTCCTCTCTCTCTCTCCTTCCCTCCCTCTTCTTACTGCTCTCTCTCTCATATTTTACTCCTGATAGAATATCATGTTTTAGTATACACAGGAATATATCATTTTTACTAATTTGTTTATGCTGTTATGTACAAATGCATGAAAAACATAACAGAAATCATTAGGGGTCAGGGTGTGTTGTGGGTTGTACAAAGGTTGATAGAAGCAAGAGTAATTATCGATCTTGTTTTCAAATTTATAAGCTGAAGCAAGATCTGATTTTTTTTTTTTACAGCCACAAGGTATGTTGATGTCGATATCGGAGGTTGAGCTTATTATAGCATTTCAGTTTGGGAATATGGAAGACCAAAGGTTCTCTTCTCTTCTCTCAATCTCTCACCTTCACAGCGTGAAGATCAGAAAGCAAGGCATCACTGCTTGTTGTTGTGTGGTCCATATCAGTACAGTCAGGTCAAGAAGACATATAACTGCAATATATTCCGCACTGGATTACCAGGGAGACCCTATTATCCTCCTCTCATTCTATAGATATGAGAATCCTGTCTATAGAGAAATGGATGAGGCAGAGGAAGGGGGAAGAGGAAGTGGTTTAGGATGACTGGCAGACGGGTCAGGCATCTGATGGATCTGATAGAACAACATTGAATAGAATCTCCCATCGCCTCGGACAGAAGGCTCTGGTGGAGAAGAGGAGGAAGGGAGAGGTGTTCGGATGTCAGTCACGGAAGGGGAATGGAGAGGGAGACACGAGGAGAAGGAAGAAAAATGAAAAAAAGAGAAGACAGAAGAGGAAGAGGAGACAGGAAACATGGTGGACCAGATATGAGGAGGAAAATGACATGTATTACTGTAACACCACCGAGCCGGTGGCGGAATTGAGGGAAAAAAGCCACAATTATGCTATTGTGTGGAGTTGCCGTTAAAACACAAAATCCCTAATCTGGAGGACAGCACAAGTTAAATAACGAAGCGGAGAATGTGAAGAAATTCTAATCACATCTCTTTAATAAGTCGTTAATCAGCATTGTTAGATAATTGTCATTATTATGACTTCATTCATAATTCATGTGTTATCACATCCAATTACTATTCATTTTGCCCAAGCAATTCGAACAGTTTAGTTCTATGAACAGCAATGTGCCTTGATTGATAGCACGGGGCAGATTTATGTTCTGCTTTGAAGAGTTGAAGCTTTGAACCTTTTTTATTTTTTGCATAACAGGGACCTATCGGTGTGTAGTGGCCATTTTCATTTGAACGGAGGCTGCTGTTAAGCTTTAGAAATGGAAAGCTCTGGCTAAATAAAAGGAATAATGCCACTTTATGTCATGTGAGTCAAAAAAAACAATTGTGCAGTGTTAGGATGAAAAAAGGGAGAAACATTCAGAGCTGATTGAACCTAGACTTTAATTAACCGATTTGTTTAGACATTGTGTTATGCAAATAAAATAAAATTGTATTAAGTACTAGAAATCGAAAGAGCAAGCAGCTCTGCCATTAAAGGATTTGGTTTGTCTTGAACATGGGTTTTTTTTTTGATCCAAAAACAGAATTCAATACTGGACCCTGACCTCTCTCTGGAACTTCATGGTTTAAAAAAATCAGCCGGGAGTCTTTTTTCCCCCTTTTTTCCTTGACTTTATGGATTCTTTAGGTGTGCAAAGATTTTCTTAAAAGAAAATAATAATAACCCACTAGGTTGCCATCTCAGAGGTGGATTATTGCTATGCTCAACTGTCCAGATTGCATTCTGCCCACCCTTCAGCGAATAAAAACTGCTGCTGTAAGGGTTTTAACTGATACAGATAAACAAAAAAATTGATCACATATCTCATATCAAAGCTTCACTTTACTGGCTCCAATAAAACACTGTATCCAAACTTCTATTGTTTACCTGCATTGTGCATAGCAAGCCAGCTTCCTCTTAAGAAAGAGCTTACTATTCTGTACAGTCCTGATAGACTATCGCGGTCTCAAACAGCCATGTCCTAATTCGTTCTTCCCCAAAGCTCAAAAAGCCTAAACCTTTTTCGAGGGGGAAAATATAAACACAAAATTTCACGCGCAAGCATTTTAAAATGGGGTTTTAGCAAAAGGGGAGAGAACAGAGAAACACGGGGACGCGCCTCTAAGGCAACCAACCGTTCGCGTTTTTAGGTCGGTGGACTCTGATTAAGAGTTTGACCTTCACCACCAGAAAGGTTATTAAAATGACACTACACGCTAGCTGAGAGGAGAACATTTTGTCCTTCCTTTGCTGTATGAAATAAACCCAAGCTTCAGCATAGGAACAAATAAATTCCCCAAGCAATCGTACAGCAATGGTCAAAAAGCTGCTTTTAAAACTGCCACCACTAGACATCCAGTTCATCATTTCTACTCTGGCTCTCCCCCTACTCCTTCAGGGTGAGATTAGGCCCCTTTAACCCATTTTGGACGGGAGGAAGGGACGTGCATGTTGTGCCATGACACTTGCCAAAAAGAAAACAAACAAGTGTGAAAGTATGCATTGTCACAAAAGTCATCTCTTCCTTTTGAGTATTAATTCCAGTTTGCTATAGGGCACACCATATTTAACTATAGTACAGTTGTGATGTCATAGCGTTACTGCAGCCAAGGTTCATATGTGTGACTCACTATACAGCATCCACAAACTGACACATGAAGCTGTGAGACTTCCGCACAAGCTAATTTAATGTGATCATTACTGGATAGTGAGAACGCTTTATTTTTTTTTTTTAAAACAAGTTTTGAACCTGGATATTTTCCTTTTTCACCCAATTTAGAATGTCTGTTTACATTTGGAAGGCGCGTCCCGTTGTCGTTTGATTACAGAGAGCGCAAACGAGTGACGGGTCGCAGATGGAGTCCGAGGCCCCGGTGCGTCAGCGGCGTTTGCACAGCGAACCCCGGTAAGCCCCCTCACCCGCGGTCTCTCCACTCCTCCCGCTGCCCGGCGCTGTCGACATCCTGTATAATCCGGTTAAACACCGATCGGACCGGAGGAAAGCTGCCTCAGACAGCGCCGAGCTGACGTACCGTGAAGCTGGGACCGCGGAGTGAGAGGGAACTACCGCGGGTTCGATTTGCCCGGACCTGACAACGGTGCTCTGCGGAAGCCCCGGGCTGCTTTGACTTCTTTTTTTCTTTTTTTTTTGTGGTTCAGGTCTTAATAATTGATTTAAAAAGTTTCTGTTTAAATTAGTTTACTTCAGGGGAAATGTCTGACTCCCCCCCCCCCCCCCCCTCACAATCGTTCACAGTTTTGCAAATTTCAAGGTTTTTTATGATCTCTCAGGAGTGTTATATAACACCCAGATATCACATCAGGACATCTCTTTGTGTACAAACAAGTAAAACTTGAATGTACCTCATATTATCACACAAAAAATGAAATATATTTTCTGGTATTTAATCGTTTCTTCCATTCCGTGTTAGGTTTCAACTCCGCGTTCCTTTTTAGCAAATACGCCTCTGCTGAGAAGCATATATCAAATGAAATGTCATTGAGTTGGATTCATTAAGCATGCTCCTGTGCTGTGTAAACATTGTAATCTTGTTTCAGAGGGGCCTGGTTAACTTTATTTCATTTAAAAAGAATGCATCCATTTATTGGCTGCTAATACAAGCCAGAAGACGAATCGGCAGAGAGCTTTTCGAAGCGCCTCTAGCTCACGTTCCAGCATTCACTTCAGTGTCTTCTGAATTCAGAGTTTTTGTTCACAACGCAACAGATGGATGCCATGGCTGTACTCATCAGCATCGTAGACGACGCCAGGAACGAGCAGTTAGGTTTATAAGTTGCGGCTGACGCGAATGCGTTTGCAGATTAATACACCGTGGCAACACCATGGAGTAGGTTAACGTTTCCTTTCCCCATACGGCAAACAAAATATGTCTGTTTCGTTGATGATAGCACTTCCCTGTGTGGACTGTGTAATGCAGCTAATTAGAATAACAAAAAAACATCTGGCTAACAAGCTCCCAAAATATTGAAATCACAGGATTTGCAGTCCAAATGAAGAAATGTAGATTAAGCATCCTAGCTTCTAGTCGCGGCAAGGGTGCGTGCGATTCTCGTGAGTATACATGTGTATACGTGAGTGTCATGGGGCTTTTTGTCTACTTCTGTTTAACATGCAATACAATAAAATTACATAAACAAAGCATCCTAGTTCCAAGGAGTTAGGTCACATTCACACGCAGCTGCTTGCGCACTTTCAAATGGCTCTGCTTCAATGCATTAGCGTGACTGTGTGTTTAAATCGATATGAAACCCTGCTTATGCGCATTCGTGTTTGTCAAAACAGGGGACGCGAGAGAAACTGTCACGGAGGGATCTGGCACTGGCCACCAACCGCGGGGAGAGCGCTAAGAACCCGCCGGGCTGAGGGCGCGGCAGGCTGGGTTCTGCCCCGCTGGAGCTGGCGCCGCACCCTGACCGCGCAGCCTGGCGTTCCCGCGCAAAATCAGCTGAGCGACCCGCGGACGCTCCTTCCGCCGGTACGGATTCGCCCGGGGTTAGGTGTGAAAGAACCACGCGCCGCAGACTGGCCCGAGGAAGCGCTTTGATGCGTTTCACACCCAGGTCAGCGGTCTGATGAAGTGTGTGTGTGTGTGTGTGTGTGTGTGTGTGTGTTGGGGGGGTGTGGGGGGCAGTTCAATCTGTTGAGAGATAACATGTCCAACTGTTCCTGCTGCCCACCCTGAGAATATCTCTCTATCACCTCCTATCCTCCGATCCTGCAGGTGATATCATCATACAGTACGTCTCAGGTGGCTAAACGCCTACTTCTGCGCAGGTGTCCTTACATGTGGACCTGTGATAAGGAAGCTAGTCTCAGCACCAGAGACTTCCTAATATGGAATCCATTTTCATACGTCTACAGGGAAGAGGAGTAACGCATTTGTCTGTAAAATGGCAGTTGCTTCACGGGTATGCTGCAAGGAAGACATGGAACCGGGGGTCTTGGCTTCCTCTGATCCGGTTCAGCTTTTGAGGTTGGGGGGTGTGGACCAGCCAATGCGCGGGTCATGCATGAATAAGGCCCTCCATTGATCTCATAGCGCTCAGCCTCCCGTGATGGATCGTATTCCACGGCTGAAATGAACACGATTGCATGAATGCGAATGCAAGTGCTTGCCTACAGCCAACCTTGGGAATTAGAGCGCATTCCCCATCTGACCAATGGCGAAACCCATCCGGATGGCAACTTTACTGTTGCCCGGTCAGCTCCATAAAAGAACCATGAGTGGATATGGACCCGGTCTTGATATTCATCTGTTTTATTCATAGCCAAGTAAAAATAATCATACGATGCCCTAAAGCATTAAAATACCAGTGTATAAAATACAGAGTGTATTGATACACCAAGGATGCCAATGAGAGTGTGAGGAGAGTTCTTCTTCCTAATGTTATTGTTGCTTAAAGGACCCCTAAGGCTGTGCTTTGATAAATGGCTGCCATTTCAAATGAACGTCCAATTAGAACAGTAATACATAAACACAATCAACTGTCATTTTGCCCGAAGCAAAATGCACGCGAACAAGTACATAAAACCGGAGCATGCCAAGGACACTCAAAGTCACATGGTCCTAATAAGACAGACTAAAAAGACCGGGCGCGTTCTTGAACAGCTGTTTCGTTTTTGCGAACTGTCCATTCGTAACCGGAGGCTAGCCCCAGTTGCTGCAATCTCCTCTATTAGTCCCGGACGCAGGGAGCGCGCGCTGGCAGGTGCGCCGTCCCCCGGGGGCACGTGCGGCTAGCTGTCACTCCGCAGCCCAGCAGCTGCAGCTGCGCAGTAATTGTGCAGCAGACCGTGTGACTGACGCAGCTGGCGTAGGCGCTGGTCAACACTGACTTCTCTTTCATCGCAGCGGTCTGCACCGGATGAATATTTTGGGATGTTCACTTTCTGGAGCTCGCTTTCTGGGGTATTTGTTTTTTATTTTTTATTTTTGTTGTGCGATAAAGGGTGCACTAAAACTGAAATAATATCAAGGAGCACCAGCTAGTGAAAGCCACCCCTTTAGAAGATCCTACATTCTTCCTGCTGCTGGGTGGAGATTTATTTCATTCTTTCTAATCCTAGGGACCAGCTCTTTGGTGAGAGTTTTGGAGAGAATTTAAAGCTCAACGTGTTGCATTTTTGTTTTGTTGTGTGTGTATTTTTTTCACCCAGTAAACAGCAATAGCAGCGTGGTCTGCATTCGCACATTAAGAACCAGAATATTACATTGCTACATTCCTTGCTTTAATACTAATGGGTCACTTCCAATGATATGACAAGCTGTGGCTCACTTTGCCATAATGAAGCACCGACTTATTTTACTTTCCCTATGCAACACATCGAAGCATGCTCCTTAGAGATTGTGAAGCCTGGTATAGCACCTAGGACCATGTTGTGAAACATACATGATTACATGACCATAAAACATTATATACCTAATTTCAGTTTGGAAAAAGGCAGTCAAATGTTCAGTATAGCCATTCAGATGTTTAATTTTTGCAGACAAACATTCCTAAAGCCCTAATCCAGTAGCAGCTGTCAAGACAGCAAATGGATATGCTCAAGCTAACTGAGAAGCAGCAAAAATAGAGGTTAGATTTTTCAATGGCTGGGTCATTTTCAGGTACAATATATAGTGTGCATATTACTATTGCCTTGCATATTGAGGAGAATAAATAACTGAAAATAAACCGATAAAAATGCTGAACAGAGGTTAACATAATTGACTGGGGAAAACATTGACCTCAGCCTAGAATTGATATCAGGCTTCTGGATGATCCATAAACTCATCAGTACCTTCCACGCACATCAGAACCTCCATTAATCTCCAAAGCCGTTTGAAGCAGTCTACGCCCTCACTCGTTTCAGGCTGCACTAATCACGAGCGAGTGGCAAAACGCTCAGGAGTATCACAAGATGTGAAGCACATCCTAAGATAAGCTCTCCGCTCAGGCCAAGCCTCCTCATTGACACAAACAGAGCTGTACGTTTCACAAAGGCCATTTCCCATTGTCTCACATGAGTGGAGTCTCAGCCCCACTCCCCAGTCATCAACAAGGCAGTCGGGCAGGGACAGTGATGGAGGACTTTTTTTTACCCATAGTGCTCTGGGGGGAACGATCTTGAGAACAAAAGCAGCAGAGGTCTCCATTGTGGGCCCAAACAATGTGGTGGATGGGATGTTTCCGCCATTCAGCCCCGGGGTCAGGTAGCAGTGCTACCGAAACGCCAGATGGATGCGGCGCAATGTGCCACAACCTCCACTTCCGCGCTCTAACCGGATCTGCCGCGAAGCTGCCAAAAATTGATGGATGGCCCCAATCGCGCCGCGCTCCATTTACAGTTCCGTCTCAAAACAAACAGTGAGACCGGAGAAACGTGCCCAAAATTATTTTCTGTGCGGTTATTGTCGTGCCTCTGCGGTGAAACAGTAGGGCGAAATGGAAAAATGTGGTTCACCTGCAACAAGTACGACGCCGAGGGTCATTACGGGGACAAATTGAATACATTGGATTAAAAGAAAAACTGAAGCTTACGCTCTTTTCGCCATTCACGGAATATAAAAATCATTATGATTGCAGTTTGCCAGTAATCAATTATAAGTAATTACTTATAATCTTAATTATCTCCAGCCTTTGCAGTGTACTAACAATAAAGGCCAATAAGCCAATCAGAGCTGTTCTTTTCTGTTCTGTTCATTTCCCCAGTAATTATCTAACTGTATAAAGTAGAAGTACATTAGGAGTGTAGTTAATGGCCCCATCCATAGTTAAACAGGCTGCTGAACAGTGTATCTGTTCAACTTAATGTGTGTTTTTATGGAGTTATATGGAGATTGCATACACAATTTTCATTTGCTGCCTGTAGAGTGTTTTCGCACATTCAGTGTTTAAACTATCTCTGTTTTTTTTCTTACCTCACAGTAATCAAAGGACCCTCAATATCAATCAATACACAAATTCTACAAAGCTTTCACTTAGGGACAGCAATTTCAAAAAGCACGAACTCAGATCCCTGGAGCCCAAACATGTGACCCAGAGGGAATTAAGATTTAAGAGCATCTGTGTGAACAGAACCAATAATTTGCATTACAGAAACACACACACACACACACACATACACACACACGCACACACACACACACACACACACACACACAAAACGTACAATACCACATAATAAAATATGTACGTAAATGTGGAAACGTATATACAAACTGAGATCCACAGTGGAGGCACACAGACTCATACAGCAGATGAATGGATGTAGCTGAACACACGACGCCTCATTATAAGATCAGAGGGGGGGCATTCTAACAGGTAAAACACACGAGGAGCCCCGGAAACAAGTTGACGTATAAGAAGAGAGGCGTACTCACGGAATGAATCAGACGATGCTAGGCGCTGTTTTCCATAGATCCCTGGAGTAGCTGGCCAACACAGCAGCAGAGGAAGCAGAGCCAGGGTTGAGTGAAGAGGTTAAAAAAAAATCCAAGCGAGGGGTTAAGGTGTGGGATTTGATCAGAAGCTTTGGGGTTGCCGTGGGGGTGGGGGTTAATTATCTTTTATGGGGTGGTGGTTGTGACGGGGGGGGGGTATGGTACTGTTCACTAGGGACAAAATGTCAGATTCCCTGTTGTTGACCTCTAAAATAGCGCTGTTCCTTTTGGAAAAAAAAGATTTGAAATAGGAAAAAAAAGGAAATATCACAGCCTCCAATTATCAAAGAGAGGGAGAGAGAGGGAGAGAGAGAAGAGAGAGGGAAGGATGGCGTCTGGTTCTTTCCGCGACGGAGAGACAGAGGGTGACGGAGTGACAGAGCCTGTGGCGGCTGGAGAAACGGTGGAGCGGGGGGAAATAAATGAAAAAGCAGATTCGGTCCAAAAAAGGCCTCTCCTCCTTTCTTTCTCTCTCTCTCTCTCTCTCTCTCCCTCTCTCTCTCTGATGTATGAAGGCCTCCCCCCTCTCGGTTGAAGTTGGATTTAAAAAATGTCTCTCTAGATGAGAGGAAGAGGAGAGAAAAAAACTCAATGAGAAGAAAAAGATAAACGAAGCTGCACCTGTTCCCCTTCTCGCCGCTTCCTTCTCTCGTTCCCTCAGTCTCTCACTCTCTCTCTCTCTCTCTGTCCCTCGCTCCTCTCAGCGTATCCCTGCTGGAGCTAGAGAAACAGAGGCAGGGAATCGGTAGCTCTTCACCTTATTGCGGTGACCCGCGCTTCCAGCAGCACGCAGTGGCGGCTACGGCTAACGAGGGCGGCAGCAACGCGGCCGGGGAGCCGCGGAGACGCTACGCCGCTAGCGCCGCCGGCCGAAAGGATCGGCGTCTAACCGTTAACCCCCCCAGCCCAGGGATCTGGCCGCCCCTTCGTCCCCTCCAGCCATCGAGCTGCTCTTCCTTCCACCCTCACCTACTCCTTCCCCCCTGTCTCTTCCGCCACAGCAGCGCCGTGAAACAGACGAGCTCTCCGGGCTAAGTCCTCTCTCTCCCCCCTCTCTCCCTGCCTCGCTCGCTCTCCTCACCGCTTTCTCACTTCAGTCTCTGTGTTCTGCTGCTCTGGCCCTCTGCTCCGCGTCGAGGTTCTGCCCGGGTTCTGCGCCAATGCTTCAGTTCCCTCACGCACCGGCAAGGAAGCAGAGGTGTGAAAGTTTAAAAAATGTTTCTCGTTCAAAACTTTATCTCCCAGCTCTGCTCACAGTCCAATCCGCAAACTCGGAAAGGCCTGCGTCAAAAAAGTCAGCCGATTTTGCCGAGACGCCCAGAGGAAAATTCTGATCGTTTTTGAGAAGCCCATGGTGGTGTCTCCTTGTGAGAATCTCTCTCCTTTGTACGTCCCTCAGTTTAGTTCCGTCTCGTTGTCGCCGAGCAAAGACTTGTCCAGCCTCGGCCTTAGTTGCTTATTTTGGCCTACTGCTCCCAGTTCTTCCCTGTACTTCGTGCTGCTGTAGGTTCAAATCCAAGTTTTACGGTTGGTGGTCCAACCCAACAGCCATCCCTCATGCTTCCAGGGCAGTAGCATCGGTGTGTATCTGCGCGATTTGAAACCCAGTTCCTCTAGAACTCTTTCATCCCAGACCCAGTCCTTGTTCTGTATGAAGACAGATAGCTGCTCACTGATCCAATTTGGGCTCCAGCTGATGGAATCTCCAGTAGCAGGCCTGAGAGATAAGAGGAGGCCCGGGCGTCTGTGTGGGCGTTAGCGGACGTGAGAGTGGGCACACGTAGGTACGCTTGGCCTTGGGCAGAGCAGGAAGTGGCTCCAGGTAAGAAAGGAAGGACCGAGATAATCTGGCCCTGCAGTAAAAGAAAGAAGGGAGAAGGGGAGGTGAGTAGGTGAGAGAGAGAGGAAGAGAGAGAGAGGGAGGAGATATAAATAGGTAGGTAAAGAGCATGGGAAAGAGAAGAAGCACATAACCCCAGCTTAAAGCTCCGCTTCTCCATTTCCTCTCTGCCCTTCTCCGCTGATCCCTCCTTCTGTGTAACACCCCTTTTTTTAAATCTGTCTCATCAGCCCTCCATTTCCCAGATCCTTTTCTTTGCGCAAAGGATTTCGCCTGATTTGAAAGCCACAGGTTCCCATGCCCCATGCCCCCAACCCCCACCAACAGGAAGAAGACTGAGCCCAGGGCACACGCGCACAGGAAAGAGCCGTGGGTTGTGTGTCAGGCAGTGTGGGATATCGAGTGCCGTGGGGGAGAGGATGAACACATTAGTGTGTTTGAGAGACTACAAGGCAAACTCTTTCAGTTTGCGTGTGAATGTGTCAGACTCGGTGTGACGCCAAAGCATTGCCAAACGCTTTGTTACCAAAACAGCATAATTACCAAAGCATTGTTCCTATTGCATATCTTTCACGTCGTGTGGTCATACAGGCTCAGACAGCATACCTCTGCCATTACATAGATACACATATGCAAAGTAGTCAAGCTTGAAAGCGACTGTGACTTCTTCAATAGAATTGACTGAATGGCATAAATTATCACAGTGATTTTTGAAGTGGCCAAGCCTTTTCACAGTATAATACACTAGCATAATTTCCTAAAGTTTTATGTTCAGAACTGAATATGAAATGGAAGTGAGGGCAATAGGCTGGGGGAAGGGGGAGGGGGGAGGGGGGTATTGAGCAGGGTTTGTTGGAGGAGACAAACAAATTCCACAAATTCACTTTCAATGAGGCCAGGCACATCTAAAATACCGGCTTGTTGATGTTGGCGTTGCCACGTTGACAGTGAATAAGAGTGATGCGTGTTTGGTGAGAGACGGCTGGTGGGGGGTTGGGGGCAAAAAAATGGCTGATGGATGTCAGAATGAAATTTGGTAAAGGACGAGAAAAAGATCAGAGGAGCGTTTGATCGCAGAGAAGCAAATGGGGGGAAGAGCTAGCATGAGCGATGACTGCGAGTCAGAGAGGGAGAGATGCGGAGAGAGAAAGGCACACACACTCACCCATTTTAGTTCCCTCTCCACAGGCAAACACAATCCCAGCACTGTGATTCCAGCCCGACTGAGGAGGGAAGGAGCCCATGCACCTCCATCAGCTGAATACCAATAGGACGGCTACACTGAGCGCTCAGCGACGCCGGGGGAAGGTGCCACAGAGCCCGCGCCGCGGTCACATCCGCCTGTCAAATCCCTCTTGCGCAAAACCGCGAAACTGCCCTTTTTCCGAAAATAAAGAGGAAAACAGAAGAAAAGATGTGATTCGTATCGTCGCACAAAGCCCTAGCATGTCGGCGCACGCAAACACACGTGCACACACTTGCACACGCACATACACGCGCGCACGTATACGGACGGACGCGATCGCAATGACACCCTGGTTAGAATGCTGCCGTTCTTTGGTGAATAAGCAGCTCTGGCCCCCCTCCCCTCCTCTGGCACTGAGCTCTAAAGAGGGGAAATGCGTTTCAGTGAAGGCTACAGCACTGCTTCTCCTGCCTCTCCTCCTTCCTTTTTCTCCTTCTCAGCCCCCAACACATTTTGGTTTGCCGTAATTCCACAGTGCAGGACTGCAAACTGCAATCTCTCTCTCTCTCTCTCTCTCTCTCTCACACTCTCACTCTCTCGCTCTCTCGCTCTCTCACCCTCTCTCTCCCCGCTCAATTGTATCCCCATACCTCTTCAGCTCTCTCCAATCCAATCAGCACTCCCTGCCTCTCTCCCTCTCCCTCTCATCTCTTTACGCCCTCCTATCCTACCCCCCTGCTCCTACCACCCACTCCCCCCATCTTTCCCTCTCTCCCTCTCGGGTTTTCTCAAAGACAAATGTGGACCGCCCCCACTCTTTCATCCCTTCAGGTCAATCCTGGACATACACTGTCTCAAAAACCTATCACTCTCACACACACACACACACACACACACACACACACACACACCTACACAACACACACACACACACACACAAACTAACTAACACACACACACACACACACACACACAAACTAACTACACACACACAAACAACACACACACACACACACACAAACAAAGAAACAAACACACACACACACAAACAAAGAAACAAACACACACGCACAAACACACACACAAACTAACACACACATGCACACAAACACACACACACACACACAAACAAACACTCACACACACAAACACACACACACACACAAACAAACACATACACACACACAAACACACATACAAGAAAGGTAGAAATGTATACATACACACATATGTACAAATGTGTACACGCTAGCGCACACACACACAGGCATACATTTATATTCACATACACATGTGCATACAGATACAGACACAATTGCCACCACACACAAAAGCATAGGTATTCACACTTACAAATACATACCCAAACAAAAACACGCTTATTCAACCAAGAAGGCTAATGGGCAAATTATACCTTTTAACTACTACACACAGAGAGTAACAGCTATAATGAAGGTGACCGCAGTGCTACAGACACATAACCACGTGTTGATACTCAATGCATTAACATAGACATTCATGACACATAAAAGTTACTGGCACCATAAATCAGAAATTCTCCTTGTAATATTTATTTAATGTACTTTGTTACAAGTATGACTACCAGTGATTTATTTAAAAAAATAGTGGCATTCAAAGCTGTATGATGAATGTTTCCTTGTGATCTCTACAATGTGCGTCTGGGTGCAGCTAATGCTTATGGGTCACCAGGGACCCCTCTTACCTGAAACAAATTCCAACTATAAAAAAAAAGAATGAAAAAAAAAGGCAGCATATTTCTGACAGAGTCCCCAGCTTAGTGGGTGTAACTGTGACATGACAGCGGTGGACCCAGCATTACAAAGTGGAAGGAAACACAGAGGACCGTGTTCACCACTGGAGAGTTTCACAGAGGACCGTGTTCACCACTGGAGAGTTTCACAGAGGACCGTGTTCACCACTGGAGAGTTACACAGAGGACCGTGTTCACCACTGGAGAGTTTCACAGAGGACCGTGTTCACCACTGGAGAGTTTCACAGAGGACCGTGTTCACCACTGGAGAGTTTCACAGCGGACCGTGTTCACCACTGGAGAGTTTCACAGAGGACCGTGTTCACCACTGGAGAGTTTCACAGAGGACCGTGTTCACCACTGGAGAGTTTCACAGAGGACCGTGTTCACCACTGGAGAGTTTCACAGAGGACCGTGTTCACCACTGGAGAGTTTCACAGCGGACCGTGTTCACCACTGGAGAGTTTCACAGAGGACCGTGTTCACCACTGAAGAGTTTCACAGAGACCGTGTTCACCACTGGAGAGTTTCACAGAGGACCGTGTTCACCACTGGAGAGTTTCACAGAGGACCGTGTTCACCACTGGAGAGTTTCACAGAGGACCGTGTTCACCACTGGAGAGTTTCACAGAGGACCGTGTTCACCACTGGAGAGTTTCACAGAGGACCGTGTTCACCACTGGAGAGTTTCACAGAGGACCGTGTTCACCACTGGAGAGTTTCACAGAGGACCGTGTTCACCACTGGAGAGTTACACAGAGGACCGTGTTCACCACTGGAGAGTTTCACAGAGGACCGTGTTCACCACTGGAGAGTTTCACAGAGGACCGTGTTCACCACTGGAGAGTTTCACAGAGGACCGTGTTCACCACTGGAGAGTTTCACAGAGGACCGTGTTCACCACTGGAGAGTTTCACAGAGGACCGTGTTCACCACTGGAGAGTTTCACAGAGGACCGTGTTCACCACTGGAGAGTTTCACAGAGGACCGTGTTCACCACTGGAGAGTTTCACAGCGGACCGTGTTCACCACTGGAGAGTTTCACAGAGGACCGTGTTCACCACTGGAGAGTTCACAGAGGACCGTGTTCACCACTGGAGAGTTCACAGAGGACCGTGTTCACCACTGGAGAGTTTCACAGAGGACCGTGTTCACCACTGGAGAGTTTCACAGAGGACCGTGTTCACCACTGGAGAGTTTCACAGAGGACCGTGTTCACCACTGGAGAGTTTCACAGAGGACCGTGTTCACCACTGGAGAGTTTCACAGAGGACCGTGTTCACCACTGGAGAGTTTCACAGAGCTTTGACCCACAGCAGCTCCCCACAGCTCCTCTCTGGCACACATCAAATCACATCCACCCCTGTGTGCCTGTGCCTTCTGTCAATGTTCAATGCCTGTGGGCGTGCAATATTCAAACAGTGCATCCCTCTCTCTCTCTCTCTCTACACACACACACACACACACACATATATTTATGGTGGTTTTAATGACTAATACCCTTGTTTAACATTTGGCTCTCTGAATACCAAACATAAGTGCATCAATAGTTAAAATATTGCTCTCATTCAACATAGTTAAATATAACTATGTGATTTCATTAGTTATTATAATTAAAGATATTAACTACCAATTAAATCTTCGAATTTGCCGATAGAGCAATCTGTTGAATCAAACTTTATCAAAAATATTTTTTAAAAAAGCAGAATATACCAAAAAGCCAGGGATAAAAAATAATTTTAAATACCAGATCAGCTGTAAGACAAAAAACATCAGGCCTTGCATATACCAAACACCAAGGAAAACACTAGGCCCAAGCGCAATGTTCAGGTTCCCCAGATGGCACCAGCAGACATCAACCCCCAAATGCCCCCCACAACAGATGCTAATGCTGATGTTAAGCACCCAAAAATGTGCCGCAAAAGTAAAGTCCGAATTTTTAAGTTGTTCATGAGGGGAGGGGTTGAGGGATATGGGGGGCATACTGTGCTGAACGGGTGAGGTGTGGAAGGGTGGGGTGCGGGAGTGGGGTCAGACAAGGACTTCCTTATCCGGAAGCTGACGTAAATTTACGTATTAAAGCTGCCTTCTGTTGTTGGAAACAGGGCAAAGCACCATTATATTATTGTCAAATGATTCATGGTTTTATTCTCTATTAAGACATTAAACATGTTTGGAGGTAATCCAGTTCAGCTATTGACTACCCCTAAAAAACATGGAAGTTTCCTTCTGTTTCCAACAACAGAGGTGATTTATGAAGACAAATAATTATTAAAGCCAGCCAGTTGTAATCTCCACATTGAGGCAAAATATTTTCCATGAAACAAAACCTAATCGCACCATGTTGGTTTCTGTGTGCAATTAGAACTGCTTCTAAAAGAATGTCAATTTCAACCATCAGGCCTCAACAACCATTATCTACATAGACATTACCAATTTACAATATTTACAATAAATGACCTCAATTAAATGTCACCGATTGCAATCAAACTTAAAATCAAAAGGAACATGATCTTTGTGTGGCATTCTCTGGTCACAAAGATCTCTGGGTGTCCGGTGTTCCCAGCAGAAGGCAATAAAGTAATATAACTTTCAAAGGAGAGAAAACTCTCTGGGACATGTATACATTTACAAGACCTTCGGGTGACCCTAATTGCTCAAGGATGTTTCTATTGATGTTCATGGAGGGGAGAGTGGGGTGAGGAGAGAGAAAACAGATACATTCCTATAGTCACATAGAGCAAGGTTGTCAGATCAAATTATATTGTCTGTTTCTCAAAGGTGATAATCTAAAAACTAGGTGTCCAACTATATATATATATATAGACTCAGCTCCATTATGTTTGAGACAAAGACATATCTTTCTTGATTTGGTTCTGTACGCCGTAATGCTAGATTTGTAATGAAACGATTAATGTGGTCAAAGTGTACATTTCAGCTTTTATTTAAGGGTATGTTTATACTTTTTGGTTTCACCATGTAAAAATTACAGCACTTTACCTGTGAATAGTTTCATTACAAATTTAAAATTGTGGATTACAGAGTCAAATAAAAAGATGTCTTTGTCCCAAACATTATGGAGCTCACAGTATATATATATATATATATATATATATATATATATAGAGAGAGAGAGAGAGAGAGAGAGAGAGAGAGAGAGAGAGAGAGACCCTTATATGTAGAATGGATATGCTGAGAAAGGGGAAAGAATTAGAAAGGGCATACAAAACTATAGTCACTAAAGTGGGCAATATTTTTGCCACAATAAATGTAACATAAACACAAACACACACTTATGTATGTCAGTATGTCAATATATGGTCAAGCATAATTCTAAATACATGTCGGAATATATAATAACTGTTGTTATTAAGGTGCTCATACACGTAACACAATAAATATAAACAGTAATAATATGGTATATTACAATGTTTTGTGTTAAATGTATGGATATGAAAAAAAAATTAATATAAATCTTTACTTAATTTCATAAACGACTGAAAATAATATTTTCTCTAATATGTGCAACATATTTGATTTTAGTTCAAATGTAATAGAAAAACATACTTTTTTTCTTAATGAAAGGAAAATTACCTCTATTACACTAATGGCGGCAGCAGAGAAACACCGTAACAAAATTACAAACTGCACTCAGAGTCAGTCTGAACCCTGAGGAAAGCGCTCTTCATACAGTTACAGCTCTTTGATCAGGACAGACAATAATTCAATAACCATCAATCACGCCGAAACCCGTCACCGGTTCAGTGATGGCGCTTCTGTTTGAATGCAGCACGTGTCAGTTCAGTTGTCTCAGTTGGCAAGAACAGCCGTCAATCGCACATTCTGAGTGTATACAGGACCATCAATAGCCACAACCGCTAGCCGCGGTCAAGGTGACATCGCACCTGTGAGCAGTATTGTGATCACAGTGAAGCTGTCTAGACAAATGAAAACAAGTCATCTGTGCCCCGCAACTGACAGGATTTAATCTTGTGCTGCCGCTGCATCGAGTGATTTGCATTTGCAACGATAAACGCGTCTTTAAACCTGATCCAAAACATGACCATTGTGCATATATTTTTAAATCTATCATCATCATTGATATTGTTATTTTTGTTATGAGAAGCAGCAGGTGTGGGCTTCTGCTCGTTCTGCAGACTGTAGCATTGCTCTTTAAATAAGGCTCCTTTCATCCTGATATTTTCTTTTGTCATCCCCCTTTCCAGGGCTTGACCATGGGCCCTGTGTTGCCTGTGGCATGGGAGGGGACCAACGGAGCGAGAGAGAGAGAGAGGGAGAGGGAGAGAGAGCAAGACAGAGAGTGAGAGAGTGTGTGAGAGAGAGAGAGCGACAGAGTGAGAGAGAGAGTGAGAGAGAGAGAGAGGGAGAGAGAGAGAGTCAGAGCGAGAGAGTCAGAGAGGAGAGAGAGAGAGAGAGAGAGAGAGAGAGAGAGAGAGAGAGAGAGAGAACTGATGTGCAGCCGGCGTTCTGCGCCAGGCCTGTAGAATAATGATTAGCTGCTCGGTATTCCAGTCACATCACCCCTACTATCAATGAGAGAGTGAGGGGGGAGGGGCGAATGAGGGGGAGAGAGAGAGGGAGAGAGAGAGAAGGAGGGAGAGAGAGAAGGAGGGAGAGAGAAATTCACAAAGAGGAAAACATAGTTTTAAAAGACGATAATGTGGAAGGGGAAGAAAACAGAGGAGAGGGGGGAGAGAGAAAGAGAGAGAGAGAGCAGAGAGAGAGAAAGGGGAGAGAAAGGTGATGAAGGACAGTTGAGCGAGGCAGATGGATGGACACACAGCGTCCAGACACACAGGCCACACCAGCGCGTCACACACAGGCTCACACAGGCAGCGAGCGAGGCAGGGCCGGCCACCGCGTGAACACACATTAATCACACCGCACGTCAGGATCGGCAGACCCACACACACGCTCCCATAATGTGACACGCAGAGGGCGTGCATGTGCACCCATCCACAAACACACACACACACACACACAGGCACGCACACACAGACACACACACACACACACACACACACACACAGGCACGCACACAGACACACACACACACACACAGGCAGCACACACAGACACACACACACACACACACAGGCAAGCACACACAGACACACACACACACACGCACACGCACGCACACACAGACACACACACACGCACACACGCACGCACAAGCACACACAACACACACACACACATGCACACAGCAAGCACACACAGACACACAACAACACACACACACACACAAACACTGCACACACACGCACACACAGACACACACACACACATGTGGGCACGCACACACATACACAAGGAGAGAACACTTTGTCAAAGTCACAGCAGGTACAGACACGTAAACAAAGCAAGAGAGACTGCAGGGGGAAAAGAGAGAGGGAAGAAAAGAATTAGAGAGAGAGAGAGAGAGAAAGAAAGATGAGGAAAAGAGGAAGCAGGAATAACAGGCAAAGGGCAACATTAGCAACAGGCTCAACAGAGGGACAGACATCTGATGCTCCAGCAGTAAACCAGCAGCTCTGATCAAGAGGCGACCGCACGAAACAACAAACAAGAGCAAATAACGAAGCTGGCGAGGGACAGAAATGCGAGGACAGAATCAGAGAGAGAGGACGGGAGAGCAGGAAAACCACACCGCTGCATGTAGGTCAGCCAGACTCAGCTGGCCATCCGTTTCTGTTTGCAGCGCTTTTAAGTCGTTGGTTGTAGCTCTATGCATTGTGGAACCCCTTTTCTATGGAAGGGGCATCGCTTAATGAACCACTATGGTAAATATTTGGGTTCTGTAGCAGAAATAAGGAGTTGCTGAATAGTCGGAAAATACAAACAGAGAATCAGAATAAGTGAAATTTCAATCGGTAGATTTCTAAAAATATTTTCGTCTTTCTGCGTTTCATGTCATTAGACGACCTGTGATCAGGATGACCAATGAGCTGCAGTACTAAATCTGCCACCAGCTTTTGACCGATGACAGGGCGAAATATGACATCACATGACATAAAAATGCAACTGGCCATGAAGACCATTTTGCCACATAACACAAGCTATATCCTGGGTACTTAATTAATTCGACGTCCTCCTTTCAACACCAAGCTTTAATTTACACCTTTTGTCTTCTCTCACTTTGTAAGGCATGCCCAGCTACAGACCGACTTCGAGAATTAATTTTAAAATGCCTTCGTTTATTTTGCCGTACACAATCTAATCTCACATGATTTTTCACGTTGGTCCATATTCCACAGGGATAGTGTGATGTCAGCAGAAGCCCATGCTGAATATGCACATTTGCGGGGGTTTATTTAGGTGTCAGGTATTTTTAGATTCAGGACGGTTACAAAACGAGATAGGGAGCTATTTGATCTCTAGCTGGATACTTGCGCTAATTCGTTTACATCCAGAGGACAAACAAAGCATATGCACTGAAGCACCATATACCCACAAAAGCAAATGTTTGAGTCTTAGCATCCAGATTAATGGTGTCCAATAAGGTATTATCATAATATTATCACTGGTATTATCATCATTATGCTAATCCGCTAAAATGATCTGAGGCGTTAAGAATTACAGTTTGTGTTTGGCATAATGTAGAGAGTGGAAACAGAAAACAGGTGAGTGATGGTCCACATATTAATAAACCAATGACTCACAGACACACAACGGCTGCCGCACATCACAATTGAGTTTTCTACCACTGCAATTCTGCCCTCTCACGCCAGCCAGTAACAAGATAACTGCCCACTGCGTATCATTAACCATACATTTCCTTTGGAATTCAGGTGAGGCTCGTTAGCAATTTAACCAGGTACATATAATTGTACATCAACCAATCAGAGATTAAACTTTCAGACTCACCACGCCAAAAAAATAAATAAATGCTCGTATTTACATCACCACGTTCAAACTAGCGTATTTTTACTGGACAGGGCTACTGCTTGACTGTCGAGTTGATGTGACTGAATAAAATAAAATAAAATAAAATAACATATCTCATTATGCAAACATACGACAGGAACACATATTTTATTCATACTTACAGCTGACAAAATGGTAATTCCGACAGAGTAGCTCGGTGGAGATGAGGGATTCTGTAAGAAAGCCTTTTCCCTCCAATGCATTCTCTCCCCCGTAGGACATGGGCATGGTAAATATTTGTAAAATTCATGTTTTTTCAGAAGTACCATTCAGACAGAGGAAATGGATTAGATCTGTTATTCATAATGCATCAGCGTGTTTACAAATGGCCAATATTTGAGTAAAGCGCAGAAATTCACTGTTGTGACAATGAAGAAAATCACTGGAGCAAACAGAATCTGAGATAGAGAGACCATCAGGCAAGTCCCCACCACTGTGTGCTCTGTGTAAAATAACGGCAACAGCACAGGCAACAGATAGATGAAGCATTTTATTAAAGAAATATATCAGATTCAACTCCCAGTGAAGTTCAAAACCCGTAAAATGTGCCACACACAAGCACCTGTACTCCGCATACAGCGAATGATATCGACACAGCGAATGATATCGATATCATGCCCTTTCCATTTAATCCTGTCATTCCTTCAATTCAGGTAACCAAATTTAACTTTTCCTCTTTTTATTCTCTCCCTTTTCATTTTCACCCCCTCCTCTCCTTAATGTCCCCTATCTGGGGGTCCCTGACTGTCTCAGCTTTCTCCATCCCTCCGTTCTCCTCTCTTCCGCTCTTTCCGTCTCATTGCCCTTTAGACGGTCTCCTCCACGATGACCTGGAAGGCGTGGGGCATGAGCACCTCCCCTTCCTGCCCCTCCCCCACGGTCACGGAGGGGTGCAGGAGGAGCAGCTGGGAGTGGGCGGGGGCGGCCTGGGCGTCGCCGCCCTCCGGGGCCGGGGGCGCGGCCTGGACCAGCAGGATGGTGCGGACGGCGGCCTCGCCCTCGCCGGCGGGCTCCCGGGCGGGGGCGGGGCGCCCGTGCGTCTTGCGGTGCTTGCCCAGGTTGGAGAGCGAGCGGAAGGCGCGCGGGCACAGCGGGCAGGTGTAGGGCTTGTCGCCGCTGTGGGTGCGGGCGTGCTCGGCCAGCCGCGCCGCCAGGACGAAGCTCTTCCCGCACACGGAGCAGCTGAAGGGGCGCGCCCCGCTGTGCAGCCGCTCGTGGTCCCGCAGGTGCGGAATCTGCCGGAAGCGCTTCCCGCACTGCGTGCACTGCCGACGGGGGCGGGGGAGCGGGGGAGAGGTGCAACATGGGAGACGGGGACAGGTCAGTCAGGGACAGAGAGAGAGAGAACGGGGAATAGTAGCATTATGGGACACATTGATAGGTCATTCAGTGACAGAGAGGGAGAATGGGGAAGAGGTGCATTGTGGGATACATTGATAGGTCATTCGGGAACAGAGAGGGAGAATAGGAAAGAGGTGCATTATGAGAGACAGAGATAGGTTGGTCAGAGGCAGAGAGGGAGAATGGGGAAGAGGTGCATTGTGGGAGACATTGATAGGTCATTCAGGAACAGAGAGGGAGAATGGGAAAGAAGTGCATTGTGGGAGACATTGATAGGTCATTCAGGAACAGAGAGGGAGAATGGGGAAGAGGTGCATTGTGGGAGACATTGATAGGTCATTCAGGAACAGAGAGGGAGAATGGGGAAGAGGTGCATTGTGGGAGACATTGATAGGTCATTCAGGAACAGAGAGGGAGAATGGGAAAGACGTGCATTGTGGGAGACAGGGAGAGGGGAAGGTTGAGATTTAGGTGAGCGGTGAGCAAACAGCAGAGAGAAAGAGAGGTAAATGAGAAAGATGAGGTAGTTAACAGACATGCTCACTGGATTGGAAAAGTGCACACTTTGAAAGAGATTCTCATAACAGCCTTTTCCATTTGTTCAGCAGCCTTACCCTGCTCTATACTTCTCTAATGCTCTGCTCCACCCTCCTCTGGCCTCTCAGAGCACATAGCATTACTGAACCTTTGCTGTAATAGCCACAAGCTAACAACAGACACATGCAACAAATGGCGTAACTGTTTATTATTTAGCCAAATCATCCGATGAAATGGGCCTAGATATGTTTTAAAGGTCAATAAACTTAATGGGTTAACTTTCCTTTGCGGGCAAGTTGCTCTGGAAAAAAATATGATTGACTTCATAGGTAGAAAGAGCTTCAAAAACCTTAAGAGGATATTTGGAATATCTTGGCTAGATGTTTGTTTTTTTCCGTGTGCCATTTCACTTGATGGAGATGTTTACATATTATCACACTGGCATGGCACTTCAAGCAAAATTGAATTATTATCATAAAATCGTTTTCACAGCGCATTTCAACATCATTGGAGAAAGCTTTAAGGCAGACATCTGAAAAGCTGCTCTGGCATTAAAAATAACATCATATGAAATAACAAACGAAGTTTGAAGACGGACACACAGCCGTCTAAAGGGGAAGCACCAGAGGACTAAAGGCCAAGCGCACATAAACTGGCCTGTTATTCAGTCATCTGCGTGCATCGATTTTTCCTTCGCGTTTAGTTGGTTTTGGACGATATAAGCCCGATAAAACAGCCAGAAAACAGAGCTGAATCCTTCCATCTCTCCACCTTCAAACCACTTGGCCTTGAACTCCTGCCTAACCGCTCCCGGACTCTGTTGCCCCTGACAACATCATCAATCAAAGAGGAGCAGCTCACATTAAAACCTGACTCAACAGGCTGCGGAGCAGAGGTGCCCGAGGCGCTGAAGAAGCTAACGTTAAGTGCAGGTTATGGCCCATGGCAAGGACAGCAGACTGGCACGGAGGACAGGCACGGCACCATCGGGGTTTCGGATTGTCCAAGGCTCCCCAGGTCACTTGCTCTCAACAATACTCTGGGTGCCTCCCACAGAAACGGCTCTTCTCCAATCTGCGCTAGCTGACCTGTAGTACTGTGCGGCCGGTAGTGTGGAAAACATTTGTGGGAGAGCGCTACAGAGCACTGCACATGCCACAGCTGCCGGTCTACTCGCGCGGAGTGCGGGAGGCACAAGATCCCAAACTGGGGAGAACGGTGAAAAGAACGCAGTATGTGAACACCAGGGGGCGCTACAATCTCTCACCTGATAGGGCCTCTCCCCCGTGTGAATGCGCAGGTGGACGCTGAGCGAGGAGGCGGTGGTGAAGTCCTTCCCGCAGTGCTCGCAGTGGAAGGGGCGGGGCTTGGGGGCGGGGCCCCGGCTGTCGGGGTCCTCGGCCGCCTGGCAGTGGGCGAGGACGTGCTCCTCCAGGGCGGAGCTGGAGGCGAAGCGCCGGCGGCAGGGGGCCAGGGGGCAGCGGAGCGGCGTCTGGCCCGTGTGGGAGAGCCGGTGGAGGTCCAGCCCCTCCTGGGTCACGCAGCGGTGGCCGCACATGTCACACTCCAGCTGGCCCGCGCTCCGGCCCCGCCCCCGCCCCGCCTTCCCCAGGCAGCGCTGCAGGTGGTTGTCCAGCAGCGTTTGGTTTAGAAACTGGGTGGAGCAACGGGGGCAGGAAATGGGCTCTTTACCTGGAAGAGAAGCCACGAACGCACAATGAATACTGATTCAGTTTCTTTTTTTTTTCAGTTGTATTCCAAAATGCTGTCACAGCGGAATGTGGAAAAATATGTAATGTATGCACACAGCATGCAAACAATTCTGAGCGAAACATCCCAGCAATTCTACCGGTGAGGCCCGCACTTCATGCCATGCGGAATTACCCTGCGGCGCTAAGAAAGCGAAACGGAGCGCAGCGCGGCTTCATAAACCCCTGCGCGAGCGGCGTCCTCTCCAGAGCGCACGGGCGCTGCCAGCGGAACGGTCACTAAAATGACGGATGGCGGCGGCGGGGAGTCGACTGACCTTGCCACAGAGAGAACGCTACAGAACCCACAGACGCAGAAGAGAACTGTGGCTCCAGCGGAAGAAAAGAAAAAAAAAACGCAGGATCTGCAGCTCAGCGCGCTGCAGCGGACAGGAACAGCCCTCGGGGGCCGAGAGGAAGCGCGCGACCGGCGAGAGACGACGGCGGTCGACGCCGTGACCTCGTCCCGCGACGGAGGCGGCCGGATCCGCACGGCGGTAACCGGGGGAACCGCGGTTCGTTCTCACCCTGCCCTTGAACGCGCCAGGAACAGCGTCTGAGAAACGCACCGCGTTAGAATCGCCCGCCGCCATCACGACTTCAAACGCCAGACTAACGTTCGCACAGCGCTTCACGCTGAATCAACACCGATCAATCCCAGGAATGCCGCTTATGTAAATTCACTCTGCAAATTTTTTTCATGAGCTGAATTAATCTGCAGGAGATAAATCTGAAAACCTCAAACCTTTTAATTAAATACGAATATAACAGTCATTGGACTCCAATACTGGCTGTACAAATTAACACACTAATCGGTCCAATTAATCAACAACTGTTTTGGTGGCAAGAAAATTCCAGATTTTAAATCTTTTTTTTTAGAGCACGTAACGCATCGTTATCTGGGGGCAATGAAAGTAGTGCAACATCATCGACGTCCAGGTTCTTAAATGTGCTAGAATTTACAAGGCCGTTTTATTTTGGTTGGAAGCTAAGGGAAATGTGGTGTGAAAAACAAAGTCCAGCGCCCGCATTATAAACACAGCCTTGCGTGTAAGAGCAGTGTGACTGGTTTACAGTATCACCTGCAGGCAAAGTGTCCTTTCAGAGCTAAAGTTAGCCAGCTTAGATGAAAATGGCAACGGGCAAACTTCCAACAATCCATCTGACTCAGCTGCACCGGCAGCACCTAACGTTACACAAAAGACTCCGGGTTTCCAGTCAACAGAACCGGGCGCATAAACAGGAAAAACACTGAGAGCTCTGCTGCAGTCTGGAGTGTGTCAAATTAATTAGCCCACCAATTAACACGGTCAAGGACGGGGAGCTAGAAGCAGTCTTTCAACCAGCATTAGATTTCAAGGAATATTCATATTAATATTTAGAATATTAATATAAATATTGGTATTTAATTTAATTAACGGGTTTGCCATTTAACGTTTCCTGAAAAATGTACAGATTCACTAATGGGAATAAAGCAGTAGGCAACCCTACACGATATTACACAGTAATATTTGACTGTGGCTTGACCCTCCTTTAAGAACACTGTCCACACTGTAGCAGAATAAGAGATTACAGCCAGAGGAAAGACAAACATCACACACGTACACAGGAGCAAGGGGAAAAAGAGTAAAGCTCAGACACGGTCAGCCTTGACCCCTCCGTCACCCTCAGGTGACCTCTGACCTTGGTGCTTGAGAGAGTGCAGCTGCAGCTGTTTTCTGCGCAGGAAGGTCTGGCCACAGACAGTGCAGGAGAAGGGGTACTGGCCGGTGTGGACGTGCCTAAACCCCAAAAAAAGAGAAAACAAAACAAGGAGGAGAAAGGTGAAAGACATCCTCCGTCCTTTCACAGGTTTGAGGAAACAGCAGCACTCTTCTCAGATTATACACAGTATGCTGCTTCATTCACAGATAACATATGGGTAAAGGATAAAAAAGCTACCTAAAGCTTCCAAGGTACCTACAGCTGTTAAAATATCCCTCAGTGAAAAGCAGCACAAGATCAGACAACTTTAACCAAGGCCACAGTGAGAAACGACGCTTCTGTTGGGTCCCAGATTATCTCAGGACAGAGCAGTCGAGAGTAAACAGTTTCCATTTCCTTCATTTTTACGAGCACAGTGGAGCAACGTTAACCCACTGCCTCAGAACACTCCGATAAACATTCCTTTATGAATTTCACGTGATTCATGTGACCTTATGATAAGGAGTTTACACCAGTGGTTGTTGCCTATATGGCCAGACATAAAACTGCTTGGAATGATGACAAAGCATATTGTACATGTCTTTCACATTACCACGGCTCACATCCAGAACAGAACATTCTCAATCTATTAGTTATAGGAGCTCTGGCCTGCTTATCTAAACATTACACACTGGAAAAGAATCAACACTCTGCTGTAGCAAAGCACAGCCCAATCCACTAAAACAAACTTATTGTATATTGCACACATTTACTACTGTGAACTAGATTTATCCCACCAAGGGCAGCATTTATGTAAGCAGTGAATCCACCAGGCACATCCCCAGTACTCCTCACAACTCCCTGCTTACATCACCACTGCGTCAGTCCGCTAGCACTAGCGCCCTAGCGGACTCGCGGTACTAGCACCCTAGCGGACTCGCGGTACTAGCGCCCTAGCGCCCTAGCGGACTCACGGTACTAGCGCCCTAGCGCCCTAGCGGACTCGCGGTACCTGTGGATGAGCAGCTGCGTGCGCGTTTTGAAGCTGGAGGAGCAGTCGGTGCAGGGGTGCGGGAGCTGGAAGGCCACCCCCTTCCCGTCGGCGCCCTGGCTGAGGGCGTCGGCCTTGGCGTGTATGAGCCAGTGCTGCTTGAGCGTGCCGGACTGGGTGAAGGTCTTGCCGCAGCGCTCGCAGGAGTAGGGCTTGGCGCAGGCGTGGGTGTGGCGGTGGCGCGCCAGGTTGCTCTTGTAGGAGAAGGCCTTGTCGCACGTCTCGCAGCTGTAGCGCTTGGAGCCCGTGTGGCTGTAGACGTGCGCCAGCAGGTGGCAGCGCCGCTTGAAGGCCCGCCCGCAGTGGGGGCAGGTGTGGGGCGCGGCCGGGCGCTTCAGCCCCGCCTCCGAGCCCGCCTCCGAGGACGCGGGGGCGGGGCTCGGCGGGGACTGCGTCGCCGGGGCCCCGTTGCCCCCCCCCTCCAGCCGCTCGTCACCGTCGACTGTGGCGCCTGCTGCTGGACCTACACAGACCAGAGGGACACAAACAGCCCTGGCTCTGTAAACCTGAGGGTTTTTACACACTGAAAGCTCCCATCCAGCTCTTAGTACTGCAAAACTCACATAACTCAACAATGAAATAGTTATGACTAAACCATAACACTGTGTTGGCAAATAAAAAGGAAACGGCTTTGGCAACAGGAGAAGTTCCTGAGGCTTCTCTCCTACACCACTCTGGTCTTTACCTGACAGGCTCGTTTGTGACGGACTGGACCCTGAGCTGCTTTGCTTCTTTGCTCCACCAGAGGGCGCAGTGGAAGGCAGGAGTCCCAGCACCCTCTTGGCGCTCGTCGCTCTGCCCCCCGGCCTGGCCCCAGCCCCGGCCCCGGGGCCCTCCTCCTGCTCCCGGTGCTGCCTGCGGTGGTAGAGGAAGAGGGTGGTGTTCATGAAGCTCTCCCCGCACACGGGGCAGTGGTGCAGCGCCTCCTCCAGGCCATGGCGGGTCCTGCGGTGGGCCACCAGCGCCGGCTCCGAGCTGAAGCCGGTCCCGCAGCACACGCACAGGAAGCTGTGGTCCGCCGCCCCGGGCTCTCCTTCACCGGCGGCCTGGGCTTTCTCCGCCGGCTGGCTCCCTGAATCCGCCTGCAGGCCTGACCTTCCAGAATCTTCCGCGGCGGGGCCTTCGCCCTGGGCCTGGCTGGCCACGCTCTCTTCGCCCCGAGCCTGCTCATCCTCTTCCTGCTTTTCTCCAGCGGAGGGCAGATAGGAGTGGTCCTGGCAGACCAATCGCTCCTTCCAGGCGCAGTCTTCCTGCCACGCCCCTCCCCCTCGATCTCCGTCTTCTCCTCCCTCGTCCTGCCTCGCTCCATCCATCGCGCTTCCCTCAGCCTGGTCAGGCTGCTCCTCTCCTCCCTCCTCCAGCTGCTCCTCCATTTTCACCTCCCCCTCCCCCGCCGTGGCCGCCCCCTCCCCGCCGGGTTCCGACCCGGCCCTGGTGCACTGACCCAGCTTGCGGTGCTGCTGCCATTGGCCCAGGGACTCGAACAGGCAGCCGCAGTCCCCGCACTGGTAGCGGATCAGGGGGGCGGAGCTGAGGGCGGGCTGTCTCTGGGCGCCCTGGGCGGGGCTCTGTCGCGGCGAGCCGCTGGGTTTCCGGGGGGAGGGCCGGCTCTGCGGGGCCGATGCGGGACTGGGGTGCTGGGCGGGGTCAGGGTGGGGAGGCTGGAGGTCGGCGCACTGGTACAGCACTAGCGACTGAGGCGGGAAAGAAGAAACAGGAAGAGGTTAATTCTCCAAACTCAGGTAACTGCTGTTCACTGCTGCTACTAGCAAAGAACTTTACGGTTGTTTAGTTCATGACGTCCCTTTAGAACATGGGTGTCAGGCTCAAGGCCTGGACGGCTGCAGAGTCTGTGGGTTTTTGTGGCTTCCTTTCAATCACTGGCCAATTATGGCCTTGGAAACAAGGCGTTTGAACTGCAGCCAATTAGCGACTTAAATTAGTGACATTTAAGTCTCGACACACACAAAAAGCCAAAAGACATCACGGCCCTGCACAACCACAGGCTGATACCCCTGCATTAAAAGGCAGCTGCGCCAGCAAAGCTTTTTTTGTTCCAACAGAATGGAAATCAGTGGATTAAAGGGAATCAGGGTTTGAAAGTTAGAGAAAGGGTGAAAACAAAGGATGGGGGGAAAAATGGTAGAATAAACGAGTGGCTACAGCCACAAGGCAAGCCCTGTGCACCAGTAGGTGCCCTGAGTGAATTCCAATAAAGACCAGCCCAAATGATGTCCCTTCCTGTCAGAATCCCAGACTGAAGCACTGTCCTATAACGTCTAATCACGCCTATAACCATTCTCCATCACCGTAAATGCTGCCAGACAACGCAGTCAGTCAGACTATTCCACACAGCTACACATTCGCTGTGGAGCCGTAGCAACACGGCTGCTTGAAAGTTCTCTGTGAGATTAGCTTGCGTTTCCCCCGGTAACAGCCCCAGCTGAGACCGTGCGGCTGCACCCTCGGTGCACCGCTCATTCAATCAGGCTATTAGGATATTAGGGTGTTTCCATGCCCATCACCGATATGATACAGTGAACGGCTACACCGTCACTCTCTTAAAGTGAATTATTCTGGGCAGCTGCCAGGGGTATCCATCCAATAGCCCGTCCTTCATTTTCACCTACAGGCGCGGTATCCAGTCCCGCAGATCTCAGGAGGCGCCGGCCAGCTTCCCAACTCATGTTCCATGTTTACCGCGTCTCTTAAGGGGGTCATTTCTTTCCAGTGTGAAAGTGTGGAACGGGAATGATTTCAGGCCCAGAATTCCTTAAGCAAAATTTTCCATGTTTCTTAAGGTAAACAGGGGCAACACCCTCGGGATGGAGCGTCCTTTCTGTAAAATAATGACGCTGTGCCTGTGGCAGAGTTGACATTTCTGTTTGGGAACGCTAAGACAGAGCGGCTAATTTGCAGCCTTCAGAACCGGGTTCACAGACATACCTGGCACCCTCTGTGGAGGAAGCAGGAAGCAGAGCGCTTAACAGACACCTCTGCCCCGCCCACTCCATCTGATTCCCTCAGAATCAAATTACAGCGGCCCTCAACATTTCACTGGCCGTGGCACCTGGCTCCGCCCACTTCCCTTAGTGCCTGCATCAATTCCATTGTTCCACTGCGCAAAATGTATAAGGAGAGTGTGGCACACAAAGAAGGGGCCAGGCAATTAGCACGTCCCTCTCCTTTCCCACAGGCGCCATTTCTGGAAGGGCAGCACATCCTATAGATGGTAACAAATAGCTGACTACCCAAAAATGACTAGAAGTAAGTTGCTCTTTTAGGCACCGTTACGGTCAAATGAATTTAGCTACACGTATAAGTGGGCCTTTCTGCTTAAACAACCAAAGCTCACTTCGGTATGGCTTCCCCTGTAAAAAAAAACAAACGCATGTCACAGAAAGGTCTCTTAATGTAGCAGGGCAGTAATGGCGTGGTCATTTGCTTAATGAAGTCGAAGCAGTGCCGGTTAAGCAGTGTACGAGGACGCGAGCCAAAAAACAACACGCGGGGCTCAGGCTTCACCGGGTGTCACAGCAGCCGATTCGTCTGTCAGCCAGCCAATGAGCAATTCATTAGGAAGACATGTTGGGGGGGGGGCTGAGTCTCCCTCAGGTCCTCCCCTGCCTGCCACACGAGATGCAAACTGCCCATCACCCACGATGCCTTGCTTTATGACACCTCTCTTAAGCAGATGAAGATAAGTTAGAGCCATACGGCGAGCTTCTTCGCCAGGGAACATGGCGAGGCAGGAAAAGCGCGGTGATTTATGAAACACACTCAAGGACGTCGACGTCCATTACGGCTCCAGTATTTAATTTTTTTTTTTGCAGGAAAGCTCCATTCGCTCCCGGAAACTGGATCAATTGCTTTACGTCAGTTTTATCTTTTACCGTGCACATCAAAATCAACTTTATGTTGGGTGATAAGTCTTCTCAGCAATCATTCAAAGATTGCTTGAACATTAAACCCTGGCAAAGGGTCTGGTCAGACACGCCAGGCGCATATTAAGCAGGAGGCTATTTCAAGGGCATCAGTCAGATGCATGTAGAATTTAATCAAAATATATTTCCTGGGTTAACTTTTTTTCAAATTTCTTTTTTTTTACAGATTAATGAGACTAAACTAAATAAAATAAAAGAAACAGATGTATGAAAAGTGAGTGCTGTCCCTGTCATTATTATCTGTGATTTCTTATGAGGCTTCCACAAACCACTCAGTGTGAATCGATCATAAAAATGCTAAGTAACCCAGTAAAAAAAAGGCCTCAGCATCATATTCTACAGGCCCCAACACCACAAACATGACAGCTTCATAACTTTCACACACTCTAAACATAAAAATGTGAAAATCTTGAAAATGATTTAGCTTTCACTGATACTTCATTGCAGTAGCTAGTGAAATATTTTTAAACATAACCTCTCATGGATCTTTACGACCAACAAAAAAATTACTAGTAAAATTATGAAAGTTTTTGTTATTTTTGAAAGTTTTCAATGTAGTCAATGATTTTAGAAAAAAGTAATGACATCTGGAAACTGGAAAAACAACAGCTCGCTAACTGCCATGTTGTACAGGTAGCTTACATAGATTGCGTTTATTGTCTAACATATAGAGCTCACATACATGCACATACATTGAAGTGAAATAATCACAGTTGCCAATGTAAGAAACGTTCATTTTTTCAAATCAAAACCACTGCACTGCATTCCCATTGCAGACCAGCATTTGTGTCAGTCCCATTAAAAAAACCTTCAAATTCAAACCCCTTAAAAGACGCCAAGTTCAACAAACTCTCCACCCCTCGACACATCTAATGGTCCAGTCAGGATGAATGAATAGGTGGTTTGGAATGCAGCCACTGTGCCCCGCCCCTATTTCCTTTTCCTTAAATGCAGTACCTCAGTCTGTGGGCCAGGGGGCGCTGCAGGGGGGGCCTCCTCCCCCGGGTCTTCCGAGTGGCAGGTGAGCTGGTGGGAGAGCACCTCCTCCAGAGAGCCGAAGAGCTGGCAGCAGGGGGAGCACATGTAGAGGGAAGAGCCGCTGTCCATCCCTAACGGTGAGGGAGAGCGGAGGCGCTGCATGAGACCTTGCTTTCTGTTGACACCGCACTTTCGAGAGGTTTCGCACAATGCGGAGGACGTGACAGACCGGCCGCCGGGCTCCATTAACGCAGCCCCCTCGCCGGCCACAGGGGGCGCAACCCTTTGTCCTTCTCCCCCCCCCGCCCCCCCGCCCCCTTCCTGAGCCGTACGGACCCGCAGCGTGAGCGAGAGGCACCTCACACTGCGAACAGATGGTCATTCGCACCCTGTAGTCTATCCACTGCCCACCTCCACCAGACACATATGTCCACAGGGAGAAACGTGTTAATGACTAGGGGGGACTCTGTGCACACGATTTCTCATACACACTGTGTGTGTGTGTGCGTATGTGTGTGTGTGTGTGTGCGCGCGTTTGTGTATGTGTATGTGTGCGTGTGTGTGTGTGTGTGTGCGTGCGTTTGTGTATGTGTATGTGTGCGTGTGTGTGTGCATGGTGTGTGCAAAACCAGGAGAGTATTTCACAAAGCAGCATTACTGAGTTAGCTGTGCTGACTAAAACCCAGAACAGCCCTTTTTACCACAGCACAGTTATCCAGCAAAGTCAGTAATCCTGCTTCCAGAAATTGGGCCCAGCTCTAGGCCTAATCAGACTGAAGGACCAGAGCTATGTTCACATTCATTTTTTCACTTCACTGCACCTTATCTAAGCAGCACGAAAATCAACACACCCCACCCTTCCACATTCTCTTATAGTACTCTGGTGATTACTTAATAGAGGTTCACCTCATTTTGACCTGCCCCTGAGTATGATTGATTTCTGAGTAGTAACTGTAGTCTCCAACAACCTGACTCCTTAACAAGAGTCCCAGGACCCATAGATAGAAAAAAAAAACATAACAAAACATAACAACAAAGATCTATATTTCACTGTAGGAATGATGGCTTTTTCCACATAAGCACCCTTCATATGATGCCAATCCCACCACAGGTGTCCCTGGCCAAAAATCTCCATTTAATCACATCTGACCATAGAGCCATGGGTTCCAATCAAAGTTCAGAACTGGAACATTGAATCATGAAATTTGGAATGATGCAAATTACTGTTTTGCAATGGCCATTTCAGCCTCCAGACATGAAAGTGATGTACAATTTGAACTAAAGAGGACTGTCAACAAGTGCAAACCAAAGGATTTTTTGGTCATACTTGTTCCTGGTTATGGTTATACACTTTGTTGTACGTCGCTCTGGATAAGAGCGTCTGCCAAATGCCTGTAATGTAATGTAATGTAATATTTTGAAACATTCTGCATGGAGGAATAGTCTAACATCCCCCTGAATATGTTCAGTGATCTCATAAAACACCATAAGACAACTCACTCGTGTCATTCATGCAAGGGTGGCTGCACAAAGTACTGAAAACAGGTTTACCAGGAATTTTGGGGGAAATAAAATTAACTGCATTTTTCTTTTATACGGCCATTTTTTGCTAATCTTTGTCAATGGTGGTAATAATTTTGGAGAGCACTGTACACATTATTGTGTTTTCATTTTAATTTTCAAAACAAACTATGGATTCTGATATTTAGACAAAATGTAATATTAGAGGAAACACAAAACACATTTTTTAAATGATTATTTAATTTAATGAAAAAAATTATGGGGAAAAAGTAATTCCCCCCTTAAACTTAATAATCGGTTGCACCGCCTTTAGCAGCAATATCTGCAACCAAGCGCTATAATTTGACAGCAGTCTTTCACATCACTGTGGAGGAATCTTAGCCCACTCTTCTTTGCAGAACTGCTTTAATTCAGACAAACTGGTATATTTTCGAGCATGAACTCCTCAGTTCAGGGCCTGCCACAGCATCTCTATTGGGTTCAAGGCAGGACTTTAATTAGGTCACTCCAAAACGTACATTTTTAAAAACGTGCTTCTTTGCAATCATTCACATGTGGATTTGCTTTTGTGTTTTGGATCAATGTCTTGCTATTTCACAACACAGTAGGCTATATCCTCACCCACTGCATTACCAAATACCATTATAATGAAAAATGTGATAATATTAGAACAGCAACAGAAAAGATAAGGAAAGAGAGATTGACGTGTGCTCAGACAAAATAGACTATGACATTTGTGGATCCTATTCTGTTTTTGTGTAACTAACGATATAGCTTCTAGAACATTCCTTGTCACTGACAACACACGGGCAGCAGGCAAGTTCATGGCTGTGTAACCTAGGTAACCAGTAGTGTTCCAGCACTTCTGATGTCAGCACGTTACTTACTCTGCTGATCCGTTAGTGTTCAACATCATTTCCAAAGCAATTAGCAAAGCAAGGGTTTGACATAGTCGGATGGGTTACAAAGATTCAAAGTTAGATACATTTGCTTTCTGAGAATTTGCAAACAGACTAACTGACATAAGTGAATGCTTTGTAACTGTAATGTTAGCCATCAATGCCCATGTTTCTACAAAACCTTAATCATATAGCCTAACACTGGCAGGCAATGCTAACACTATTTAGTCATATATCAGCCTCCAACTCCAAATATTTTTAAAACTGAAGGAGGCCAACAGCATTCTGAAGACCAAACAAGCAGATACTGGTTCTGGTTTCACTTTTCAATTATAGACTGGGTCATGCAGGAACAAATATTAAGAAGGGCTAATAATATCTAATTACAACTAAATTAGTTGGCCCCGATATGTTGCATTAACGAAATATAGCATCGTAACCATAGACCCATAGACCTTTCCCACTTGCACAACATCATAATCTCGCCCCCTGGCGTCCAAACTACAATTGGAACAGAAACTCACTGGAACAAAAAAACATGTAACTATCCCTCGTGACTTAGTTTTTTTTTTTTCCTTTTTTTCGTCCCCCTTTTTTTGGAGGAGGGAAGGTGCCTTTACCAAGAGAATGCATAGCGGTGTACGGATATTGGAAACCCTAAATTATTAAATTACAGATGTGATTTTGTACATTCATTGTGTTAGCTTACTAAGCTAGCTGGAAGTGTTGTTTATTTTTTGAGACAGCGATGGTTACCTTAATTACCTGTATAATTGAATTTTTGTTCAGCTTGTTGTTGCTTTTATCTCGGTACACTTATTATAAATGGAAAACTTCTTAAGGTGGAGATCAACTATCCCAGCGGACCCAAAGACTTCCCTCTACATTATTTTTCTACGCTCTATGGTACGATGGCCGCTCCTCTCTCGCGCGGGTTAAAATGTCTATGCTCCTGTGTGCCAAGGAAATAGCAATGAAGAATCTCCGGTGCCGACCACGTGAAGTGTTTCAAGCGAGGATCAGAACATGAAATGTTATTTTGTGTCATGTAATGAAAAACAAAAACGAAACAAACATTTTACTTACTGCGCACAGACGATATCACATTCTTTGTCAAAATCCTCGGCGACGTTCCAGTAAGACCGTTCCGGATTGGTTTGTTCACTGTATTAGAACCACCAATGGCTTAATTGCAATGTTAAAGAGATAGCCTTTTTCCACAGACTGTTACAAAATGGCGCTATTTTTTTGCATCCGCCATGACGGCGCTGAAAGGTCTGAAATGACAAACTAACAGCGCAGGCGTAGAAATATGCACCATAGAAGGATACAATAGTTGCTTGGATGTAGCTACACTGTTTGAAAATGTCTTTGCATGTGCCACAAGTTTAAAATGAACTGTAATAAGGAGGCATAGGCCTACTATAATTTTTCATTCAAGGTTAATACGAATTTTCGGATAAGTCGCCCGGCTAATCGTTGCTCTATGCTACGATAATTGGGTAACCTGACTTATTGCAAAAAATATGCACAAATGACATCATTGACGTCCTCTTTCTTACAGTGTAGTGTACTCCAGGTAATCAACCAAGAAAGGCAAAAAAAGAGAAAAAAACAAAGATAAGTGAAATAATTAAAACCTATTAAAAGCGGATTATTAAGTTGCAGTTTTGTGGGCCAATATAGTAGCATGCACGAATTTATGCTTATATTTATGCTATATCGCTGTCATTTGTATTTAATTTTAAACTTTCGGGTAAAAGTTGATTTGAAATCGGGTAGTTAGTCGTTTAAAATGGACTCTAGTCAGTGCAAAGGCATGCTTTACATTATTTAAGGGAATTACTCCAATCTGGACAAAATAAATGCTTGAATGCGACGCAACGGTGTGGTAGAAAGTGCCGGATATTTTAAAATATTTAAACAAGTTTAATTTTTGTTGTCAAGAATATCAAATGCTGCAGTTAAATCCAGACTGTTTATTTTCATTCAAGTTGGCATTCTGGTAATGAGTTGCATTCGAGAGCAAGTCCTTGCAATTTCAGTCTCTACAGCTCTTTTCAGTTTATATTAATAGCATACAAGCCTATCAAATGGGTTTAAGATTTAAGCCATGGTTTACTCTGAAGGGAGCTATACTTTTATACGAACTAGTTTTATCGATAGTGCCGCGGTCGTTATGCAACAGAATCAATTTTGAAAAGAATTTAGACCTGAAGTCAACTGTGGCTTGTAAAAGGAATACACTTAGCAATTATCAACCACTTCATGTTAAGGCTAGACTGAACTCAACAGGGCTATGACGATAATAATCCCAAAATACGTCTAGGCTAAATAATTATACATTGGTGATTTTGAGTGTAAACTGGAAACAAGAATGTACTGCATGGATACATTTTACAAAAGCAAAAATGCACCAAAATGAATTTGAGTTTCATCACTTTAATGAGTTCATTTTATACCAACAAACACAGTCTCCCTCTCCCTCCCAACATCCACCCAGGGCAGGCTGTCAGAATAGGAACGCAAAAAAAAAAAAAAAAATTAAAATCAACCCATAAAATACGGTTAAAAGAAAAATGTACAGTCATTTCTTCATTTGGGGCTGGCAGTACAACTGGGAACAAACACTAAGACGGGAACAATATCGGGGAACGTGCTCTCAATCCGCAGACACTGACGATTCTGACGCTTACGCACTTTTCTCTCAGACACGCGCACAAGCAGCAGGTCCAAGCTCTCAGACGCACGCACACATTTCACAGATATTTCACACCGGCTTTCAACAACACTGCTCATGTGGGGAGAGGAAAGAAAAGAGAGGGCGCGAAACGCATCGTCTCCTGGGTTCCATTCATGTCCGTGTCCGCGCGACGAATGCACACATTCCCCACGCTGTCCTAGACGGCTCGGGCACATTCAGGAACGCAGGCCATGTTCACCCGCGCCACCACTGTAAATCTTAAAACCACGAAGGTACACTTTCACATTAAACTGGTTTGATGTATCACGGCTCCAGAATCACTGTACAGTGCTGACTGGATGTCTCAGATCTTTCTAAAGACACTATCTGAATATGGTGAACTTGACAACATTACATGTCAAGGAAAAAAAAAAAAAAGAATCCCCAACACAAAAAATAAATAAAAGCAACAGCAACAAAATTACATTTGATGAGGAGAGGTGGTATAGACAGCCAGATAGAAATGGTGGGAGAGAGATTAGAGAAAAAAAAAATTTAAAAGACCGTTTTTTTTTTTCTCCTCTTTGACCCCAGGACTTAAAATAACCATATTTACAGACTTGAGACTGAAGTGATTGAAGGCCGGTCACACCCAAACCAGCCCTCCTACGCAAGAGAAAAAGAACACAATATAACAATAACAAAAAAAAAAAAAAATTAAGGTAGTCGATATTTACAGATTAATTTCAGAAGAAAGGTAAAGGGGGAGGAAGGGAAAGGTGGCTCCAAAAAGAGACAGGGTAAGGTAAGAATCCAGCTAAGCTTTCCATCTCTGTAGCAGTGGGAGTGAGGGGCAAGTGGTAGAGTGAATATTAAGACTAATGTAACAACCAACCACCGTTGAATTCCTACTGATGTGAACAGCGGTGATGAGGACAGCACTCTATAATTCATGCAATCAAGATTTTTGGATACACAAAACATGACAGCCGCTCAATATGCACCGCACATTGAGACTGCTGATACACACGAGTCACCGACAATTCAGTCATACTTTTCTCACTCAATCTCACGTTCTCTCTCTCTCTCCCTCTCGATCGTTCACAGACAGACAAGCAAGCATGCACGCACACACGCACAAAAGTGCATACCATGGCATGCAAGTGCAATCATCATCTGGTTAAAGAAAAGAAGAAAAAGAAAAAAAAAAGGGCAAGACTTATGTGGATGAGACGGTGTGAGGTAGCGTTCGCACAACAGAGAACGGGCAGTTTGCACCTTGCCAAACCGAATGAACACAGCCGTGTCTGCCAGTCATCTACCCTAGCTTCAGTGCACCAGAGTGCTCAAACACTTATCTAACGCAGCCTGAACCTGACGCGGCTGGTACTTGGCCCCAACGCAAACACGCGCTAGCCAGCTCTCCCGGGCCCCTTGCTCCCTTGATAAATAGGTGTGATCCTAAGAGCTCCCCTCCGTTTACTTTGATGTCCGCTTTACTGACACTGATGCATTTATGTACACGTGGTGGTGGTCGGCTGTGCAGACTCCATTTTAAAAAGGTCCCTCCTAAAACGATTAACATTAAGACTTTTCGCATGGACACTTTTGAATGTCAAACAGTTCTATAAAACAACCAGCAACAGCTCTAGCCCCTGTGGGACATTTGGATGTTAATACACAACTCACAGCCCATCTCCATCCTAACTTAAACCTGACAAAAAAATTAAAAAATTAATAATAATAAACTTCAATGTCCATTCAAAAAGAAAAATAAATACATTTACAGGCATGTAAAAAAAAAAGCAGTTTCCATTTTGTTTTTTTAAATAAAATTTAATAAAAAGTATAAAAACCTCAGCCTCTTTCTCCATTTATATAACCATGAGGAAATGACCCTGTTTTAGCTCGTAAACTGACCATTTAAGAACAGACAGAAGCATGGAGGACTACAGAGGATGAACGCTTTTCCAACTGAACTTGAGGCGTGCCATGCCTGGGCACTGGTCTAACACAGCAGGGGACGCCTTCTCCGATTGCGGCAGAGAGCTCCCCCCTCAGCCTGTTCTGAAACAGAGCGCCATCACAAACTGGCCTTAACTGGTAGAGTAGCAGCAGCTGAGATATTGGTACAGTACGAATCCACGCTACGGTTGTGTGTGTGCGAACGAGCTCCCGGGCTCCCGGGACTGCGATTTGGGCCGGGGGGGTCCAGCGCTAGTCATCAGTGTTGTTGGTCCTGAGCTACCGTGTCAAAGCAGGAGAGGGCAAGAGAGCCGCGGGGAGGGGAGAGTAACCCTTACACTGTGCAATCGGGCGTCGACCCTGCGGTACGCACTGCCAGAACACTGATATCTTTTCATTGTCGTCGTCATAAAAACAAAGTCTAAAGAGTCAAATAAATTAACATTTCTTAAAAAAAAAAAAAAAAAAAAAAAAACTGAGAAAAAATTGTGCTAACTATACAGACCACCTGCCCCTTCCCTTATTAAAACTCCTGTTTAAAAAAAAAAAAAAAAAAAAAAGAAAAAGAAACAATCTGGTACGTTGCAGATATCATTACCGGCAATAATGAGATTCAGAGGGACCCAGACGGATGAGTCGCTGATCAGAACTAGCTTGGTTCATCGGGTACGGATACTGGACCAAAGTGAGGCTTCCACTGACCAGGCAGTCTAACTGGTGCATGAAAACTGGACTGACGGGGGTCACTGTCTGTGACAATGACACTCCCACTCTGCTACCCTACCGCAGAACTGAACACTTACACTAGAGCTGCAGTGAGGTCATGGGCTGGGCTAACGGGCTAATCGGTGCGTGTCTGTGTGCATGTGTGTCAAAGTGTATTATCTGCTTACTACAGTTTGGAGCCGGTAAGGAATAAAAAGAGGAATGAGGAGGAGGAGAGGAGGCAGTGGGAGAAAAGGAGGTCTGGAGGGGGAGACAGACAAACAGAAGAGTTTCAGGGAAGTATGGGGGAGGGGAGGGGCACAGATGGGCAAGTGTTCAGGTGCTGTTGCTAAGAGGTCCTGGCGCTGAGCTGGGCTGGGCTGGGCTGTCGGACACACCGCCCTCTGCAGGAGAAGGAGAGAAACGCCATCACACACAGCTAATGATTTAGACCGCCAGTGTCCTTGAGCTCAGAGCTCCTTTTCAGCCTTTAAAATTCTGAGTGCGGGCACAAAATGTGGGCAGGAAGCTGAATAATTTAAAGCTGACATAACTCTGTGCTTCAAATGGACCATTAGATTCTGAGGAATTCCAACACGCCGACAGAATATCTGGCATTTTTTACAGGTTCACTTGCATGGTTTCATCTCATTTGTGCTCATGAGATGATTCCTTCCTTCATTCAATCATCAAACAACACAGCACGGCAACACGTCCATGACAAGACCATGATGGCATCGGAGAAGCATCTGTTCAGTTAACGACTAAAAAATGTCAAATCTTAATCAGGCCAAAACATTTGACGTCACTGACAATGATGAGCTGCAATTCATCCAAAACATCCCAACCTCTGAGAGAGAGACTTTCACATGATACTGGCTGCAAAGAGCACAAGAGGTGGAAAGGACGGCGCAGGCGTACCGTGCGAGGTGGGCGTGGCCTGTGCGCGGGCGTGAGGAGGAATGAGCATGGGGTTGAGCTGGGGCTGAATGGACAGCTCTGCGGAGGAGACAGAGGGAGGTTAGCAAACACGACCAGCAAGCCCTGCCGAAATCACACCGCGCCGACTCCACGCTCGACAGAACCTTCAGGGTCCAAGCTGAACTATGCGGTTGTTCCCTGCACTTGGACCGGTACTTCTCTCTAGGGGTTTCGTCATACTTGTTCCTGGTTATGGTTATACACTTTGTTGTACGTCGCTCTGGATAAGAGCGTCTGGCCAAATGCCTGTAATGTGATGTAATGAACAGCCGATGGAACGCGGCCGTCCTGTAGAATAACCAGCCTCCTGAGGCGCTGGAGATGGGGATTCGGGGGGGGGGTGGTAAGGGAGGCCCCGCGGCGGGCTGACTGACCCACGGGGCTGAAGTTGAAGAGCTGGGGCAGGTCGCGGCCGCTGGGCAGGCGGGCGCCGGGCTGGCGCAGCTCCTCGAAGAAGGCGTGGGCGCAGGCCTCCAGGGGCGACAGCCGCCGCACCGGCGTGTACTCCAGCAGCCGCGAGCACAGCATGATGGCCTCCGGGGGCGTGCGAGGCTTGAACACCTGACCCGCGGGAGGAGAGAGAGAGGGAGAGAGAGGGGAGAGAGAGAGAGAGAGAGGGAGGAGAGAGAGAGGGAGGGAGAGGGGAGAGGAGAGGGGAGGTAGAGGGAGAGAGAGATAGACAGAGGCTTCGTCATAAACGGGAGCTCGCTGCTGTGCATCGCAAACAGTGAGGGAGAGAGACGCCGCCTACCTTTGTCCAGGGGTGTGCTTTGATCTGTGGGAATTTGAACTCCGTGTAGTTGGGGTTCATCTCGCGGATCTGTTCCCTCGTCGGGGTCCCCAAGACCTGGGAGGGAACCGGAGAGAGAACGTGAGTTCAGGCGCAAATGCCGTCTTTCAAGCACTATGGCTGTGTGACCACAAGTTCTGCAGGTCCACCAATACTCTGTATTACCATCACCGATTGTTCTGTCTGAACCTTCCAAGTAGATGCATCCTATGAGCATTTATAAAGGGGCCTGGCCATGGGTGGTCTGTACTGTAATACAGCCCCGGGAACACTTTAGGAAGCAGGAGGTTGAAAGGAAAGGGGCTGCCCATCTGGTTAGTCTACAGCAGGGCTGCCCAACCCTGTTCCTGGAGATCTACCGTCCTGTAGGTTTTCATTTCAGCCCTAATCTGGCACACCTGATTCTACTAATTAGCAGCTCGATGAGGTTTCCCAGCTGTTGAATGAGGTGCACTTCATTAGGTTTGGAGTGAGAACCTGCAGGACGGTAGATCTCCAGTGACAGGTCGGGCAGCCCTGGTCGATATAATCGGCGGTTGAATCGGGGACCGCGGTCTCCGCGGTGCTGCCGGTGCAGCTCAGAGCCGAAGCCTCACCTTGATGATCTCCACCAGCTGGTCCACCCCGCTGTCCCCGGGGAAGATGGGCTGCCCCAGCAGCAGCTCGGCCAGCACGCAGCCCGCCGACCAGATGTCGATGTTGGAGGTGTAGTCGGTGGCCCCGAAGATGAGCTCGGGGGCGCGGTAGTACCGCGAGCAGATGTAGGACACGTTGGGCTCCCCACGCACCAGCTGTTTGGCACTGCAGACAGGTCGATCGGGCAGGTGAGCAACCTGCCTCAGCACTAATCCTCCTTACAAATATACTCTGTATTACAGCTGCATGGCTAAAACCTGCCTAATGCTTTTACATTCTTACTCTCAGTGTTCAACGCTCTTCCCACTGAATGCTATGGAGGCAACTGACCAGCCCACATTAAAGAGCTGTGCGGACTGGTGAGCATTAGCCAGCTTACATGCGTCCAACTACTTTCACAGTTGACATTAACGATTATAAATTGTCTTTTTAAAATTTTTATCCATATAAACAGTTATTACCCAAACTAGCCAACTACCACAGCGACAGATTCTAGTGATACATTCAGCTTCGAAAGCTTTTCATTTTAAAACATTAGAAAACAAAGAAATCTCTTTCTTATATATGAACAAGTGTGTAAAGCTCCAGACTAATATGACGAGATGACAGAAAGCACCCAGTTAGGGTGAGTCTCTCCCCCTGGCTCTACCCCGCTGGGGCAGAGCCCGAGGAGAGGGGCGCGGCAGACCCACCTCCCGAAATCGCAGAGCTTCAGGATGGCGGTCTCCGGGTCCACCAGCAGGTTCTGGGGTTTGATGTCTCTGTGGCAGACGCCCTGGGAATGGATATAGGCCAGGCTGCGGAACAGCTGGTACATGTACACCTGCCGGGGCCACAGAGGGGCGGTTAGAGAAGGCCGCGTCGCTGCCGCCGGTGGGGCGTGGGGATACGCCCCGAGCGCGTCTAACAGGGCAGCGCACGCATCGCCACGCCCCACCGGAAACGGCCGCATTAGCATCGCGGCTGGCCTTTCCTCCGGGCACCGTGATTTCAACTGGAGGGAAAGTTCATAGAAAGGTCCAGAACTTTCTCCGCGTCGAGCGATTGTGAGCGATGAGCTAGGAGCTATTTTAACCCAGCGAAGCGGCCCAGTGCGGACCGCCCCATCACTCATACGCCTTCGGTTGCACAGTTTTACGGTCAGCAGACACAGTGTGGGGGAGGGGGGGAGTGGGGGGTGAGGGAGGGGGGGTGCGGTTAATGACATGAACGCTGCGCGTGATGAAACGCGGCAGGCTGAGGGAGCGAAGCGCCATTTTAACACGCCGGCGCCCTGACGACCCCGCTCGGCTGGCTAGGGGACGTCCGGCCAGCGCACCGTGCGCCGCTCACCCCCCCCCTCAGGCCGCGGAGAGCAGGGGGGCAATGAGGCGTGACTGAAATACAGGGAGGGGCTCCCCTGTGCGCACCGCGACTCAAAGGTCAAGGACTCCAACACCTGCTTGTGACAATGTCTCTTTTTATGGCTACCACAGGTGCACGCTGGCTGGTGTGTGTGTGTGCGTGTGCGTGAATATGACACACTGGGCGGGGTCCGCACTCAGCCGCAGTGCGCTGCCGAAGCAGACCATTCACACAACCGACAAAGAAGCCCGGCCTCCATGTGTAACCTTTCCGCACCACCCGAATTTCAATTCAGCGTAATCCAGAAAGGATTAAGTGCAGTTTACTGAGAAACACCTGACCTGACCAAACGGCCAATAAGAGCCTTTTACAGGAGAAGGCTGCCAGTATCAATATTACGGCTTTGAGTATTTAAAAGTAAACATAATGCGTGACATTTGAAAAGATTAAGTTGCTGGGGAACAAGGGATGGAGGGAGGGAGTGGGAGGGAGGGAGAGAAACAGACAAAGAGAGCAAGAAAGTGACAGACAGCAGGAGCGTGGCAGACAGCGGCATATAAAGAACAACATGAGAAGAGCGCGTCACAGAGAGAACCTATCGGCTTGCTGCGCGCGTGACTGTGGGGGCGCTGGGAGAGCAGACTGTAAACGCACACAGACGGAGGGACAGACAGACAGACAAACAGACTCGGTGACTCAGAGCACGGTTAGAGCTGTGTTACCTTGACGTAGATTACAGGGATGGTCGTCTTGGCCTTGTTGAAGTGCCGAGCCACCCTGTACACCGTCTCTGGGACAAAGTCCAGCACCAGGTTCAGGTACACCTCATCTTTCTGGAGGAAGAAAAAGTCACCAACATAGGCTCGTAAAGTGACTGTTTATAATGCCACTCCTTCAACCAGAAACACGCAGGCAATGACAATGGCTTGTATTTAGGCATGTTAAAACAAAGGGAACATAGATCCTCTTCCCCATAATATATACAGTGCTTTTAACAAACCCGTGTCATCATTTACCACCTATATGCATCTGGTGCTTGAAGGGAATGAGGTTTAGATAGGTAAGATCAGAGTAATACAGACACTGTGCCTCACACCCGTCCATGCATAAGCAGCTAAGATGCATTTGATGCACCGTAGATGCTTTCAATTAAGTGAAAATTTCATGCTTGAAAAGTTGTCTAATCAGTCATCTGCAGCTCTGTTGTTCGTAATTTATTTTCATTTTTAATAGCCATGCTCACAAGCAAAGCTATATGCTGGTCTCTGTAGCACTCCAGATTCATGTTCTCTGCATAATTAAGTTCAGTAAAGTGAAACTTAAGTCAAAATATTATGTTACCCAAATAAAATCGGTTATCATTTTTCCTTGGATCTGTGCTCCTCCGCTTCTTCCCTGAATGTGCAAACCTGGTTACAGTTTGCATTTGAGCTACAATGTAAAACGTGGAGGTATCAGCATCAGCCAATATGGCCAGCCAAACACTGGTTATTAATGTTTGCCCCAGAATTTTTAAATTGTGCATCAAAGGATCATGACAAAGCTATCAATTTGCACATTACCAAAACGGCACAGAGCAGAGAAGCAACATTTTTTTACACCTTCTTTCCCAAAAGAAAAAACGAACACATTCCAAGTAAATACAGAAAATATATAAACGTACTCCTAGATCAGGTTTCCTTCAAATGAAAAGTAACAGAAGTTTCTGGAACTTTACAGAATCTTCTGACACCTGTGTCACCACTGCGTATAAAAGGAGGTTATGCACACGATGAGCAAATCCATTAGTAGAATTCAGTGTTGTGTGGTCCAGATATTTCATGAAAATGATCATTACTCTATTATTTGATGACAGCTAGAACGAAAAAAGCAAAAAAAAGGCACAAAAATAAAGGTAAACAGGAAACCGACTCCACAGTGGCGTGAGGTTCCAGGCTCCGGCGGCTGTGTTACATTGCCAGGGGCAGGAAGGTATTTTAACCACAGCGAGCGGTGAGAAGCTCAGGCCGTGACTGCGGAAGGCCGATGGCGGAGGTGCGAGTTTGAGACCTGTCCCCTGGCCGCGACAGGAAGGTGGCAAAGCGCCGCGGGCCTGCCGAAGCGCGTCGTCACTCTTCACACCTCTCTCCGCACCGCTCGCTACGCTCAGACTGCCCCAGCGCCCACAGACCCGCTCAGTGGCCGCTATATCTGGAGCCCAACGGCCAAACCTATCCGTAGCTCTGAATCGCGGAGGCAGCGATCCACTTTGCTCTGGGGATGACTTGCGGCTTATCCCAGGGCCTCGGATAGAATTGGGGGGGGGTAATTGAATGGGGGAATGGAGGCAGATGTGTACTGTGAAATTGAGCTCGGGAACCGAGCGTCCTCAGCTCAGAGGCTAAGGCCGGTCTAGAGATGCACACTCGCACAGGACAGTAATCCAGAGCGCACGTCCATGTCAACAAAGAAACAAGTTACGTGAGCACAAATTTATCTCAGCCAATCTGGCCATTGCAATCCCCAGACTTACAACTGAGCACGCTCAAATTAAATCAGGGGCTCAGCAGGCAAAATCCAAGAAATATTAAAAGACCCGTAGAAAATCTGGCAAGGGTAGTGGCCAAAAACCCCTCCCTGAAAGAACCTTCATGAATGAGGGCCCTTGCTGTATCATCATAAGAGCAAGTTCAAAAAGCTGATAGGGTAGTAGCCAGTATTTTTTCCCCAATAACTACTGGTTAAACAGGTCTTGTACTGCATTGGCCATACTAAACTTGACCTACTTTTACTTATGATTGCATTTCTTCCATGAAACCCTTTTTTGCTGAGGTTTAATGGCTTATGGCAGAAAAACAGACAGAAAAAACTGTTTATTGCCGCTTTCCCACAGGCTGGTAGGAATATTTTTAATTGGTGTTTAACACCTTACAAACACACAGTTCATTGCCAATTAAAGCCAACTGCGCAAAATGAAATGTATTTTTTTAATAGAGAATCGAGTAGCTGCAGCACACCGGGGCTTTAAACTAAATCGACCAATCATTCAGAGCGTAGCCGTTCTTACGGCTCGAGCTGCTCCCCAGGCTCACAGCTCATACAGCCGTACTGCCCGCAACCACGTGCACAAACAAACGCCAAGACGAGATTAGCCTGACACCGAACGTCACTTCTATGGCTGGCGATAAGCTGAGCGCCGCTCTTAAAAAAAAAAAGAGGAGTTTTCAGCTTTGAAACGTGCAGGCTGCTGCTGCTGCTGCTTAACGTCTGCAGGGCGGATGTGTTCAGCGGAGGCAGACTCAGCCGCGCCGCTCGGCACACAACGCGGAGACAGATGGGAGGTGGCATTAATCTGGGGGGAGTCGGAAACCGCTCTCTCCCCGACAGCTTCAGCCCCGCTGGGCAGCAGCAGCCATTCACCAACTGCTCGCTAGCGCTTAAACCCCAACTTTGTTTCCAAAATGTTTCACAGAACGATCCACGGCCGTGAAAAGGCTGGCTCCAGTCCCCACTGGCGGCAGCGTAGTGTAGTATAACGGGTCAGGAGCTGGTTCTTGTAACCGAAAGGTCGCAGGTTCGATTCCCAGGCAGGACAGTGCCGTTGTAACCATGAGCAAGGTCCTTAACCTGCATTGCTTCAGTGTATATCCGGCTGTATAAATGGATGCAGTGTAAATGCCTGTGATGTAATGTAACAATGTGCACTGGCGTGATTACGGTCAGGGCCAGGAGAGATCTACACACAGCCCAACAGCTCGCCTCCCTGAGGGCGGTTTGCATGAGTCTTTACGTGCAAGCAAACACTTTCAACTGCCCATATCTATTCATTTTCCTCACAGAAACACTCCAGGAGTCTTAAGTGGGATGAAGAAAAGCATGCTGGGAAGAGAGAGACATGTCCACAGTGAACTCTGAACCCTATTGGACGGTTGTGGCGGAGGGCGGTACCTTCTCCCCGCTGGAGTAGAAGAAGTAGCGCAGCCTGACGATGTTGCAGTGGTCCAGCTTCCTCATGATCTGTAACTCACGGTTCTGCAGGAGGGGGAGGGACGGGGGGGCAGAGGGGTGATGAGCACAGTGACAGCTCCCGCTCTGACTAACCGCTTCTCACCATGTGTCATATGAAGATGCACAAAGTTCAACCGTATCATACCGACTGACTGCTTATGGAGCCGTTATTGTGGGACGTGATTCAGTCTTTATGGATTAACACATTCTGCACAAGGGCATACAGGAACAATGAAACACAAGCATTTTATTAGCAACTGCGAGTGCTAGCTTTTGTTGTGTTATTCATCCTTTAGCTTCAGCACCAAAAATAATGTAATAAGTCTTTATTCCATCACTAGCGTAAAGCTGGCGAGCAAAGATAAGAGGTGCACAGGTATATATCCCGTAACATCCCCGGTGTGTCTGCAGCGTTGAGTACCTTGAACCTCTTGTCCTGCAGAACCTTCTTGATGGCCACCATCTCCTGGCTGTCGATGAGGCGCGCCTGGTACACCACGCCGAAGGAGCCGTTCCCGATCACCTTGTGGTCCGTGTAGGACACCTCCTGCGGGCGGTCGGGCCCCTGCCCCGGCGTGGCCACCACCGTGGTCACCTTGCTGCTGTCTCCTGGGAAACGCAGAGCGGCGGCGTCAGTGGCGGCGGCGACCGTCCCTCGGGCCGTCCTCCGGAACGTTCCCCAGACGCCCGCGCCGTCCCCGAAACGACCGCGGGGCCCCGACGCGTCCCGAGGGGCCCGAGAACCGGCCCTCCGCCTCACGGGGAGGGTCGCCAGGGAGGCCCCTTCTCCCAGACAAAGACATCAGTCCCCCACTCCCGAAAAACGATCGCATACCGCAGCCCGCCCCCCGGGGTACACAACAAACAGCGCGTCTCCCCGCTCTCAGCAGGCAGGCAGACGCGCTCGCGAGGGCTCTCACGCGCCAGCGCACCGCGGGCCTCCTTTCAGCTGAATATTTAGCCAACATCTGTGCGCTGCCAATTAGCGCCGCGCAGAACTCCTCAAGGAGAACATCACGGCGTCGCGAGCAGGCACTGTGCACAGAATGCGTCCTGCCGAGTAGTGAAGTAGCTAAAAGTCTTCTCAACTGGTGTTTCCTCCTCCTGGTTTTAACGCACCGGATTGTAAACGCAGGATCAACCACTGGCACGAGCTTAAACGTGAATCTAAACTAATGAAATAAAAATCAGACAGGAACCTCTGTTACCTCCTTCCCTGTAGCGGTCACGATTGCTCTGACTGCTCTGTATCTGTGTGTGTACCATCACACTGAATGGAAACCAACCAAAATCATCCAGGGGACAGACTCAGCTTATGCAACTATAGTGTAAACCTATACACAAAACAAATAAATATCCAGAAAATACAGCACAGAGGGCTGCAGGGTGACTCATTCTGTTATGGTGTGGGTAGGCCCCACAGACTGGCACAGAATCAGGACTGTGCGCCAGTGTCAACTGTGGCCAGCAGGGCATCACATCATTGGCACCAGGGTCACCCAGCCTCCAGCCAGCCAGGACTAAACATCTCGTTGTGCACCGGCAGCCCCTGCTGGTCAATCCGGCGCTCGCGGTTTGCCCGTTAAGCCGCACGTGGGGAGTCCTCCTCCAGCTCGCGTCTGTGCGAGCAAGCGCCATCACATGCTCCGGGGGAAAGGGCATTCTAGCCTATGGCCCTCCTGAACTAAGAACAGAGGTTGCGATAAGCGTAGCAGTGCGACCGTGACCACGCATACCGAACTGTGGAGAAAAAGCGTTGAATAACCACATTCCTTATGACTGATTTTACTGGACACGTTGGGCCAAGCTAGTTTTGTGACTGCTGACATGTGCAGGGTTCCCTCACCAGAGGACGATCATGCATGAAGCGAAAGGCCTGCAATGCAACCACTGTGAAATCACACCCATTTCAGAACTCGTCTGTGTTCACACCACTCCCCAGGCCCCTCCCATTTCCTCCATGGGTAATGCCTCAGACTGGGTTCTGTGTTCTTTACACACCAAGTGCTTATCACTTATGCACATAATGGCAGGTATCTGATGAAAAAAAACAATGTCCATTTGCAGGACATGAGCCAATTGGCACAAATCAATTACACATCACATACAACTAACCGTTCCATAAAGGCACTCTGTCTTACACTAGTATTATGTGTTGAAATTAACCAAGATGATGTTCAGTTTTGTGTCTAGGTTACTTTAGAAGACTCTATAACCCATACTTCAATTCTGCCATGTTCTGTCCATTTCAGCAGGTTTCTAAAATACGGTACCTCCAGGCATGACTGTACTTGTAGTTTGTAGTCTTTTCAACCAGTTAACATTACTCATGGGGACTGAAAATGGAACCTGATTTTCTGATAAATGCTCATTTAGCAGGGAGTCAGGGACAGACCAATAAGGGTCTGATGAAGGTGCCAGCCATCCCAAGCAACAATGCGCAGGAGAGTTCCCCGAGACGTATGCGTGCTCAGACATGGCCGGACGACACGCCCATCCTCACTTCCCCTGCAAAGAAGCAAAAAGCAGGCAACGCATCACCTGACATAAACCAACTGAGCCTCTCAAACAGCTCCAGGCATGCGTGCTGACAGGCAGCACAGCCACGTACATGTGCTCATTGAGCGGAACAAGATTTATCAGACCAACATAATACAACTCTCGATGATGCCAAGGCGGTTAAAAATGACCGATGGCACTAAATGGAGAACTCTCCAGGTATTTAAAAGGTTTTGTAAAACTAGTTTCGATAGGTCAAGTCAAATCATTCATTTTTAAATCATCATAGCTATCCCACAAAAATGCAAAAAATGTAGGAACAAACATAATGGTGGGGAAAAAAAGTGTAAAAAGAAAAAGAATAAAGTAAAAGCCTACCGTTTTGTCAAATTATTGCCAGATGAAATTGCATTCTTTTGTTAAGAAAAGAAGGAACAATCTGAACAATCATTTGCTCTGTTCAGGGTAAGTTCAGGACAGACTGAATTTACCACAGGCGTAAGTGTTTCTAAATGAAAACATTCACTTCATGTTCTTTCAGAGCTCCTTCATGCTAGCGCCTCTCTCGCGTTCTGAGCGTTATGAGTGGACACACGCAGAGCTGATGCAGTGTCCAGAATGACCGGTTACCAAGTAATGCTGGTTCCAGTGCTTAGTGGCTTGGCTTCTCATATTCATTTTTAAAATCCCCCCCCCCCCCCATTTTGAGTGTGATTATAAAGTCACCTCTGCCTTTTCCTCCCCACAGTAGTGTGGCTTTAGTAAGTTCAAAGGTCCAGGCAACTGGATTCAAATTGCGGGGATATTCCTCATAAGTGACAAAGGATTGTCTTCTTAATATTTATTTCCAGTTTTTAACCCAATTATAACCATTAAATTGTTCAGCAGATAAGGACAGGGAGGGCGTGTATCCTGCCCTCATTAACTTTCATATCCGTACGACACGTCATATGTAAACCGTTCCTCATCGTTAGCTTGGTTAGAGCGGTAACCTTACACTACAAGAAAAAAACAAAAGAAAGCAACATAAACTAAGCTTTACCATTCTTGTATAGTTAAACCTGAGGATCATTCAATGTTGTAACACTGAGCTTCTGTACACTAACAACAGACTCTTTAGAGGTCTCAAACTCTGGACATTACACCCGAATAAAGAAAATCTTTGATTCCACATATCTACACTTAAAAGCTATCTAACTGCCGCTAGCTAACGTAGGCCTACTTACCAATACACCACATTCTGCGAGTTACAGGCAAAAATGGGCACTGCAAATACTCACGTCATTGTAACATTGCAGTGCCCGTGGGCTCCAGAAATAAAACCCATTTCTTGTAGGTCTCTTCATTTTTGTGAGGAAAAAAAGTCTGTATCCAGAGAAGGGGCAATGCTTAGGCATTGTCAACTTAGCTTGCCATACCCATACAAAAGTGGCAATTTACATATTAGCCTACATGTAGAAACGATTTCACAGGACTTAAGGTTTTTGTTACATAACTAACACCCAGTTAACCATACCAGTGAAAATCTGGCGTTTGGCCAAGGGGGAAAGCAAGCCAATTTCGGCACAGTCTTTGATGTTTTTTTTTTTTTCCAAGACTCATTTTTAAATATCCTTCGGCCATTTGTCAATGCAAAAAAGTATTAAAACAACACATCGGCAAAGAATTCACAGATTTCAGTTTCCTGGACCTCTAATAATGAGGTTTGGCACATTGCTCCTTTCCTTTAGCTGGTATAACAGAAGTAGCCAGTCTGCCATGCCAATATTGCCAACCATTCACCCCAGGAATGTGCAAATGAATATGATATAATTTCATTCATAGCCTAGAGCCTATATTTTCATTTAAATTAGTGTCTGCAACATAGAACAAGCCCATGTGTGTCACTAAGTCTTAGAACACACATGCACATGTTCTCTTACAATGCATGCATATGGTATTTATTTGCCAAAATCTTTTTGGTTATGCCTCCGAAGTGATTTGTTTAATCCTCCACTTTTCACATAAGCACCCAGTCACGTATTCTGGCCTAACAGCGCAAACAATGCATTAACATTTCAGATTAGCCTCTTTCTTCCCCCACATGGAGTATTAAAATTAATCAACACCGAGCCGAATTTAAGCTCAAACCTTCACAAAACAAGCTCTGAGAGATGCACGGAGGAGGAAGGCAAACATGGAAGCAGATTCATTTTTGAGTCCCGGGCCACTTGATATTACTACAGCATACGAACCTGGCACCATGCAACAGGAATCGATAAGTGAAAACCTCATTAAAACTGGACACTAGATCTACATAATCAACAAACTTTTGAATGCCCCATTATGGCAGTGACCTTTGAACCTTGTTGAGGGTATGCGGAATTATATATGCATAACGCCTACATATTATATAGCTTTCGCGTTTATATTCGAGTAAAACAATAAATTACTTGGATGTGCTGTTCTGCAAACGCTAATGGATTACCACAGAGAAGTTCACAATGGCTGAATGGCCATCAAACACGATCGGATACGGATGAAACACGCGACCCATGATCCTTGAGCGGCAAAGTCCCAGCCCGGAACTTCATCGCATTATTATTTCCAGCACATTCTCTAAAAAATATCACAAAGGCTAAACAGTACACTGGCACTCCCAATCATTGTGTACAGGGGCTGGAATTACTGCAGGGCTGGCATTCCGACTTCTAATTCCAAAACATGTAGAATTGAAGAATACTCACGTAAGATAATCAGATCATTTCTGGCGATAAACACCCAAGCATATTTTTTTATGATGATGATGAAAGACCACATTTTGGACACAGAAGGACAGGCAGCAGCTAGTTAGAGGACTGCAAATAGACCATGTGTGCCCACCTGTTGGCCACAGACTTCAACTAACATGGAAACATTAAGCAACATCCTACATCGTGAGCCCTGAAGGGCGAGCATTTCTTTAAAGGACCAACATTACACTATTAATATGAGGCTTCAGGCTTTCTTACCACAGGTAGTACGTGGCAATGCATGCCAGGAAAGCCGTTAGTGAACAACCTCTGCAAATCCTTATTTTCAGACTTGCAGTGTTCACGTTGTTTGTGGAAATAAAAACACCACTGGGTTAACTATTTAACTTTTGTACGGAGAATGCGAGTTCAGATCAGTGATAACTCAAACTAAGTTGATGCTGCTACTAGGAGACGCAGCTTATCCAGATACTCCGTTTGGCTTCAGAAACTACTGGTCAAACTAGTTACAGTCAGGTTCAATTTCTTTACCTGGAGAGATGCTACAAAATCTATTCACCAAACTCAACGTTCAATGAACAGCAGATGCTAGAACACAGCTTTTCACCTAACTTTTTTCGTAGGCAGTTTTAGATCTAGTAGCTAATTGAGCGTTGCCAGTTCGAAACATGTCTTTCACAAACATCCACTCTTCCTTTACCCCACTCAAAATCAAACTCAATCTTTCTACCGCATAGTTAGCTTGTAAGCGAACTTACGGTATATGCATTTCAGTGTTTTTCCGAGCAGTTAGCCTCGTCTCAACACTAGCCAGCTAACCAACTGCCTAGGTGCCTAGCTAACCAACTAAGGAAGGCTAAACAAGTTCACAACTCTAGCCAACATTACTTGACGGTTTACATACAGGTCAACTGCATCGAATACAATTGAACAAATATCATAAGTTGATAGCTAACAGGGGGAAATAAACGCCAGATTGTGAGAGATACCCATGAAATGTAATTCCGTACAGCTAACGTTAGCTAGCAACAGCCCTCGCCAGTATTTCTGGCAAACCGAGTCGTAAATGGCTAACAAGCGAAGACATGTAATCGGACGAGAAGGTCTTCACTACCCAGGAACCCTTGACAAGAAAAAGCAAAGAGCCTCGTGTATCTAGTGACACCGACCCATACTGGAGCTACCCTAGCCAGCCCGGAGAACAAGATCTGATATAGCTAGCTGCGTGGAAGTCGACACTGCTTGCTTGTATTTTAGTCATCATAATCCTATTTTAAACAGAACTCATTTGCATTTTACCTCAAACACAAAATTCCCCTAGGCCTCTTTTTAAAGCAAGACAGTCAGTTACCAAAATTCATTCCACTGCATGAAAGAAAGCTCGCCTCAAACAGCTGTTCATAAGCAAGCAAAGCCCTCTTTTAATCCAAACTGGCTAGCTAACATTAACTGGCTAACCATTTCCCCAGACGACTCTCTTCACATTTAGCTAAACTACCTAGCTTGCTAATAGATAACTCCACAAGTCGCTCGTCTCAGCGTCCATTTTTATTATGGATAGTTAAAATACAATAAATACTCACTGCTTAATTTCAAGTTTCCGAACCCAGACGAACTGCTCCCTGAGGCCTGTGCAGCCCCGGACTTCCCTGCAGTGTTCCCCCCCGCAGTGGCCGATCCGGCAGCGGCTGCAGCGGCTCCTGGAGCACCGGGTGGCTCGGCAAACGAGCTGGCCCTGGGCCGCCCGCTGCCGCTCATGACTGTGCGCAAGGGTGTCGGGGCGGGGGGGATGGGGTTCGCTAAATTGGGCCAGGTGAGCGACGGCCGGGTCTCCTCTGACTTAGCTAAATAATCTTTAAAATAGAGACCGCATTAAAAGCATATCGCTGAGTCCCCCTCTCCGTTTGTCTGGACAGCTACACCTGACGCATTGAATGTTTGCATTGCCTCCTGGGAAACGAAGTTCGAAGTAGCAGTTCTTTAAAATGATTCGAGAACCTCTGTAAAACCAAAACAACTACAAGAACCGCAATGACATTTGTAAATTGAACGAGAGATGGCGCTCCGTCTCAGATATTCACACAAAAGAAGCGAGGATGCGTCCTAAAAACTACAATGCCCACAATCGTTCACATGCACACACGCGCACACACACCATAGACGCACAACAATACTTAAAATATGTATTTATAAAATATATTTTTAATTGCTTACTTTTTAAACCCACAGCCTCCGTCTTCAGACAACTGCTCATTCCTAACGGCTCCACCTTTCCTCGGGACCACAGCGAGCGCCGTTCTGCGAATCACTGGAAACAGGTGAACAGACTGTGCTGATGAGATCCTCTGTATGATATGGGTATATAAATGAAGCACCAGGGCTTGCTGTTGACATCTGGGATGGCATTTCAGGTGAATGAAATACTGTTTCCAGGACAGTTCATGTAATCCCATACTGCAAAAATATCGGGATATCTCTTGAATAGACTAATTTGCAGGCATAAATCGCCTCAGTAAATGCTTTTATGATTGTTTTATCACTTAAATGTGAAACCTGATGATTAGCTGTTCTTGCGCATGCTGTATAATCTGCATTCATCTGCATTCAGCTACTAGTTTTTTTTTTTTGTTTCCTACATGTTTTTATCTTTGGGAAAAAAGTGCGTCTGACCCCGAATCAGATAAAGTCCTCAGCTGCCCTGTATCCTAACAGGGTATCAGCAGAAGGTGTATACATAGAATGTCTGGTGATAGTTGTGATGATGTCGTTACGCCTGGTGCAGGAAACAGGTTAAAGGTGGAACACAGTGTTCTGTGGATTAATGGACAACCCGTGCTGTGCACATGACACAGCATGTAGTGTTCAAGGCAATTGAAGACAGACTCACATAGCTGTGTTCTAACTGCACGGGTCTTTTTTGTCTTCTTGTTCTGACAGAACTTCATTAAAGTTTTAAATCCCCACCCCCAAAGCAGCTTTGGATCTCCTTGGAAGCACTTGTAGAAGCAAATTTCCACAGATCACCAGCACACACATACACACAAGCCCTCCCCCTAAGCGTTTCCAAAGCTTTCTCCTGGCTAGTTGACCCATCAAGGCACAAGTTGCCTCTGTAAATGTGTATGTGCATCTGCGAGTCTCTGCACGTGTGGGTGCATCTGGGAGTAAACACAAATATCTCTGCCATCCAGTGAGCTCCTAGTTCCCTTGAAAACAGGGAAATTGGGAGAAATCACAAAAATTAACAATTAATGTGTTCAGGATTTAAAGGAAATCATATTATGAATTTTAATATGAAAATTTGCTAAAGAAAATGGTTATTTGAAATTTTTGGCACTATAGTACTTTGAATACTAGTAGCATTTTAGAAGTAACAACAAAACCACTGGCGGTATCAGTGACAGCTTGTATGTTTGTGGCCATTTTTCTCTGGAGACCTGTTGATGTACATAATATGGATACCTGCTATAACCATTATAACCCCACTCTCTCTTTTCCCTCATCTTTCATGTAGAAATGACAGGCAGACAGTATGCTGTGTTAAGTCTTTAATATTATTTTTTTTTTTAAGTAAGAAATATTGCACATGGTCAACATGCCCCGTTTAGGAACTATCACTCACCATCAGTCTCATTGTAAAATTCCTTCTCAAAATAAGAACAATTTATTTCACACACACATACATACATACATACAAAGTACACACATACAGGTGTCTGTGCATGTTGTTGCACCTGCATGATTGAAACTGCAAATTGGATTTTTTTTCATGTTAAAAATCGGTCAAAGTTTCAATTAATACAATAAAACAAAACTGCACACCATCCGACTTCACCTAAATTGTCTCATCCTTCAAAACCCTGTTTTAATTGTTCTCTATATAGCAGTGCGTCTGGCATTTGCGAACAGAAAGGTTTGACAACTTCCGATTGTACAGTCTTTTAGTACAAGAAACATACACTCACTCATACATATTTGAACATTATTTGTATACTGAAAGGTACAGATACACACTCAGAATATTTCATATATATTTATATAATATATCTTTTTTTTTTTTTTACTTTATCAGCAAAAACAAGTAGTTACATAAAAATTAATTGTATTTTTTTATTTTACAATTGTAATTTCTTTGATGATGTCTGTAACACTCAATTATGAATCTTATTAATATCATTTATATTATTCTGATGAGTCTTCTGACTCTACAGTAAATATCTATGGGTCAGACCAGTCTTGCACAATGAAGACTTTGCTACTGTAACACCCAAACCTAATTTCCTCTTATTGCCCCCTGTAAAGTGAACAACAGAGAAGAAAAAGTGACAAGCAGTTGGGACAGGGGAGGAAAGGAAGAGAAGGAGCAGGGGGAGGGAGGGACCAGTACAGGGGTGGGAATCTGAAGCTTAACGCTTAGAGGAAAGGGGAGTATTAATACACCTATAAAAATAATTGTTTTTCATTAAAACTTTAAAATTTTATATTCCAGCCCCTTTCCCCCCCCAATAAAATAAAAACTAAAATAAGGGGGGGGGGGGTTGGAAGGTCAGAAGGAAGACCTAGGGAGTTTCGTGGGGGGGGGGGGTAGTAGTGATTGTTACAGATCCCCTCATTTTCTGGTGAAAAATAATGAGAAGTGGATGCTGCTAAATCTACACAGAACGAGAATCCGCAACACCAACACCGAAAGGATCAGCAATAACAATCATAACATCGTCAGAAAGGTGAGTGGACTCAGTGAAATCAACTCAGTAGGTTCTCTCTTCTTTTTTATAATTATAACTAAAGCTCCACTTATCTTGAGAGGAAAGAGTTACTACTGTGTTCCCTTCCTCAGTTCTATTTTTTTTGTTATTCATTATTTTTTTAGGTCACTGCAGAGCAGCTGCAGTTTGTTTGAGTCTGAACTCAGGCTCTCGTTATAATTTGACCCGTTAAAAGCCCACAGACCGCCTTCCCCCACCGCCCTCCATCCTGGCTGGAGATTCACAGCTGACAGACAGGAGCTGCAGTCAGCTCCAGCCAATCACAGGAGAGCAGTTGACTACATCAGAACTAATGTTAACCTGACACTGATGCTCGTCAGCAACTTGAGTTTTCAAACCGGTGGAGCCAATGAGAGGCGGCGAAAGATCGCACCTCTCTTCAGAAGCCATTAAAAGCCCTTCTCCAGTCAGTCAAGTCCTATGACAATGGTGCTCGAGACCCTGTGAATATAGACCGCACTCTTGTGTTAACAGTACACAAAACGACAAAGAAAGCCTGACAGTTACAATGGTGATAGTAACGGTGTGCCTATTTAAGTGGCATGTGGAGTGCTCAGTCTTCTGAGGGTCGCTCACTGGCCAAGTTTCAGTGTCAGTGGGGGGCGGGGGCGGGTACATTTGTAAGGACGTCCCATTCCTTTGCTTTCTCGCGCAGCCTTTCCAAAACTCCCTGTCTACCGAGAAAGCAAGCGAGAGGGAGAAGGGAGGACCGAGAGGTGCTCTGGGTGCTCATCTGGTGGACTCCTGCGACTCGCTGGTGCTCTTTTGATCCTTGGGGCTGCCCTCTCTCTCTGGCTCCGCCTCCCTCTCGGCCAGCTCCGCCCCTCCGGCTTCCCCCTGCGGGGGATTGGAGGGCCCCGGGGAGGAGGTGGCGCTGTCCGGGCCCCCCGCCTCCGAGGGCGCGTTGGTCTGCATGATCTTCTGGCGCACCTCCCGGATCTTCAGCTGCAGGCACACCTTGGTGGGGAAGATGTCCGCGTAGCGCGCCTGAAAGGCGGCCGTGGCCTGGGCTGGGAAGGGGGAGGAGCCGGGAGAACAGCATTAACACCGCGGTGTGAAGCCGCGAAAGGCCAGAGCGCGCATCTCTTAGCCGTCCACACAGGCTTAATCCACCTGGTAAATTATCCGTTTAAGTAAATGAGTTTATGTTCAGGCCACGCCTAGTGAAAATGCAACGATAGCTCTGTGAAAACGATGCCTTGTACCAGCGTGAACAACAAAAGTGACACCCAGACTTCCAAGATACTAAGACTTGCAAGTCCAAGTACAAAATCAAATACACAATTTATGATTTTCCTGCAGAAAATACTGATGGAAAGAGAGAGAGAGAGAGAGAGAGAGAGAATGTGAGAGGTGCATGCTATAACCATTGAGAGTCTGGTGATAATTAGTGGTAATCCCACCCAGACACTGGGCCAGGATGTTTACATCTACACATTTAAAGGGTGTTTAAATCCACAAGAGAGAAAGGTTAGGTATACCCAGTGAGAGGAGAAACGACACTGTAGAGCGAGAATCGACACTGGACCAATGGGAGAGGGAGAGGGAGGTCACCTGACGGGAAGAAGCCGTGCTCCTGGAAGAGCTGCATGACGAAGGCGCGCCGCTGGTCCAGAGTGCGCCGCAGCGAGGAGAAGGACACCTTCTCAAACTCCAGCTCCCCGAGGATGTCCTCCGAGTCTGTGCCTGGGGAGAGAGGACACGGGTGAGGGAGGAGAGAGATGAGGGAGGAGAGGATGGAGGTTATGGAGAGAGACAGAGGTGAGGGAGAAGAGGGACAAAGGGATGGAGAGAGATGAAGGTGAGGAAGTAAAGGGATGGTGGTGGGGGAGGATAGGATGCAGGTGTGGGAGGAGAGGGATGGAGGTGAGGGAGGAGAGGGATGGACAGAGGAGAGAACAGAGGTGAGGGAGGGAGGAGAGAGCTGGAGGTGAGGGAGGAGAGGATGGAGGTGAGGGAGGAGAGGTATGGATGGAGGAGAGAGGATGGAGGCGAGGGAGGAGAGGAATGGAGGGACAGCAGGGGCATACCAGCCCTGTCGAAGGTGAAGATGTCCCCCTCGCACTTGGCGGCGCTCTTGGGCGTGTTGGGCTCCGAGCTGCAGCTGGAGCGGCGCCTGCTCTTCCTCTTGGGGGAGATGGGGTCATCCGTGGAGGAGTCCAGATCTGGGGGAGGGTTAGGGTTCAGTCAGGTAATCAGTCCATCAACCTTTACTCAGCACAGCAGGTACATCAGAAACTGAGCAGCACTGGGAAATGGTGGTACACCCAGGAGAACAGAACACTAAGACACTAAATACAAGCATACATGCAGGGATCTCAAACTCCAGTCCTGAAGGCCACAGTGTCTGTGGGTTCTTAAACAATGGGAGAGAACTCTTTAGCCATTCAGCCACTTAAATTAAGCACTAAAGTGCAAACACACAATGAAACCTGCAGACACTGCAGCCCTCCCCAACTTGAGTTTCAGATCCTTGATATGGGTGAGAAAGGCAGGAAGTCCTCAGAGATCCTGGATGACTCATGTTGTGTAATGGACATTTTCATTGCTTATGAAAGCTATTCAGGGTTTAGAGGCTGAAAGGTACATTCATAAACAGACTCCCCATTCACCTTAAGCCACTCAATTAAAATAAAAATCTATCAGTGACAATACGCTAGCACAGGCTCCATTTGCCTCATCTTGGAATCTGAGATATAGCTCTCTATACTCCTCTCATTGGTGAAGTCATTCACGTTCTAGGTCAGCCGACCCATATTTCTCCTCTACTTCTCCATCCCATCTCCCTCGCTGTTCTTTCCTTGCCTGATCCCTCCCTCCCTCCCTCTCTCACCGGTGGAGTTCTTCCTCTTCTTGCGGTAGCTGCCCAGGATGACGCGGGGGGAGGTGGCCAGGCTCTGCAGGGTGGGGGAGGGGAGCACTTCTTCTGGACGGAACTCAGGCAGCTCCGCAAAGCGCTCCTCAAAGTACATTCCGGAAAGGACCCTGGAACAAGACAGGCAGTCAGTGAGCCTCAGTCTCTCTGTTTACAGTCAGTGAGCCTCAGTCTCTCTGTTTACAGTCAGTGAGCCTCAGTCTCTCTGTTTACAGTCAGTGAGCCTCAGTCTCTCTGTTTACAGTCAGTGAGCCTCAGTCTCTCTGTTTACAGTCAGTGAGCCTCAGTCTCTCTGTTTACAGCCAGTGAGCCTCAGTCTCTCTGTTTACAGTCAGTGAGCCTCAGTCTCTCTGTTTACAGCCAGTGAGCCTCAGGCTCTCTGTTTAGTGTCAGTGAGCCTCAGGCTCTCTGTTTAGTGTCAGTGAGCCTCAGGCTCTCTGTTTACAGTCAGTGAGCCTCAGGCTCTCTGTTTACAGTCAGTGAGCCTCAGGCTCTCTGTTTACAGTCAGTGAGCCTCAGTCTCTCTGTTTAGTGTCAGTGAGCCTCAGCCTCTCTGTTTACAGTCAGTGAGCCTCAGCCTCTCTGTTTACAGTCAGTGAGCCTCAGCCTCTCTGTTTACAGTCAGTGAGCCTCAGTCTCTCTGTTTACAGTCAGTGAGCCTCAGTCTCTCTGTTTACAGTCAGTGAGCCTCAGTCTCTCTGTTTACAGTCAGTGAGCCTCAGGCTCTCTGTTTAGTGTCAGTGAGCCTCAGGCTCTCTGTTTACAGTCAGTGAGCCTCAGGCTCTCTGTTTACAGTCAGTGAGCCTCAGTCTCTCTGTTTAGTGTCAGTGAGCCTCAGGCTCTCTGTTTACAGTCAGTGAGCCTCAGGCTCTCTGTTTACAGTCAGTGAGCCTCAGTCTCTCTGTTTACAGTCAGTGAGCCTCAGTCTCTCTGTTTACAGTCAGTGAGCCTCAGTCTCTCTGTTTACAGTCAGTGAGCCTCAGTCTCTCTGTTTACAGTCAGTGAGCCTCAGGCTCTCTGTTTAGTGTCAGTGAGCCTCAGGTTCTCTGTTTAATGTCAGTGAGCCTCAGTCTCTCTGTTTACAGTCAGTGAGCCTCAGGCTCTCTGTTTACAGTCAGTGAGCCTCAGGCTCTCTGTTTACAGTCAGTGAGCCTCAGGCTCTCTGTTTAGTGTCAGTGAGCCTCAGTCTCTCTGTTTAGTGTCAGTGAGCCTCAGGCTCTCTGTTTAGTGTCAGTGAGCTTCAGTCTTTAGTCATGGCTGCTTTGTTAGGTCAGTGAGCCTCAGGCTCTCTGTTTAGTCAGTGAGCCTCAGTCTCTCTGTTTACAGTCAGTGAGCCTCAGTCTCTCTGTTTAGTCAGTGAGCCTCAGGCTCTCTGTTTACAGTCAGTGAGCCTCAGTCTCTCTGTTTACAGTCAGTGAGCCTCAGGCTCTCTGTTTACAGTCAGTGAGCCTCAGGCTCTCTGTTTAGTGTCAGTGAGCCTCAGTCTCTCTGTTTAGTTCAGTGAGCCTCAGTCTCTCTGTTTAGTGTCAGTGAGCCTCAGTCTCTCTGTTTACAGTCAGTGAGCCTCAGGCTCTCTGTTTAGTGTCAGTGAGCCTCAGTCTCTCTGTTTATAGTCTGTGAGCCTCAGTCTCTCTGTTTATAGTTTGTATAAAACTCACTTGTCCACAGAGTCAAAGGTCCTCTTGAGTGGTGGGGGGCGGGACTTCGCCTTCTTTGGCAGGTGGGCGTCCTTGTCATTCTGTGGGGGTGGCAGTGGGGTGTCCAGCCCAGAGGGTGGGGGCAAGGGTGAGGAGGGCAGGGAATCCTTCCATGCAAACCACAGAGAGGGGAAGATGTGTACCTTATCATACAGTACATTGCGTCTCTTAACGGTGTGAAGCTGAAAGCGGGCATTACCCTTAAATCTGTGTATTATGGCGTACGGGTGAGTGGTCCTGGCCTACCTCTTTGGCACCTCCCTCCCTGCTGCGACCGCCGGGGCCGTCTGCATCGCTGTGGCCCTCGGGACGTCCCGCCGAAGGGCCCTCCTCGGCAGGACGAGGCAGGGGGGACCCGGTGCCCCCGACCCGCTCCGGCTCGAAGGAGAAGCGCCCGCCGAGGGCGCCGTCCCTCTCCCGCTCTCGTTCCCTCTCTCTCTCCTTCTCCCTTCCTCGCCCGCCTCCTTCGTAGCTGCCCACGGGGATGCTGGCCACCGCGGCCTTCACTTTCTGAGGGGTCCTTGCTGCGACCGGGGGCAGCTTGGGGGCGTCTAGCGCGCTGCCTGCTTAAAAATAGAAAAGAACACAAGTGTTGAGATGGACCAGGCAGAAGTGAGGAGTACTAAGATATAAAGGTATAAAAGCGATAGCATAAAAAGAGGAAGACGCAGAGAAGGCGGGTCAAAGCAAAAGGGAGGGACGCAGGCGAGCCGCAGCTTCTCTCACCCGTGTGCGGGGGCGGCGTGGGGCTGCCGGGCCGCAGCGGCGCGGTCACGCCGTTGGGGGCGCCGCCCGGCCTGACGGAGGCCTGCCCCTCGCCCCGCCCGTCCGTCGGGGACCGGGCGGGGGGCTCCGGCCGCGCCTCCGCCAGGGGCTCGGCCTGCGCGCGGGCGGGCCTGTCCGTCTGTCCGTCCGCTTGCGGGTCGGCCGGCGGCGGCGCGGCGGCGTGCTTGGGCAGGATGTGCGGGGAGGCGGGCGAGGGGGCCGCGTACGCCCCGCCGGGGGGCACCGTCGTCACGGAGACCACCCCCGCCGCCAGGGTGACGCTAGGGGGAGGGTAAATGGCAGTGACTATTTGTCCCCCGACTCCTGAGGCAGGGGCGGATAGGGAGGTGAGCGGGGGGCAGGGAGACTGTGCTGGAGCCAGGAGGGGCGGCTGGCCTGGGGAGGAAAGAGAGCAGAATCAGAACAGCGTCTGTAACACTAACGCTTCCACACTTCACTGCTGCGGTGATGACTGACTCTTCTACACTGGATCACTATGGGTGATCCCTCCAGTGGTGACTTGCAGTGGACTGACCTGCTATAAGGGGCTGTACCAAGGTCTGCCCGGCTGGGGCGATGGCTGTGAAGCCCAGAGTTGCCAGGGGCGACGGCATGTACGCCGGGGCAGGAGGGGGCTGTGCTGGCTGAGGGGAGGACCCAGTCACCGTGGAGACCAATGGCAGAGGGGTGGGGACTCCAGGGGTGGACTGAACATACGTGATCCTATAAGACAAAATTTTTAAAATATAATTCAACACTATAATTCAGGTACTTGGCTAGAAACACATTAGTGTGTGACAGTGATGGTGGAGGTTGCATTGTGATGTCAGACCCTGTTCCCTGGCAACAGTACCTTGTTGGTGGCGGAGGAAGTAGCACCGTCTGTGAAGGGGCGGGGCCTGAAGCCATCATCGTCGCCGTTGCCACAGACACAGGAAAGGGGCTCCCAGCATGCACGGCACCCCCGGAGGGCAGCTGGGATTGGACGACCGGCATGGGTGCAATCTGGAAGATCTGCATAAGAGATGTGACACGCGTCAATCACAGCGACTTCAGGTTCTGTTCAAAGCTCCACACCATGCAGTTCCAGCCTCCCTACGGTGGATATAAGCAGGGCCCGATGCCCGTTTTGACCTTGCGATGAGCGTACGTCTCTCGGTGAGTGTCTGAGGCTCGCCGTAAAGCTGACCGTCTGTGTGACGGCAGTCACTTTGTTCCGAGTTCTATCAAGCCTAACGAGCTGCGAAATCAATTTCCTTTTCAGGAACCGCATAAAATGAATGGAATGTGAAAACACCGCTTCAGGATCCAATCGGCAGTGCAGAGTCTATTTCACCCAAGCACATGCGCCAAGTTGCATTTCTATTGGGTTCCAGGTGCCTGGTAGTTAAACGCATTAAGGCACTATCGTTTTGCTGGCTTTTGCCAATATCGTTGCCTCCTCTCATTCTACCGGTGGCCGCGTGAACCGAGCTGGTAAATTGCTGCCGTTTTTCATCGCGTCGGCGCCGGGCTCGTAAACCCGCCTGCCAGGGCTGCCAGACGGGCTAAAAAAGACTTTATACCACCTCAGCCCCCCGCACCGCCCGCTCGCACCGTTAAGAGCGAGAGGAGCAATCACAGCACACGGCTCATATTCGGCTGCTGCTGCTGCCTGGCTGAGAACAGCTTGAGATCTTTTGTATATGATGTGTTTTTATGTCCGAACGACGTAGCGAAGAGCGCGGTTATCTAACTTTAATGCAATCCGTCCCCTCTGTCCCATTAAGAAGGGCCTCTGAAGGGCGCCGCAGCGAAGCGCTCGCATTAGCGTGAACGAGGGTCTGCCGGGAGACAGACGAGCAGCCCGCACGGGAGAGAGTCAAAGGCAGCCTCGCCTGGTGCCATGACAACACGGCAGTTCAGCTGCAATCAGCAGTAGCAACAGCAGCAGTCTGGGGGGGGTGGAAGGGGGGGGGAGCAGAGACACCACCACCCCCCCCCCCCTTCTGAAGGTCAAAACTCGGACGTGTACCTTGCTTGCTGGCTGGGTGCCATTTTGGACCGGGAGAGCCGGGGCCACCAGGGGCACAGGCTGAGGGGGGGCGGAGCCCGTTCTCACAGTCGCCATGGGAACCACCATCTTGCCTTGTAAGACTGGAGACTGCGCTTGAACTATAGAGGAGATAGGGGGTATAGTTTACACCTCGTGCCCGGAAGTATGCAAATTCTCCAACTCATTCATCTTTACACCAAATGACATGAATAATTTACTACAAATAATGACACTTTCACCAACCTCATCCCTCTTAATGGTCACTAAAGGCAATGTGAAACTAGGATTCAATAATAGTGCGTGAGTGTATATGCATGTTAACCCTCACCTTTACAAAACCCAACCCTTTTGTAGGGAAGGTACATGTGCATGTATGAGTGAGTGTGTGAGAGTGTTCATTTGAGGGTGACTCTCTGACGGTGTGGGTGCGGGTGTGGACTGGCATGCACGCGGGCGAGCTGGAGGGAAGCGAGTGTGTTTCAGCAGGCAGTGGAGTTGGGTTAATGGTGATCTCTGGGTTTTAGTGCTGAAGCCCTACCCTGCAGGCAGCATGCCTAAGCACCCCTCCCTCACTACCCCCTCACCTCTGGCTCCAGGGCTGACCACTCCCACTGCCGCCGGACTGGTGGCGTACGCTATTCCTGGCCCCACCCCCGAGTGCTTCCCGTTGGCCAGGGAGACGTGAGTGGGCGGAGCTGTGGGCAGGGTGAAGATGCTGGTTGGCTGCAGGGGCTGCTGGGGGGAGGGGCTCTTGGGGTTAGCGCTGGCGTGCAGGGTGGGCAGGATGTACTGGACTTGCGTGATGGCCTTGCTGCCGCACGAAGACGCCAGCTGAGCAGCGGGAAGGAACTGGGACTGGAGTACGGGGAGGGGCAAGGGGCCGTTGCTATGGCTGGAGGGCGTGGCCGGAAGCGGCTGGGGTGTCAGCTGGGGAGGGGTTATAAGCTGAACGGTGGGCGGAGCCGGGAAGGCGTTCCCGAGGACCAGGTTGGTGACCAGCCCCCCTTGGCCGACGGCGCCTACGCTCACGGGGTTGGGAGAGGACGAGGAGTAGTACCCACCCCCTCTGGCTGCCCCGCCTCCTCCTCCTCCTGCTGCTCCAATCAGCAGCTGCGCATGGGGCTGCTGCTGCTGCAGGGCGGGCTTCCTCTCCGCGGTGACGGGGCTGAGGGGCGGCCCGCCCTCGCGGGGCTTGCTGGCGATGGGCACGGGCGTGCTCACCACGGGCCGCACCACGTTGGTCACCATGGTGGAGGCCACCCGGCCCACGCCCAGTATGGGGGACAGGCCCAGGGGGTTGGCGAGGGCGAGGCCGGGGCCGGGGTCTGGGGAGCGGAGGGGCGTGCCAGCGGCAGAGCCGGCCATTAGGGACTGGCTGGAGGCGGGGCCTGAATGAGTGGCGGTTGTTCCTCCACCACCAGCTCCGACTCCATCCTTGGTACTGCTGCTTCCTCCGCCTTCCCCTCCTTCTCCCCCTCCTCCTCTGCCCTCGTTCCCTCTCTTCCTTCTGCTTTCCGAGGCCCCTCCCCCATTGCCCTCGGGGTAGGAGGAGAGAGGGGTGCTCCGCCCCAGAGAGGAGGAGAGGGAGACTGAGGGGGAGGAGGCAGAGGAGGAGAAGATCATAGGAGCAAAGGAGCGCTGTAGAAAAGGAATAGAGAAAAGAACTGTCATAGATTACACCTGTTTTCACCTGAAAGCATGGCGCTCCAACACTGAACTGTCCTTCTGTTGTTTTTTCTGATGCAAGAGCAGAACGCTTGCTGGCTGTTTCTTCCCATGGATGCAAACAGGAGCACGTTTCAACGTCTCAGTTTCAATCACATAGATATAATAACATATACTGAGAAAAGCAAACATGGCAAACAAAGTCACAACCTTTATATTTACTAAGAATTTACCAAAAAGTTAGTCACATTTTCAATAGCTCCCAATTTTAAAGAATCACTATATTGTAAACCCTATTAGAACGCATTCCTCACTTCTTTCTGTATTTACCCCTACCTTACACAATGTACACGATGGGGAAACTCTGACATTATTGAGAGCATCGTATTTACATACATACAGAGCACACGGCACGTGCACATCATAAATGAGCGGTCAGAAGGTGCGGTTCCAGCAGCAGTACCTTTCCGTCGGCCTCGTCTGCAGAGACGTTCTCGCTGTCGCTGTCGGTCACTCTCTCCTTACACTTCAGGTCAATGGAGCTGCCCGGGTAGGAGTCATCTGCAGAGGACACGAACAATCAGACCTGCGTCCCAATACTCTAAAAGTGCATCCTCCTCTCCTCCGTGCCCCGGACACCCGTCTGTGCGTCCTCCCTCCCTCCCTCCAGCGTCCCAATATCGGAGGAGACGAGCAAAGTGGCTTCAAACTCAGCCCCTCCCGGGGAAGGACACATCGATGTCTGCGACCGCGCAAGTCTTTTCACATTTCTGGGTTGTGTCCTCATGTCCACGCCCACAGGGATTGAAATACCATCCCACAAAATCTGTCACCCAAATTATAGAAGGTAAAGATGAGAGAGAAATTGGATTTCCTCAATTATGCAAGATATTTAGCCAAATTTGTGTGTAGTTCAGCAGGTTATCACCGGAAAGATCGATTGCCAACAACAGGTGTCAAAATGTTAGTTCGTTTTTGTCGCTCATATCCTACCGAGAAATTTGGCAATTTAAGACTGGTTTATTTATTTGCCTGCCGTTGAATGTTTATGGAACTAACATGACTCCAAACATAAATAAGCATGGCAGCCACCATTATTTCAGAATGTGAATAGTATGCGTTAATAAATTTATTCAACCAAACGTTTCCAAAGGACATATTTATTATCAACAAATGTTATTTCAGATGTTACAGTGGAAGATTATCACTTTTGAACACTGGGAAACAACTCAGATGTTATGAATGAAGCGACATATCCATTTAATCCACAGAAATGTTTCTGAATTAGCCTGTGTGAACTGACAGTAAGAATGTAGGCTGCCACAGTACATGAGGTAAATTAGTGCTCTGTATGATAAGACATGCACACTGGGATTCTGGAATTGCAGTAAATTACGTTTGTGTACTATGAGACGTTTGCTTTGATCTAATGTTGCCGCTACCATATCAGAGTCTCCACGCAAACTGCAACCTCAGGTTCATATTTGTACAGGCTACTGTGGCCTACATCCAACAACTTGCACTTGAAACATACACGCTATTTTGTAGCTTTAAATAGGCTGACTATGTCAACGTTGACTATGACGACGGAGAGGCAGATACGCTGTCCCTGTCTTCACACCTCCTCGTTCTCTCCTTTCCTCCAGTCCTCTCCTCCCCTCCTTTCCTCCACATACTTCCAGGTAGGAGACGAGAGGGAGTGGGGGGAGTGGAGGAAAGGAGGTGAGGAGTGACAAGTAATGGGACGCACCCCGCTGACTGAGCCCGGGGCAAAAACATTACAACGCAGGGCGAGGAGGCGCACGCTTATGACATCACAGAGGCGCCGGGACCGCGGACCCACCGATGACATCGTCGTCGCCCTCTTCCTCGCAGATGACCATGCGCTCCTCGTCGCTGGTCATGTCCTCGCTCGCTCCGCGCTGGGACTGGGAGAGGGGCGGGGGACGTCCTGAGCTCTGGCCCCCACCGTCCCGGGACATCTAAACACAGGGACCGCGGTCAGAACGCAGGTAGAGGAAAGGCCAGTAAAGGTAAAGGATGGGTAAAGGACAGGTAAGGACAGGTAAGGACAGGTAAGGACGGGTAAAGGACAGGTAAGGACAGGTAAAGGACGGGTAAAGTACAGGTAAAGGACAGGTAAGGACAGGTAAAGGACGGGTAAAGTACAGGTAAAGGACAGGTAAGGACAGGTAAGGACAGGTAAGGACTGGTAAAGGACAGGTAAGGACAGGTAAGGACAGGTAAGGACCGGTAAAGGACTGGTAAAGGACAGGTAAGGACAGGTAAGGACTGGTAAAGGACAGGTAAGGACAGGTAAGGACGGGCAGGAATGTGAAGGGTGCTGATTGGTCGAGGCAGCTCACCAGCTCTTCCAGGGCCTGCACGTTCCCCCGCTCCCGCTCCCTCTTCTCCAGGGTGTGCACGGCACTCTGGGAAAAGGCTCGCGGGCGCGTGAGCTGGGTCATGAGCCCCGCCCCCGCGTTCCGCTCGGCCGCACCTGACTGACCGGGCCCCGCCCCCTTCAGCTCCGCCCCCAGCGAGGTGGGCTGAGGCTCTGTTGGGCAAAAGAGGGAGAGGTGAGGTCAGAGACAGCTCACACACATACGCGCGGCGCAAACACATGCTCACACACACACGCTCAATCGCTCTCACACAAACACACACTTACACACCCACACACGCGCACGCACGCTCACACACACACATGCATTGTATAACAGACGCACAGCCACCTCTCCTCACCAGTGGTTTCGGACATGCTCCTCTCCCGCACATCTTTGCCACAGGGGAGTCCCCGGCCTTCAGGGACGGACTTCTTCCTGTCTTTGTTGCACCACTTCCAGTCAGGGTGGGCCTTGAAGTGAGCCTCCTTAACCTGAGAGAGGAAGGCAGGACAGCAGGAGGACAGGGAGGGAGTCAGGAGAGAGGGCATAAGGGTGTGCATCTGACCACTCACAAACACAGCCAGGACTCTGCTATTCTCTAAATCAATTCCACTACCCTCCTCACGCTTTCATTTTAACTTGCTTTTCAACTGCTCTTCTAAATTCTTTTGTTACGAATACATTTAATACAGACCTGGGACAAATACGTATTTGCTTTGGATTCAAATACTTTTCTACGCTTCACTGATCTTGTCTGCTGTATTGGAACCAATTAAATACTCCCAAAAAGTGCAAACCCTGCCTTCTGGTCATACGGGAGAAAGTCTAAATGAGAAGTCGATCAGCTCAGCCGGGTGTGTTAGGGTGGGGGTGTGTTCTGACCTGGAAGGCGAGGTCGTGGTACTTCTGCTTCTCTTTCTGCCCCAGCGCGTACCACCACTCCCCCAGGATCTTGCTGACCGTGCGGTTGTCCTGGTTGGGGTGCCGCTGGTGCACCAGGGCCCGGTGGCGCTTGCTGAAGATCATGAACGCGTTCATGGGCCGTCGGATGTGGTCTTTCTCCCTCTGGGGAAGGGTGGAGGGGGAAAGAGGGAGAGACGCAAAGGGAGGGAGGGAGAGGAGGGCAGGAGCAGAGAGGCAGAGTTACACAGCCGACTCCGTCAGTGTCAGTGACCTGAGGGTGACGGGCGTAAAAGGGCGGGGGGAGACAGCCAGTCAGAGAGCGGACGTGAGTCACGCTCGCACGCGGGGACGTACCTTCCCTGGGCTGCTCTTGTCGTCCTTGGGAAGGGCGCTCAGTGACTGGGTGCGCCTCTTCCCGGGTGACGCCGACAGCACCGCGTCAGGGAGCACGCCCGAAAAAAACCTGTCGTGGGAAAGAGAGCAGGACACTTAAATCTGCGCGAGGGAAACCGCGACAGGAAGCTGCACAATGCGACGCGCCGTCCTGCAGCAGACTGAAGCACACACAGCGTAGTTAGCCTGCAGTTAGCCGCAGCACAGACACACAGCCTCCTATTCCAGCACCTGAGCAGTTAGCAAATTCCTAACAGCATTGTTTTCTGCTTGCAGATTCTTTGCATCGGCAGTAGTAGTAGGAACTGAGAGACCCTTTCTGAAAAGGGATATAACGCAATATACAAAATAAAATATATTATCAAGATATTACCACAATTCACAACATACGGGCAAACACACTAACTACTGTCACTGTCAGATGTCTTCATACATTTATTTTAAAAAGTCACTGCTGTCAAATACGTTGACCATCATATTTTAGTTATTTACAATACGCTGCACGGTGTTCCAGTATGTTTCACTTTCGATAACACACAAAACGCTTACGGGTCGTCCACATCACTCTCGGTCTCGCTGTCCCCCCTCTGTCTCTCGGCCTCCCTCTCCCTCTCTCTATCCCGCTCCCTCTCCGGAGGGGGGGACTTGTTCGTGGTGGCGGGCGGGCGAGACGGTGATCCTCTCTCCACCTTTGGGGAGTCTGTGCGTCCGTCAGCGGCCGGGGCGGTGCTACACTGTGGCTCTGACACACCGGGACACGTGGGGAAAGAGACGTTAACGACAGAGACTACGGCGATCACAGATTCCGGTTTCATTTCTCATGTACAGCTGTATAAGAACAATAAGAACCTCTGAACGTTTTTTTGGACGTGGTGGGATTTTAGCTCTTTTTCCGATGGGAGAATTTGTGGCAGGGTACATTTTCAAAATACTCATTTCTGATTATTAGAGCTACCACTGAATGCAGACCCCATAACAAACATAATAATATCTCTCAGTGTTGTCTCTTTAGTAGATGCTGTTATCCATAACATCTCATAGTGGTAGGATACATAATGCTTTTTAAATGTTCTCAAAATTCTTAAGATACTTCAAATGTGTTCTTTCTCCAAAACTGCGCTAGTCATCTTACCTTTGCTCGGATTGGTTGTATGAGCCTGATCTACAGGCTGTTGGCCGTCAGTCGGCTGGGCAGATGATTCTGATTGGCTCGGTGCCAGAAAAGGGACCAATGAATGCCAAGGAAAAACAGGAACTGACCGGGGCTCCACATTCGTCCACACTGGAGAAAGGAGGAGGAAGTAACAATAATTTAGACAATAAATCGTCACCTTGCTCATATACACTGTATAATAAATCAGTTATATTCAATTTCTTCTGTCCCATTGGATAGTGTGAAGTTGTGATACTGGCTACAACTTGCTCCAGCAATACATAAATGAAGTCTGCTCTTAACCATGGTATACAGGACTCAGGTTTCACTTCAATAACTGATCACTGCTTTAGTCAGTCTGACTTTATGAGCTAATACGGAAGTGAAGAGGTTAAACTGGGGTCTGCCTTTTACATCGTGTATGAGTAGTTTTATCACCCCAGCACCCTACATCATGGTACCTTTCACAAGTAAAGCTTAGTTGTTGAATTTGGGATTATTATGGCTGAATAGGCCTTGTCCACAGTGTTATACTAGGTGGAACTACACATGGCTGTAGTATTAAGGTTTTAAACATTAAACATTTAAACATTTAAAGAGTTATAGAGGCCAACAGAAGTAGGAGTTCAGCAAATATTCTGTAGTATTCTGTGGGTCACACGGTCTGACCATCATGTTGGATTATGTTGAGTTCTTTTTTTTTTTTAAACACAATTCAATCTAAAAAAAAACACAAAGGCTTAAAGCAATAAAACTTAAATTGCCTGAGTGCTTCCTGGCATAGAAGTCAGTACTACTGAAAGGTATTTCGATAATTTAATGCACAAGTATAGTCTTGGGTGTCTTGCTATTGTATGTTGCTGAAGGACCTGCATCACTCCCTATTTGCTGTGGCACAACAAATTCGGCAGTGTTTCGGTCTGGTGTAAACAAAGAACTCGCGTTAATATTAATCAGTTTGTCGAATAACTTGATGAAAGTATCACAAGACCACATATAGTACTAAACAGCTACACTGCATTAATAATAGCCAGTATTAAATACATTGTTTTGTTATTTATGCTTCTGGTTTCTTGCTCATCGCTATGAATGAATCGCCAGTTAGGCCTACTGGAATTAAACCATACTCCATAGCAACACTTTCCTGGTAGTTCAGAAAAAAATTCAGCAAAATTAGCAAATATTAAACTCGATATAAGGCAGACAATACGAAGTGAATACACGAATGTCATGTATGGTAAATGTAATGGAAAATATGAGTGTTTAATGGAAAATAAGTAGATTATCAAGACTTGTATAGGTAGGAAATGTTATTATACTGACCGAACATACTCAAGCCTTGCGAGGGATGCTGATGACGTTGCGTCGAAAACATGTTTCATTTCTTAAAGACTGCGAGGACCCCAATTACTCGGTAACTATAAGTTAGTGTCACCCTTTCAAACCCTTATTCTGGACCGTTTAAACTCCTTACAGATGTATAAAAAAGATAGATCCAGGGGGACTGTGTTCAATTACAGCCAGTCCATGCAACGCAGGGCACGTGCTCTTCGATTCTCGATTCAGTGGTTCCTGGAGTCAGTAAAATGCTAATCAAGCAAGCCAATTCCAAGGAAACGGAACAAGCAAGTCGTTTTCATTACGTAGAAAAGATGTCATTTCAACTCATAGCTTGCTAAACAAAACCGATCATCAATATAGTTAGTTTTGCATGCCTGAGTATGTCAAACATTACCACTGGTTAGCTAGTTCGTCAAACATTAACATTTCGGACCTTTACTACTACACTTATGTACAGTCAGTAACGAAGAGCATGTGAGGCTTGACCGTTTAGATATTTTTAATTTGACCAGTCCTGAAATGGTAAGTAACTAGTAGATAATAATCCTTTCGCGAGTTTCATAGTATTGGGGGACAGAAATAAGATTTATTCATTTGAGCAGAGTTAGCGAACACTAACTAGGCCTCTTCCACATCCTCGGCATTGCGTACCTAGTATCGACTCTGCAGTAGTCGCATTGAAAGTGACGTTAGAGTCTCATCCGTTTCTTTCAGGTTGACTTCAAGGCAGTGCAGAGTTCAGTAATTAGTTAACTTGGCTTTTCCATTTTTCGGTATTCCGCATGAGTACTGTTGCTTCGTTGCTAGACTGTTAACCTTTTCCCAAACCCTATACAGCTAACGTTTAATGAAAAAATATTTATTTTTATTTCACCATTTAAATGTCAACTTCGTTGACTTAAGTTTAATGGCTAGCGCCACCGCATGCTGAATAGCCAACGTGTTTTAGTGCTTCAGTATTTTCCCGTATTTTGCACCAGTGTCTTTATAGCCAGGCACAACACCCGTTTAGTGGGCCAGTGTTCCTTTTTTTAACAAACTAATGTCGTTCCCTGTTGTTTATACAATTTCTATGATAAGTATTGCCCACCAAACGCAATGTGTTATTCCAGAATCCACCCAATGTAGCCAGTTCGCGACGTTCATTTAGCAGGTTGACGAAAAAGGTGTCAGACATTGATAACATTAGTTATGCATCTACGCACTTTTCCTTAATTAAAGCCAGCCGTAGTCATATGACTCCAAAGAGTTTAATTCCCAAAATATACAACAGCCTGCTAAATTTATGTTATACTGGATTATCACTCAACTGGCCACCATCCCTGAATAATAAAAGACAACAGTCCTAACTCCACTAATAACACATTGGGTAACACCAACTTGTTAACAGGTTATGGAGGTATCAAATAAGCTCCACAGTACTTTTATTTAACTGGCTAGAACAGTAACTGCATTGAAGTCAGGACGATTTAAATCCAGGTAACTGGTTTCAACAACAGCATGATGGCCAGTTCCCGCAATGTTGCAATCTAATTAGCAAGTTAGCTTGCTAGCTCGCAATATCCATCTCTCATATCAGTTATCTCTGCTGTGACGTTCACTATACATCTCGTTTTTAATTCTACCTAATATAACGTCTAGTCCCTACAACCACGCTTTTATCCAGAAAATAAAACACCAGAATTCCATTACCAACGAGGACGCATAAACAAATACATCAACCAGACTGCAAGGCGAATGACCCAAACGGCTCAGTATCACGCTTTTCTGAAGTTCTTAAGACAACGCGTTTTTACAATCTACAACAACACATACACATGATACATATTCAGAGATAAAGATCTGTGCAATGCCGGCTTAACTGTACATCTAAACAACGGATATGTAGGTCCAGTGCAAGCTGTCTGCAGGTTACTCAATGTTATTATTTCCCCAAAGCGACACGCACAATACTCCCTCCAGTCAGGTCAGGCTTTGGTCTTAGAAAGTCACATAATTGACTCATTCGCTCTTCATAAACATTACGCTCTCATTACATTGCCTCTCGTTATTTCCCTGCCCCGCCCACTACCCCTGTGAAAACAAGGCTGCCCCCACTGAACTGGATAAGAACTGCCCCTTTCCGTAGTGCTGTGATCTCAGAATCACGTGAGACCAGTGAACGTTCCGCCCCCTCCCTGGGTATGAAAATAAACATCGTCCCGCTGATTGGACACTATGGCTGTGTCCCAAACCGCAAACTTCCATGCTCCACACTACCGTGCTCCGGAATACGCACTCCAGGCAATGCTTGGGACTACGCACTCCGAACCATGGAAGTGCAGTAGCACGGAGAAACAGTTAAATAAGTGGGATGCACTTCGTGACGACATCTGACCCATAACCTTTAACCTTTGCCGTAACTATTGGTAAAATTCCGGTAATAAACCTGAGGGGAATAACGTGAGAGTGAGAGGACATATTATCGACCATCTGAAATGCTACCGCATTTATTTAATTTTTAACCAAGCGGACTGGACTCCATTACCTATTTAAATGCAAGTCTTGTAAAAATTACACATAACTGTCTAAATGGGAAAAAAATCCAACTTAATACATATACATTTTAGTTATATTGATATACTAATTAATTCCGTAATCGCGAACATTAAGTAGTGAAAATGTCGCTTCTTCTTAATGGCTATTTTGCTTCCTGCTACTTGGGTTACAACTGTGAATATGTAACGGATCGCTAGAAATGCTAGTAGGGACCAGCCTTTTTCATATTAACCTGAAATACACACGACGGGACACTTCTACGATCTCAAGTAAAGACAAGTTCCATTAATCTCTATGCAGTGGTAGATACACGTCCCCGTAGCAGCTAAAGCTAGCACTGGGCAACCTCTGACTTATTTGCCGACACAGAAAAAAATCGCGAAAGTACTGAAAAAATTACCTCCAGAGGATAACAAGGACGTTTTTTTCTACATAACTAGGTACATGTTGTTACTTATATTTCGCCTATTTTATATAGACTACAGTTGAAAATCTGATGTCTGTCTGTCTACCGAACGAACCCGGTCGATAGATGCTCACACGAAAGTAGTAGTAGGCTACTGAAATATTATGATCTAGACTAACTAGTGGGCTAATACTAGCAACTTTTTGCGAGCTAGCCACTTCAATTGAATTCTCCTTTTTGCTGTCAGAAGAGCAGTGGAAGGCAACGAAAGCTTGGAAAATATTAATTGCCGTTTGGATAGCTTTCAGTGTACTGTCAACCCCATAATAAAGTTGCCATTTCATTGTAAACAGTCGTGTATGTTTTTTCATTATTTTCGCGCTGTGTAGCCTACTCAGCTAGGCAACATTTATGGAGCCAGTCATGTTTGTGGTGGCTACTCCATAGGCAAGGGGTGTATTTCAAATTAAATGAAAAAATGGGCAGTGGCGAGGATAAAACGGCAGTTTATAATTAAAAACGGGACCCGACGATTAGCACGTATTCAGTATAGCTAGTTAAACTCGTTAAAAGTACATATCTTTAAACGAAAAAAACAACTGATACTTTACATATTGCGTTATTAATTAACACTGTACCCCTTTATTTATATACCAACTCCTGTGTACCATTTCCCTATGACATGATTTCAGTTTCCAATCCGAGAAAGTAGCCTACACTAGACTGTCATCCGCCATTACCGTTGTTTTTGACAGTTTTCGCGAAAGGAATTATGGGATTTTTCCCAGTCGGAGCATGCACGGATGCACACTTCAAATTTTGATCAAATGGAGTGCGCATCCGGGTACTTTATCCGTGCTCCGCACTACCGAACTTCGGTTTGGACTCGCACTCCAAGATGGAGGCATGCTCGCTATGCGCACTCGGAGCATGGAAGTATGCGGTTTGGGACACAGCCTATGGCTTAGGAGTAGGACTGTCAATCATATGTAAATTTGACAGTTGTTGTCCTACTGGGCGTAACGTATCGACTGGGGAAGATGAATCACGCAGATGCAGCGGTCAATCCAGGCTGTGAAAGAAACTTCCACAGAATATCTGGATAGTGGCTTTTCGCTGCTTGACATGCGCTTGACATGAGTCCCATTTTTGATCAAGTTTTGATCCAGAACACCAAATTGAACTAGTGTTTCATGCATTTCACACAATTATGCCCAGCTGGTAAGCATTAAATGACAGTTCTAAATGGATTTGAGAGCTGGCAAGTACAAAATAACCAAACAACAGAGCAAAACAAATTGAAAACTCAGCCTATCCCCGAATGCTTGAAGTGCAACCATGGTTCTAACCACACGATGGCACTGCAAACGGCATATATTATCTTATAACGTTGTAACTTGTACCTCAGGCAAATCAGCCTTGAAGAAACGTAAAATCACCACGCACTAGGTCAGCGTTTTCAGCACAGAGGAGCACCAATTAAGATACCCCCAGAGCAACCAAGCATGTCAAAGCCAATATATTTTAAATACATTAAAGTCTGTTTGCTTTTCATTTTTTCCAGTTTTACCTTTAGGTTTTGTTGTCAACTTGAGTTGTTGATTGTCTGAAGTCACTACTTGCACTGCCATGAAACTGATGCATGTAATAGTTTCCCTTGTGTCTCAATGTCCCTTTTCTTGATATCACATAGTGTGATTTCCCCATTATGTCATTAAAGACCTATATTCTTGTCTTTTGTAAAAGCCAATGAAACAAAGATCATTTAAGTTACTTAGGGCCTTTCCCAGAGTTCACCCAAATGGAACAGACAGAGAGCATATATCCAAGATTCCCTTTATCGTAGGCACAATTTGTTGTGTTAGTTTTGCTAGTGAAATGCTACACCCATCTAAACTGTCAGTCATTTGATCAGTGGCTTATGTTGCCTTCAGAGTCATTTCACCTGCAGCGTTATTAAATATCTATGAGAGGAAAGCGATCGATTATTTCATGCCACTCAAACACTGCAGGGCTGTTAAGTGGCTCATCCTGCTAACTGCTACTCGGTGTAGGGCACTCCTGGATGTGTTATTGAACGGTGATTGTATCATTGTCGCTGGCACCCTGACAGGCGACGTGGAACTGGCCATGATCTCTACCCACATTGGGCCTCAGTCCTCTGTCTCATGACGCAACAGCGACCCCTCTGGTCAGGTCAAACGGGCGCCTGAAGTCTGTCTGCAGCAGCTACACATTTAGTCCCAGACAAAAGTGCACACTTGCCTCAGACGAGAGTGCATACTTGCCTCAGATCAGAGTGCACACTTTCCTCAGATCAGAGTGCATACTTGCCTCTGACGCAAGTGCATACTTGTCTCAGACTAGAGTGCACACTTGTCTAATGGACAGGCCTACTAATACAATTAGGAATCTAAATTTTGTAGACACAAAACAAAAAATGGGATAAAATAATGTACCTTCTCATTTTTTGGTGTCGGGAACAATTCTGAATCCTACTCCGAATAAATGGTCATATTAAAACGTAATGAAGACAATTTTCTGCTGGTGACTTCCCATTTGACATTTCTTGATTATTACACAGAAAATAACCAAATTATGAAATGTCAAAATTCTAAAAATACAGCAGACTTAGAGTCAGGCTTTTCATTTGCAGTTCCTTTGTGCTACAGTTATTCCTACATATAATTTCAAAGGTATTAAACTGCCAGGCACTGTGGCTCGACTAATCCAACTATTTGTGATAAAAGCCATACCATATGGCTTATGAAAGAGCAAATGCCCACTCGTTTCTGCTAACAAGTACGAAGTCCACTAATCACAAAATAAAAAGGACAGAAAGAGTTCAAATAAACATGTTTGTCTCTCTGAATGTTGCAGGAGTGAATAAACATGTTTGTCTCTCTGAATGTTGCTGTCCGGTACAGACTAGTCCATACTGGTACAGATTTGTAGCTGGATTCACAAACGTCACACAAATTAATAATTTTTTTTTAAAAACAACAGAATAAAATGATTTTCCAGCAGGGAAATCATTTTACCATTGTCAGTACATGGCCTCGTACACTCAAACAGACGCCCGTCTGTGACAGAGTTAAAGTTTACAGCATCTGTCCGTCACCAAATGTCACCCTGCCCTATTAAAAAAGGAAAGTGGGAAAGAGGCGCTGTGATTTTATCACTGACAATAACAAACCAGCATCATAACAAATAACAAAACCTTTTATCATTTTCATAGTGAATCATTCACCTCAGGCCCGACAGACTTACACACAGAGCAGGCGCACACGCTCAGAAAAGCGCGCCCAGCTTACGTAAGAACGCGCTCGCCTGAGAAACGCGTAAAAGATTACACCCTCCGCCCCCGCTGAACTGAGCAAATGACGCACTCGGAACCAGCGCAGCCCCGTTTCCATCGGACGGTCCAGCAGCGAGGCCTCTGCTTCGCCTGAACGCGGCTCGGCGCGCGCCAGCCTAAGTGCAGCCGCCCGGAGGACGCAGCCGGGGGCCAAACCGTGCCGGTCACAGTGTGTGCGTTTTCTCCTCACCGCCCCTGACCGCTACATAAAGTTCGCTGTTTGCGTGTCTGCTTTTAAAATAGACCGGCGCAAGCGTCAGACATTAGCTGAAACCACAGGGCAGGAGCAGGAGCCGACTTGTGACTACAGGAATTTTTTCCAGACCAGCTCCTGATCTGAAAAGATTTTCTTTTTTGAAAACACAAAGCAGCCTTCTAAAGCACAGGTTAGGCAGGCTAAGCAAGGCCTACACAGTAAGGCATGAGACACACGGGTATATCCACACATGTGCATGCATACACACACACACACACACACACTATCCATATGCATGCACACACACCCAATCCACACATAGGCATCCACACACAGCCAATCCAGACATGCGCACGCACACACACACACACACACACACAACCAATCCAGACACATGTATGCACACACACACACAGAATGAGTTTGGGAGGGTTGGAAATTGAGGGGGGAAATGGGTGGGAAGGAAAAATAGCAAGGAGAGCAAAAATAGACCACAAGTCGTTCTGCGCACAGAGAGAAAGGGGGTGGAGAAGGAATGGCTATGAAAAAATGTTTTTTCCCTCTGTTGCCATGATCAAAGAGAATGAACTGACTCACTCAGCTACACACAATTTATTACCTACATTCATCATTTCAAACAGGTGCTTTACATGTTGAACAAAAGAAGGAATGTATACACTCTGGGAATACTGGAAATAATCTTTACACCATATGTGGAAACACACCAAATACCAGGTACAAATGCTTTGAAATAGGCATATGTGATTACTCAGAGCAGGGGTGTAAACTGATATTCAAACCTACAAAATATAAGTGTACATTAATCTAACAAGTGTACACAATGAAAAGGGAGGCTTATCTCCATCTTCCAGTCAGAGTTTGCTTGGAGCCCTGGCTTCCAGCCAATTAGAATCGAGGAAATACCAGTCTCAGAGGAGGCTGGCAGTCTGGGAACCCCCTTAAAATCCTGGAGTGATTGGGTCCCTACACTGGCACTTAGACAGTGAGTCAGGCTCACTTCGAGGGTAATTGTGCATGCACTAATGATGAAAGATGGCTTTGGCATTATGACTAATTACCAGCCAACTGTGAATGAAGAACCAGTCCCGCAGGTCTGCTTGATCGAAATACGCCATTTTCAACAATGCAGATGAGAAGCTTCACACAGCTGTTGTAATGCACATCTCTGCCCACTGGACGGCAGTATTGGTCTTAGGAAAAAACTGGCAATTCAGGGACAGGAATGGAGAAATGCCAGATTACTCACTATTTAAAGAATGAAATACTCATTTCTGCTTGCCCACGAGATACCAGATTAAGCTCTTCAGAATAAAGACTCAATGTTGCACTGGAGAAAAATGAAAACAGATATGTTAGTGAATACAGCCAAGAGATTTCCCCTCATACCACTGATCTGTAAAAGACAGGAGACCTTGAAGTTGAAGCCAGTGGTGGCGTAGACCACATTGTTCAAAAAGGCAGCTGCGATACATAAATAAATAAATCAGCTTATGCGATATTTTCCAAAAACATAAAAAGCAAATGGGGGCTAATAAATGGTCAAGCAGTTTATATGTGGAGAGAAAATGAAGAGGAAGCCAAGAGGGAAAAAAATATATTCTTAGACATTCGACATGGAGAATTTTGTCTCTAAGTTACAGACTTTGTTATGGCGATACATATTATTTACACACCTCTTCGTGTGTTTCCACGGTTCTTAAACCCAGGCTGCATGTTAACACAGTAGGCTAACGCACTTTATTGTGCGAGAGCAGTAATTCCCCTTTTCGACTGCCAGGTTGAAACGAAATGTCTTGCCCTGGTACGGCTGTCCTTTTTTTACACCGTAAAACCAAGTGTAAAGTGAGCGTAGTGTCAACGGAAACAAAGCTCTACACCTCACAGCGGTTGATATTATGTGATTTGCTAGCGATGAGAAGACTCAACCTTTAAATCACGTTACCTTTAGTCGACTCATGATTAACCGTGTCCGTGCTCCTTTAAGACACACGTACTATGTGTGACGGCTAGGCCTATATCGACGGATAGCTAACCTAAAGTTTCATTAATCACTTAAAGTATGAATAGCTGCGCACTTGTGGATCGCACCACTCTGACGAGATTTGATGATAAATTTACCTCAATAAAAGCTACTTGAGCGTCTCGCGCTTGGTCTTGGGGTCTCGGCGTGTCTCTTGGTTTTTCTTCCAGCTGCACTCTGTTAATGAGGCTACAATGATCTGCTAACGGAATACTGATATGGATTTGCGGTTATTTATGCACCGGCTTAGCCCTTTTCTTCAGAACACATTTTCAACCACCTCTAACAGAAGTATAAAGGTACTTTGTTCATTTCTATTCATTGGAGCCCCTTAAATTAGCAATGCAGACAATTATTTGTTTATTGAGTGTAATTTGTTGTTCAATGGTGTCTAGAAATTCGACAACTAATTATGCCTATTTGAGACATGCGCCGAAGTGGCAGGTAAAACAACATATTGAAGAAACGCCTTTACACTTCATTAAACCACATACACCCGTTTCTTTGGTACCTTTAATGCAGACTCAAATAAATGAAGACAGAAATAAAATAAAGATCAGTATTCAGCTAGCTGCTCAATCAAAGCCCAGTGACCGTGAGCTCCGCTGGAAGCAAAAACAGCACACAGAGAAGGCTCAAGAAGCTGGCCCGCGCAGAGCTATCTAGGCCTGACACACTGTCTGATAAATGGACAGCGTACAACTGCGTCTTCCTTTTGTCGGTTACTTACGTGTCTGCAGTGACACGTTCGCTTGTTTTGCGCACACGGAAGTTATATGTTGTACAGTACTCTTAAAAAGTCTGGGTTCTACGGCGGAAAACCCGAGCTAGCCTGTAAGACTGGCCCACTTTTTAGGTTAACCTAGGACACAGGCACCCGTCTATCTCTAACAAAGGCCAATGCGCGCAGTTTGTAATGTTCCCATGGAAACGCCAGACATGTGGCAGTCACACATTTCTGCGGATTGGTGAGTGACAGATGCACTTACAAAACACAAAAAAGCATCTTTTTTTCCTGCTGGTCCCCACACTATCTGTTGAAAATGTAGTGAACAGGCCAAGAGATGAGCACTAATCGGTTTCGAACAGGGAGCCCAAACATGAAAGTAACTCTCGTTTTGACTAATTGGCCCTTCCCCTCAGAGCAGGACTTCTCCAGTTTGTGAGGTCAACCTGCCTTAAACAGACAAAACTTACGAAAGGTTACAACAAAAAGATTGGGCATAAAGGTTTAATTATACCGCCCAGTAAAATTGTTTTGCTTGAAGACAATCAGCATACATTTGAAGGAGGAATTCAAGGTTGCGTGAGCATTCTGCGTTCCGGCACCGAAGACGACTCGCATTTGTAACGCCGATTATTTATACGTGCTATGTAAGCCTCCGGGATGCAGAATTATGCTTCACGCTCGGATGTGGAAGAGAACGCGAGGCCACAGCAAATGCAGATAGCTTGGCAACACACAAAAGCAGGTAGCAGAGCTTCTGGTTTCTTCTAGAACATCAGTGCCTCACTAACGCATCAGATCAGGACAGATTACGAACGTCTTCTCTTCTGAAGCCACCGCACCAAAACGACACTACAGCATGCTAGCACTTAATCTAACTTTAGCATTAGTTTTATATTGGTAATACAGTAAAATTGCTGCACAGTGCAATACTGCTATTAATAGACGGAAAGGCAACCGATTTACTGGAACTGTACTTTGGTTTAAAAAGTGTGACGGCTTTTCACAGAGGGAGGTTTACAAGTATAACAGAATTATGTTACTTGATAATGACATGTATTTCACTTTTTATCCAAGGACCCATTTTAAGATTTCCCAAGATGTAATGTTGCAACTAGAAAATATGAACTTCATTGTTACTGTTCATTACATATAAAAAAAGAATTCTCCTTGTTACTAATACCTTTAGCACATGCAAAACCAATGATTGGTCATGGTATTTGTTTTGCAACAGTCATTGGTCATGTTATTAGTTTTGCCTGTTCTACAAGGTTTTGCATGTGCTAAAGGGTCCATAACACTTAAAGGCTTGAACAGAAATTTAAATCTGGTTTCAGAGAACTGCTTTTATTTTTATCATTGTGATTTTTTCACGTGATATCCTAGCAGCTAGGGCTTAGCTCAACTCTGTCATTCAAATGTCTGAAGCAACCCACTGACAAAATTGTATTTATACTGCATTACCTTCTGCTCAGTAAATCAGATGCGGCAGCTGGCCATCAGCCTGTGACTGTGGACTTATACTTTATGTGGATCAGCTGACTTGGCGGCTCAGTGAATATGATGACCTATCCAGATGATGTTAGTAACAGTGAAGAGCGTAGATAAAAACAAGTCATTTCACAAAAAAAGTACAACGCAGATACCCTCCCCTGTGATTCCAGAGTGAATGCAGTTCTCTGTGATGTGTTCACATACACCAATCGAAGCTGCATTTGGCACTGCCTTCAGGGAAGCTCAGGCAGATGTAATATTTACCTTAATACCACCAAATGTAAAGCTTTCTGCACATCCCTGTCACCTGAGAGCTAACACCCAAAGATTCCAGAAGAGATGAGAAAAAAGTTTACATACATTAGTCTGGAAAATGTTACAAAGCCATCTCACAGGCTCTGGGACTCCACCGAACCACATTGAGAGCCATTATCTCCAAATGGAGAACAGTTGAGAAAGTAGTGAATCTTCAGGAGTGGCTGATCTGCCAACATTTCTCCAAGGGTACAGCGACAACTTATCCAGGCAGTCACAAAAGATCCCAGAAATAAATGCAAGGAACTGCAGGCCTCTCTAGCCTCAGCTAAGGTCAGAGTTGATGACTCCACAATAAGAAAGAGAAAAGCAGAATTATCCCCAAGCCTTTTGGGATAATGTTCTATGGACACATGAGTCAAATGAGGAACTTTCGCGGGTGTGCTCACACACGGGTCCCATTATGTCTGGTATTAAGTAAATACAGCATTTCATTAAGAACATCATACCAACAGTCATGCAGGGTGGTAGTAGTGCAATGGTGTGGGGATTCTTTGCTGCCTCAGGACCTGGACAACTTGTCATTATTGAAGGAACAATTAATTCTGCTCTGTACTAGAAAATTCTCAAGGAGAATGTCCAGCTATCTGGCTGTGAGCTGAAGATAAAGCGTAATTAGGTTATACAGCAAGACAATCATCCAAAACACAAAAGTCCACATCTGAATGCCTGTTTTGAAGTGGCCTAGTCAAAATCCTGACTTGAACCCAATAGAGGTGCTGTGGCAGGACCAGAAAGGAGGAGTTCATGCTTTAAAACCTACCAACCTGTCTAAATTAAAGCAGTTCTGCAAAGAAGAGTGGGCTAAAATTCCTCCACAGTGACGTGAAAGACCGATATCAAACTATAGCAAGCGTCTGGTTGCAGTTATTGCTGCTAAAGATGGTGTAACCAGTTATTAAGTTTACTCTTTCACATGGGTGATAGGAGTGTTTCATCACTTTTTTTCATTACATAAATGAAATAATAATTTTAAAAAAATGTTTTGTGTTTTGAGGTTCCCTTTGTCTAATATTACATTTTTTTCAAAAGATCTGAAATCATTCAGTGTGACAAATATGCGATAACACAGGACATCAGGAAGGGGGGAAAAAAATCTTTTTTTAACGGCGCTGTAACTCCCGTTTGACGGCTGGCCGGCGTCGGTGACGTGCCTCAGCTTTACGCAACGCTAATCTGGCCGTACCGAAGGCCCGCGCGGGTGTCAGACCCCCCGGGAAGAGAGCAGCTCGGGGAGGACAAAGGGACCGGCCGGTCGTTAGCGCCGCTCGGCCCGTGCCGCGGAGAAGGGTCGCAGCGCTGGCGGACGGGGGCGGGGGAGGGCACGCGCTCCGGCCGCGAGCGCGGGATACGGGGGCGCAGCGCCCACCCGCCAGCCCGGACACGAGGTCTCAGTTCATCCCTGTTCACGGCCAGAGGCAGCGGCTCGCAAGCGCTCCGGGTGTCAAAGGCGAGAGACCAAACGACTTTCCCCTAATAGCGATTTGCATCTGCAAGTTGCCCGACTAAATACATTTAGCGCTTGCTTCTGCTTGCTATGTCTGTATGTGAGCATGTGTGTATTGTGTGTGTGTGTGTGTGTAATGTTTATGGTGTATGCATATATCTGTAAGCTATAATGAGTGTATGTGAGCATCTGTATATAAGGTGTGTGTGTGTGTGAGAGAGAGAGGGGGAGATTATGTGCAGTCATTCTGTATGTTATACCGAAAGGAAGAAAGAGCAGGAGATGACAGGCAGGGTAGCGCTTTGCCCAGTGCTAATGGCTAGAAAGGTGATGAAGAAATGAAGGGAGAGAAAAGGAGAGAAGACTTCTTCACTCCCCCTCCCTCTCTCTCTCTCTCACTGTTTATACTGATAAACCTGCTTTCCTCCTTCCATTTTGAATACTAATTATCTCTTCTTGTCTGTTAAAAAACAATCCAAGAGTTCCAACACTATCTCAAAATCTTTGCTCTTCAAATATGCTTTACAGAACATATTAAACAATATGAATAACATTGTGTAACATCACTGCCTTATTCGACCACTACAAATAGTGTGACTCTGGTCTTTATTATTACACTTACATTTCTCTCTCACACTCACTCACCCAGTCAAGGCCATCATAATGACTCTGGCACAAGGCCATTATAATGAATCTGGCCATTCATACCTGATAACAAGCCTCTCTCTCTCTCTCTCCCTTTCTCTCTCTCTCTCTACATGTCTGGGCAGGTCTGAGTCAGACAGTTTGTCAATGTTCCTTTTCAGTTTTACTGAATTGCAGTTTTAACCCTCCCACTACCTTGCACTCGGATACACACAGATCTATATAATCGCAGGAGGTCGCGACATTCAGAAACTCCCACCAAACAGCTATTATTACACACATACAGACAGGCGCTCGTTCGCCCTCTCGCTCTCTTTCTCTCGCCTATCTTTAAGGGGATTTCAGAAGGTCAATGTTCCATTTTTCAAGCATGTCTGTGCATATCCACTGCAACACGCACACACACACACACACACTAGGTTCTTTACAGACCCACTTGCACTCAAAGACACTGAAGCACTCATTCGGCATGTACCTAATTTGAATATGCAAATTTAAAGACTGCCACTTTTTTTAACACTTTGCATCACCCACCATAGAAGTGAACTTCAAAAGCAGTTAAGAGATGTTTTGAGTAAGCAGGGCAGGGATTGGCTCCTGGCTGCTGTGCGTCAGGCCTTGAAAAATTCCTGTGCTGGTGCTGTGAAGAGTGGGAACGCCCGTGTGAGTCAGGAGTGAGAGGATGTGTGTAGGTAAACGGGAGGGAAGGGTGGCCTTCCCTCCGTCAGAGCCACCAGATGTGCTGCAAGCATTAAGCCAGGCCAACGGTGAACTATCAATCCAACATACAGTCTCTCAAAAGCTACCTGGTAGAAAGGCATTCGGTTTTGTAACATAAACAACAGCTTAGATAGATCCTAAATTAATCCAAGGTCTTGTTTTATGTTATATTAGGGGTGTCGGCACCAATTGTGGGTCAATACTAAATAATTTGGAGTGAGAATCTAGCGCTCTATTAAGAGAAATACGGCTGAAGAGAAACTAGCCCTCCACATTCAGAGACACGCATGTTCAATGTAAAAATCGGGCATGTCTATACTGCTACAGGAGTGCCCTGAAAATGGCTTTTCTCACTCTAAGCAGGGTCCTGCATAAAATGTCCAAGGTGGCCAGCCTAAGTGTTTTTTTTTTTTTCAAGCCACATAAGCCGCCTATGAAATCATGCAAAAAATAAAATAAAATAAATATCTTAAACAATTAGAAATGCTCCCTGCAGTTACTGGATGCACAAACACAGAGGAAGAGGTTGAGGGTAATATTATGGTGTCATTTTTTTTCAGTTTCCTATGAATGATGCAATTCAGAAGAAATGGGTGGCATTTTTGAAAAGCCAGCCATGGCCACACTGGCAAGATCAAACACCCGCTTCTGCAGTGACCATTTCACAAAGCCAGACAGCTCTCAAATTTATAACCAGAGACTTCTTGGTTTGGCCAGATTCCTGAAACTTGCTGCTGGGGCTTATCACGGTTGAGGCTCCCCATTCTGCCTTATACATAAATAGTCATATTTGACCGATTTTACTCATGAAAGCCATTCTCTACAGGTAGATGTAGCCACGCTAGCCACGTGTGTCCGTTTACTTGCGGGTGGTACGTTTAGGGAAGAGTTTAGGGTCAAAATGGGGTGGCAGGCCATCCCAACCACACCCATATAATCCTGAGGTTTTTTTCTATACAGATTTTATGTCCGATGTGAAATGTGTGTTATTATAGTTATTAGCATTACTTTGAATAGATAAGTGGTGGATCTGTAGTGAATCCATTCCTCAGTGATAATTTATGATTATTAAACTATTTTCAGCTCCTTTACAGTCACTTTAAATAAAACCAAGGTAGCATTTTTGAGGATTCATTAGGTTAAAAATGTTATATTGTACCCCAAGTTTGAGTGACATACTGCACCAGTAGAATGACCCTTACAAATGTGTTAATCATTCAGTATAGGCTTTATTTACCTCTGAATTCTGGCCCTCACACTCACTAAATATTTAAATTCCAATTTTAAATTTTGCCACGCGTTTCATTTTCTCATAGCCTACATCTCAATGCATTGTGGTGGTCATTTGAAGACTTCACTGAATTTTACACTCCAAATGTAGCTAAATATGGGGAGTCGACTTGACAGTGGCAGGACCGGACCGACTGGAGTTGCTGTCACACACAGTCACCAATCTAAGCCCTATTTTGAGCCGGGACGCCCCTGTCTAGGGTGTTCGGTGGGTACAGAGGAGTAAGAAATATAATGTGAACAGGCTCATCTGTCTCAGCAACTTGGGCCAGTCTTGAAAGATCATCCATTCAAAATGAGGACACTGAAAACGGCCTGGCGTGTTTTTGGGGCAGCCGGTTCTTAAAAACGGTTTGCTTTTTTCCAGTTTTTTAATGAATTTGGTCTTGTTCAAAGAAAGCTTCGAACTTTTTTAATAGATCATTAAATATGACAGACAGCTTCACTGATACATAGTCTGATTGGAACAAGCTTAGCACAAATCAATTCCTGTTTTTATACTCAACCCATTAGGGAAAGTTTGAACCTTAAAATTCAATTTATACAAAATGGAGAAATTAAAGTCAGTATTCAGCTTTTCTTCCAGATGCTCTGATGTTATTTGCATCTCTAAACATTTTTAATAACCTGATTTTTGTTTCCAAACATTCACAAATTATTAGGGGAAAACATGTGCAATATGTTAAAGTGCGTTAGGCCCTATATGTTTGTATTTCTAGCCAGAGCATTTTTAATGTCACAACTATATTGCTAAACTGTTAAACGCAAATGTGCTCATGAAAATTAACAGCTCAACGGTCAGCTCACCTGTCATGAATTAGGCTACAGGTTATTAGCTTGACTGCAGCTTGGTTACACTCTCCTGTTCGCATCGATTTCTTTTATAAGAGCAGGCCTGTCATGCTAATTGTTTTCCATTCCCAGGTATTTCCACATGGTGGTTGCATTTTTTTTTTACGAAGTGCCACAAAAAAGTGTCTTTGAAAGGAATATGCAACAAGCACCTTTTCAGCGGTGTTTCAAAAATGACACAAGAAAAGCTTTCTTATAACCAAGCTCCCCAAAGGACTCTTAAAATACCTCTCGGCCTATAACGAGTTCTGCAAGGTGGACTACCGCACTTTCAGGAGCTACTGATTACACTCCGTTGCGAACTGCAAGAGCCAAGTGATTGCAGATGAATTTAAATTGGCTGCGTCAACGGTTTCCGGGATTTACTTTCAAACCGTGTAGAATGCTTGAAACCAGACTCTGGCAGTGCCAGTCGGGGCCAGGGGTCATGTGGGCCGATGATGCAAATGAACTGCAGCGCCACCCGCTCGCATCAGCAGCCTCAGCCGCACAGTCACCCGTCGGCCTACCGCACGCTTCGCAGAGCGAAAACCTGCGATCGCCTTCACGCTCCAAAACTGCCAGAGGACATCGCCTCCGAGCTGCAACTGGGTTTCGCAAACTCGGCTAATGGCTAAAAAATATCAAATTTATACATGTATCATTAATTTGTCCAGATGAGAAAAAAAATCTTTTCAAGGAAGTCCTAGCCAAGAGGTCGCAGCACACAGCATAAAATACAACCCAGCATAGTAAAGTAGAAACCACAATCATAAAACACAAAGAGTCTTAATGAGCTTACGGGTGGTCACCTCCTGTACAAATCCTTATCTGTCATAGCAACGGCACGCGTCAGCATATAGCCTACGTCTGTAACAAACTCTTTTAAAAAAAACATAGGAATGAAGTGCAGTCGCTGTGTCCCTTTCAGGAGCGCCAAATGCACAGAGCACAAGCACTCAAATCCATCTTCCCAAAATTCAGTGGTAAGGGCAAGGAACAGCAATATATAGCAATAAAGAATAAATAATAACAGGTATAAATCACGAACGCGGCGCGCACACTTGTGTAACACCCTCTGGCCGCCGGTGCGCTGAGGAGGCCTTACATCAGTTCAGAGGAAATGAACAGCCACCGCTGACGTCTTCTTTAATTCACTGCAATGCCATTACTTCATTACCTCAAAGCACGATACCTCCTCGCACAAACGCTACGGTGCTATCAAATATCCAGGCCTGATGTCCTGAATACCCTGAGAAGCTATGGCCTTCATTTCGCATGATTCAGGCTGCAGAGCACGTGAATTCGCGAAAAGCTCTGGCGTAGGGACTTCCCTTCAGCCGACTGACCTGTTAAGTATTAATCTGTATGACGGTCACATGTTGAGGGAGAAACGGTCTGTAACTGGCCACTTTAAATGTGGAGTCCACCTGGCATGTGGAAGATCAGCTCTAATAAAGAACACACAACTGGTGATACTGCTCAGAAATACCAGTGCTCAGCGATCGAATCGACCCTCATAATCACTTTTTGTTGCCTGTGGTTGGAGGTGAAACTACAAACTCAGTGGTTTATTGCTTCCTGTATACTAATGCGCTTTTAAACACTTCTGCAATGCTCACACACACACACACACACACGAGGTTGCATTTATGTTATGAAGTATTGTTTTTTGAGGGAGTTATTCCTTTTTTGGAACCCACTTCCCTGCATACTGTATAATTTGAACAACAATATAGGCCTTGTATAATAAACAATATTTGTGAAAAAGATGATCAAAATGAATATCCCAAATATTTCTGTTTAATTTATTTGTTAAGTTTTTTATTTTATTTTTACAGATTGCAAAAAATTTTCTTTTTGTTGTAACATTTTTTTTAAAAAGCAGGTCAGACACAATGTTTAACCTTACTTTTAACAGGGACAACATAATTAACAATTAATTACCGAAAATAAAATACAGGCCTATTATACCTTTCTAAACACTGAATATCATATTATACACATCTAGTACATACATATGGGTGACAAATTAAAGGAAAAACCAGAGTAAATGAGTGGAGAAACATAATGAATGCAAAGGCTTACATACAGGTGTACTGCATGACACAATTAACCAAATAACACCCTATCATGTTCTGTGACATGTATAAAAATGCTGAGCAGGTCCAGCTGACCTTGATTTTGGATCAAGATGGCAAGAGAAAAAGACCTAAGTGACTTTGAAAGAGTGTTCATTACTGGGGCACGGGTGGAAGGAGCTTCAGTCACAAAGACTGCTCAACTGGCTAGTGTTTCAATAGGAATAGTGACTAAAGTGACATCGGTATTTATATCTATGGGAAAGACACCAGTAAATAGGGTCGGAAATTGTGGTTGAAAGCGCAGATATGATGACTGTGATGCTCATGCATTAGTGTGATATGTAAGGAAAAAACAGAAGAGCAATTCTTCCTCAGATAACTGAGAATGTCAATGCAGGCCGTGATCAGACAGTGTCAGCCAGAACAGTCCGTCAACAACTACATAGAAGGGATATTATAGTAGGGTTGCAGTGCATAAACCGCTCATTACAAAGACGAATGCACAATTGCAAGTTCAGTGGTGCAAAAGCCATAGGCACTGGTCTACAGAGATGTGGAAATAGTGATATAGTCAGATGAGTCATCGTTCACCATATTCTCGATAAGTGGGCGAGTGCGTGTGTAGCGTGCACCAAGAGAACGGTACAGGCCTGAATGCTTGACCCCTACAGTGAGGTAGTCCGGTGGCTCTGTTATGCTGTGGGGGCATTTTCCTGGCATGGCTTGTGTCCACTTTTCCCCATTGAGGGAAGGGTCACTGCAAGTCAATACAAAGTTCTTCTGAGTGATCACCTTTACCCTATGATGAAACATTTCCATCCTGATGGACGTGGTCTTCTCCAGGATGACAATGCCCCCATCCACAGGGCATGAGGGGTCACTGAATGGTTTGATGAGTATGAAAATAATGAATCATGTGAATCATATGCTATGGCCTTCACAGTCACCAGATCTCAACCCAGTTGAACACCTATGGGAGACTTTGGACCGATGTTAGACAGCGCTCTCCACCACCATCATGAAAACATCAAATGAGGGAATATCCTTTGGAAGAATAGTGTTCCATCTCTCCAGTAGAGTTCCAGAAATTTGCAGAATCTATGCCAAGGTGCACTGAAGCTGTTCTGGCGGCTCGTGGTGGCCCAACACCTTACCCAGACATTTTAAGTTGGTTTTTCCTTGAATACGTCACCCGTCTGTATGTATTCTGCACATACACATATCTGGCTGACAGTTGGAAACATGAGGTTTAGCCACTTGTTTCATTTCACGCTGGTTTGATTGCTTGCAGCTCCTGGCAGTCAGGGCAGTCTGCCCTTTGGGTGCTGCCTGATCGCCCACACAAAAGAGGAGGCAATCAATGGGCCATTCAGGCAGGCACAGGCCACCACGCCGCGCCATTTCCATCCACCTCCAGCTGTAAAAACAGCCGGCGTCCTCCGTAATCCACCCTCCATATTTCATTCATCAGTACTGTGTGAGCCTTAGCAGTCTTGCTGGCAGATCTGGGAGGAGAAATAGGCCACCAGTCCAGGTGGGACCGTAACCTTAATGAACTGCAGCGTTTCCTGCCAGAGTTTTTGGGTGAGACGGCACCACCTACACATGCATACCTGCCCCATGACAAAGGCACAGAAGCTGCGCTCTGTGACAAACAGCTGCATCTGTACTCGTAGGTAATATGAAAGCAATCAGCCTGAACTCAAATCGTGTGTTGCTCGGACAGAAGGCAGGGTCTAGGCCACATCATTCCTACACTTTATTCCGCATTTTATATCTCCAAGGAGACTATTAAGACAAGGTAATCGACCTCCGGACAGCCACTCCCATGACACTGACAATATCCAAATGTACCCCTGCCTTCGTACATATGTGAATATGCACTACAGAAGGTGTTCAGTACAAAGAAAAGGGGTACAGATGGATAAAGAAAAGAGCTTGCTGGATGTATTAAGCTTAAAATCCTGCTGGTTGTCATGCTAGAAGTTTTTTTTTTTTTTGTAGATTTGTTTTTGGTCCCTCAATGCATGGATGCAGCCCGTTTGCCTTGGACTACAGTGACAGTAGGGCTTCCTCCCCTGCTTTGCTCCTGCAGTAAGGAATGTCCCCATCAATGACATCATCAGGAATGCACTTCCTGCCTGCCTCTGATGCGGAGTCAATATGTCCACATTCCTGACAGACCACATTGGGAGCTGATGGAAGGTTTAGTGCAGCTGGTGCTGGGGCTGAGGAAATGGCAGCCTCTCCACTTTACAGGGTAATCCACGGCAGCAGGAACATGTGCACAACCTTGTTTTGCCTTTGTATCCAATGTGTGGTAATTGGCTAATTTCAAGATGAGATGTTCTCATTGGCAGATGCAGCTACTGGACTCAAGTGGTACTGGACCATTTGTGATGATGCAATTGGCAGGAAAAAATGCAAAATAACCCAAGTTTGGGGTCATGTTTGGGGTCCGTTTACATGAGGTTAAAAGGTACAGAAGTTAATGCTTTTAAGGGCTGAGAGTGCATGGCTCTCTCTCTCTCTATTTAATAAGAAGATATGCCCAAGAACAGGATATCCATCCATACACTTTCAATATTAACAGTGCCAAGCTATTTAACTGGCTTGTCCGTAGACTCTCTGCAATAAAACCTAAAGTATTTTTCCCCCACTTCTGCCAACTAACTACTAGTACCTACTACCTAGTGCATACTGCTTAGCACCTACTAACTAGTACATTCTACCTCATAGACCTCATACATACCGACTAGTACCTACTATTTAGTACACACCACATAGAGCATACTACTTAGTACTTATTATTATTTTGTTTAGAAAATTGTGTTCACAACGGAAGTTTACAGAGTAAGTGTTGGAATGTGTTCTTCGTGCCAAAGCAACACACCCAGCATCACTGCAATACCAATACTACCTGTGAAACACCTGGTCCATCCTCTCTGCCAGTATGTACTGTATCAGAGGTTTCTGATGTGCAGATCGCCCGGCTACCTGGCAGTACCACCAGGCTGTGGAATGGCCTTAGCTTTAATGCTAAGTCTGAAATGCACTGGAAATGAACTGCCTGTCACATAAAATGGGCCGAGATATATATGCATAATTAACTCATCAATATATATTATAATGCACATAGACATACAGCCATTTTTTTCATTTGATTGGAAATAAATTATTTAATGGTGCTTTGGACCTGGATCTTGATCTGTCATTAACAAATAAATACAACAGTATGTGACTGCACTCATTATGCATTCAATTGTACTTATAAAAGATTCAGAGGGCAGATAGTTGGCCCAGATGAATAGAACCTGAATATGCCTTTCTCTGCTTCTGTACCAGCACATTTTAATCCGTGCCTGTACGACGCTGGGGATATATACAGAGCTAAAGCTGTGAATCCAAAGTTAATTCGCCTCTGAAATGCGATCGATCCGAAGCGTTTATCATTATGTAGGAGTGGTTTCACATGGGCCAATAACATCCAAATTCAAATGTGAGGATACTGACATAAATGCGACCAAGTGTTTTTTAGCAACTGTATTCTGATCCAGAAGCTACCTGCTTATCCTCACGTTCCCCTCCAATATCGATGCACTGCTGTTACCAATCTGGAAAAACAGATTTGAGGTTTCAAAAAAGTATGCTCATTATGGATCCAGATATTTGAACTGGGTAAGGTTACAATATCTAGCAGTACTGGTCTGACCCAGGCATGGAGCAGGGAATGAAGTTTGGTTGTGGTACATGGAAATGTAGCACAACACTGCAACTAGGCTACATCAGATTGGAAGCATTTACCCAAAGTGAAACTAAATTTTCTCACTCCTTGTTCTGGCTGAAATGGTATTAAAATGGCATGATATGTGTCCCAGAGGTAGAAATGTGAGGTTTGAGCATAAATGGTGTGCTTTTACTGAATAACAAAAGAGGTAACTACTGCACTGCCAAAATGTCAATAGTTTTTCATTGTTTTTTCAACATGACCTTTGACCTCACAGGCACAACCACGTTTCGGCTTCCATAATACGAATCACACTTCAGGAAAACCTCCTTTTGGTCGACTCTGCAGCATCAGAGCGGCCTTCGCTTCAGCGTAAACCTGGCAGCCAAGCTGGCGCGTGGCCACCGTTTTGGAGCCACCTTCCATGCTAACCGATGAGGGCTACTGACACGACCGAGCCCACAGTCGGGCAGCGTGGCAGACAGAGGGCATGTTGGGGTTTGTAGTCAAACACAATAAAATAAGCTTCAGGTAAATGGTCAAAGAGAAATGTTATGTCTCATGAGGTTGAACATGCATATTACCAGATTATTCTCAAAACATTAAATATAATTTGCATTGGAACTATTTTTATGGCAACCTAACAGCTATGCTCAAGGAGAGAAGTAAGGGCATGATATAAAAACAGATCCTCCAGGTCCGCCTTAAAAAAGAGATTTCGATCTCAATAGGAATTTCCTGGTTAAATAATATTAAATAAATAAAAATATATATACTTATGTTTAAAACTGTGAATAAACACTATGAAATAAATCTGTAATACGTACATTTCAAACTTACATTTTTTTGTAAATTATCAGGTAAAATATAACTGTACAACCTGTGAACACACAATGTTGCTGTAAAAGCTGCTTTGGAGTTATATGAAGTCCAGCTATTGTTTCTGCTCTGCACCAAGCAAAAACATACACAAACTCAGAAATATTTTTTTAAACTCCAGCAAGTGAATTATCAATTTAAGGACTAGGGAGCATTCATTTGGCAAACATGTAACAGCCTTTTACCATTTTATATGTCGCTCCCATGGAAAGCTACTAAAAAGAGCTAACATAGCAATTCTGAAGTTGCAACATCAAAATCAAAACCGTTACTGGATGTAGGTGTATGTTGGGAGAATATTACTCAAAATGAGAAAAAAACAACTCACTGCAATGCAAGTGTTTCTCTGTAAAACCACTTTACAATTTCAGCAGAGAAATCTAATGGTCTCGTTATGCTGGCCTACAGAGAGCTATTCATAGTGCTCACGTGACGTCACTGAGACATGGGAACACCCACCTGGCAAAACGGAGCATAACTACTATTGCTGGCACACCGTATCACCGTTATCACACCATATCTCCTCACAAAACGCCAGACATTTGTTGTGCGCTAACAGAATGCACTAACAGGATGCACAGAAGAGGAGACCAGCCTGGGGTATGTTTCTACAGAATCCCATCTGAGAAGGAAAACCCAGAGAGGAGGAGAGCACGGTTAGGCTAAGTGCTATTAACCGTGCTATTAAACATAAACACACCGATGACTGCATAGCTTCAAGCACGTACTTTAGTGACATTCATATCCTAACTGGTCTATATAGCCTACCGCAAATAAGTAACGTTAGTTCAAAGTCATGATACACCTGTTTCACCTCTACCATCACAGGAAGTTAGGTGGATTAAAATTTTACAGGCTAGTGGAGTAGCTCGTTAGGGCGCCCAGTGTTGACATCCGTGCTAGAACACTGTTTTGCCCCCTTAGCAGTCACGTGACTGAAAACTATAAATAGCCTACGTATAATCTTTCGAAACGGTATCACTGGAAAAATTTCTAATTACATTTCATAGCATAAACCTGTTTATGTTGGCTTAGTTATTATTTTATCATGGCTGCACTGTGCTAAAAATGGGACAGTTCCTGTTTTCTTTAGCCAAAATGAAGTACGCAGACATAGGCTATCGTGTGCATGTTACTTTAACAGCAGACCTGAAAATGGTCGACCTGGACTGGAATGTTTATGTTCTATGGGCAGGGGGCTGAATATCCAGGAAAAAAAATGTATTGACAGGCATGAGCTAGGGTGTTTCATAATCCTGACATGCACAACTCTACTCAGAACCTATAACAGGATAAACTTCCTTTTAGGCCTTAAAAACGAATGGCTTGAACAATAAGAACAGACTGTATTTATTTACTTACGTATTTTTCTTATTTTAAAATTAGGCTACTTTCCATACTCTGCTTAAGTAAATAAAGACATGTCTTCAGCACTGCCAAGCAAAGGCTTGAAGCTTCTCATGAATAAAAGACATTTAATTTTAAAAAAAGTTTTCTCCCCTTTCTTCCCCCTTTGGAACTCGCAATTCAGCTTGGTCGTGGATTCAGGACAGTGGGTGTGTTCTCCTCCAAAGCAATTCAGCCCCCGCTTCTCACTGCACTTACTACCACTTCTTACTACACAAACACCAGGTCGAAGAGTGAAGTGGGGGGCCGGTCCATCAGCCGGGGTTCGACACCAGACTGCAGGGCCCACCCGTGCACTATAACAACGCCTTAACGGGAAGAACCACCCAGCAGCCCCATCATGAAAGATAGTCTTTCAGTAACTAGCTATCCCACCTGAGAGCCAGGAGGGAGTCCACCCTCCTAATGTAGTTTTTCACTTCATTCAGACGGGTGATAGCAGAGAGGATTACAGAGAGACGGGATCACAGAACAGAAAGTGTCCAGGGAATCTGACCCATCCGTGTGGGTGGATTCACAAACGGGAGCCCACTGCTCTGCAGACTGCACCACACGGCATCGCCCTGGAAACTCCATTCTTACACAGTAAAAAACAGCCCCCTAAAACATCCGGTCCTGACAAAACTCACGCGCTTCAAATTCCAGAAAACTCCCCACACCTTCAGACTAGAACGAGTGTGGACCAAAAAAACCGTAAGCACGCCTCAAAGAGGTCTGAATGAAAACGGAGCAGAGAGACATGTTTATACGCGGGGAACAATTGAGGATCTTAGGGATTTAAAAAGGGTGTTTGTCGTCATCAGAAAACAATTTCAGGAAAGGCCTCTTCGTAAGCCGCGAGATAAAACGGGGGGGGGGGAGCCATTCGCCAGACCGCACGCGTGTAACAACGCCTGGGACCGTGTTTTATAGTCAGATAAAATGTGCAGGACGCGAGCCGTGCGAAGGTGTGGCTCACGCTGAAAAGAACATCATCCCCTCTGTGAAATATGGAATTACAGCTGTCTTTCCCTGGATTAGTTCAGATCCTCCGGTCCCCCCTGCTCTCTTTCCAACTGATGCAAAGCTGGACTGTGGAAGTACGCTAGGCCAATTTCGACTAAAAATCCCAGCTTCCTCCTCTCGAAAGCTCAGGGCATCCAGAGTGACATTGATCCATGGCACGCAACTTAGTCTACAACCAAACAGTCAAGCGGAGACCAAACTGATAAAGCGGACTGACTTGTTTCTTAGACTAAAACTGGTAACTTTGTTCTTTTGGTTGCTTTTTTAATTTAGCATGGTAAACTGATCTCTTCAGATTAAACTCAAGAAATTGGTACATAATCCAAAAAATAAACGAATGAAACTCGACTAACATTACCCAGAGAACTCCTAGAAACCTTCTGAAAAGTTCTGGAACCCCAGGGCACATCCATAAACTATATTACATCTGACACCTAGCCTATCTATATTGACATCTGTTCAAAACATATGCTCACTTTCAGCAACCACAATTAGAAACTGCAGTTGTTCAATATCTTATCAGTCGCCCCAGATCATCTTTGCCTATGACCATCCATTCCTAAACTCAAAGTCAGCGAATTTTTGCATAGGCCTACTTTAATATTTGTGAATCAATATGGCAGCTACAGCAGAGCAGAGATTATGCACCAAGTGCAGACCAAAGAACTCACAGTTAATTTATGCTTTCTGAGTGTAGCCAAATGTCAATCAATAAGTACACCACCTCCCACTAATTCTGAGCAAATGAACGATGTTAATTATTCAACTCATTTTACGTTAATGACATGCAAAACGCCTCGTTCGGTTTTGAAATTCCTAAATCCATTTACCATACGTCTGTTCCATAATTGCAAAAAGCAAACGCTGTTGATATGCGCAATGTAATTTCGCCCATTTTAATTTTCCCCCCTCTCAAAACATAGTGATTGAGCGTCGCTGAAATCATAATTTCTCTAGTCTATGCGAGGCGAGGACAAGGCGGCTGCGTCTGCTGAACCCCAGAAGGGTAAGCACACTCACTGACGGACACTCGAGCGACTGAAGTGCGCAGACACGCTCTTTGATTAGCTCAACCTTCAGCGCCGGAGCCCGGACTCTTCCACAGGCCGGCCAATCAAACCGGAACAAAGTCTGCTCTCGTCCCCGTTGCTTTATCTGGCTTCCATCTTGGGCCGGACCAAAGCATCCACATGCTGCCTACCCTCTTCCGTTCCGCAGCCTCCCTCATCACTCCACACTACTGACGCTGCTGATGTCTATCTGAGCGCATTACCTCCCAGCTCATGGATCCCCCTGACTGTGACACCCTTCCCTCTGCAAAGCATCCCCACTTCAAAGCAGCTGAACGGTGCTCCTACCTGTCCCGGGACGGCCCATGATGATGTCCTTGCGCGGGGCGGGGTGCGGGGATTCGGCAGGGAGGATGAGGGGCAGCAGGGCGGTGGGGGAGGGGTGGCAGGCCACCGGCTGCTGCAGGGGCCCCGCGAAGGCTCCAGCGTGGCCCCCCCGGTCCCGGCCCCCCGAGCCGGCGCTGGCCAGTGCGGGGCCGACGGCGGGGCTGGACACGGAGATGCAGGAGAGGGCGGGGCTGGCCTGGGCGGGGCGGCTGAGGGGCGCGGCGGCGGGCAGGGAGGGCGCAGAGGACACCAGCACCAGCGCCGGCCCGGAGCTGCGCAGGAGGACGGTGCCGTTGGTCGCCGCGGCGTTGATGGGCACCGGCACCTGCAGCCCGCCCGTCGGCTGGGCCGCCTGGCTGTGCTCGCTGGAGCAGGCCCCGCCCCCGCCCGCCGCCCCGCCCCCGCGGCCCAGGGGCCGCTCGGTGAACTTGGCCAGGGGCACCTCGGGGTTGCGCACGATGACGGGCGAGTCGCGCGGGGCCTGCTGGGACGCGGGCACCAGGCGGCGCAGGGCGGGGTCCTGGGGGAGGGGCGAGGGGGGCGTGGGGGACACCAGCATGGGCGGGGGCGAGGCCGCCGCCGAGGAGGAGGGGGGCCGGCTGCCCAGGCCGCGCGGCCGGGAGAAGGGCGCCCCCTGCTGGCCGTGCGGGGACATGGCGTGGAAGGCGGCGGGGTTGAGCGCCAGGCCCAGGCCGTGCTCGGCGTGCTCCAGCTCCGCCTTGGCGTAGTCCTGCGCGGACGGCGGCGGCGGCGGCAGCGGGGCGTCCGGCTTGCGCTTGCTGGGGCTCATGGGAACGGTGAAGGTCAGGCTGGTCTGGAAGGAGGGCGGGATGCCCGAGGGGTGGCGCTCCCGCTCCGCCCCCGGCGTGCCCAGCTTGGGCGTGGCCCCGCCCCCAGTGCCGCTCAGGTGGCGGTGGCGGCGGTGCGGCAGGACGGGCGAGGCGGTGATGGGGCTGAAGTTGGCGGGCCGGAAGCCAAAGAGCGGCGAGGGCGAGGGCGAGGGGGCGGGCGAGAAGGGCGACTGGTTGGACACGGGCGAGAAGGAGGGCGTGCCCGAGCGCGAGCTGCCCAGCGACACCAGCATGTTGGCCGCCTCGCACTCCTCGAAGTCGAAGCGGGACAGGTCCTGCATGGAGGGGAGCACCAGGCGGGGGCGCGAGTCCCCCCCGCGGCTGCTGGCCTCGCTGCTGTCCCGCGACGTGTCGTCCCAGTCGAACTCGCTGCTGGCCCGCCCGCCGCCCAGCCGCAGGTCCGAGGGCGTGACGGTGCCCGAGCTGCTGCCCCCGCCCCCGCCCCGGTCCCGCTCGGCCCCGCCCTCCATCTCCTTGGTGCGCATGGACAGGTGGCGGGAGCAGTAGCCGCGGCGCTGCGACTCCTTCATGCAGCCCTCGCGCGAGCACAGCCGCCGCCACTGCTTGCCGTTGAACTTCTTGCGGATGCCGTTGGGCGTGCACACCACGTCGCCCTTCTTGTACTTCTGCTGCGCGGCGGTGAGCGGCGTGCGCGAGCGCGAGGAGGAGGAGGACGAGGTGGAGCCCGAGCCCCCGCCCGCGGCGCCCCCGCCGGGCGCGCCCGCCTTGTCCTGGGCGCCCAGCGAGCTGCGGGCCGAGGACGAGCAGGAGGAGGAGGAAGAGGAGGGGGGGAGCGGGGGCGGGTGGTGCGGGTCCACGCCCACGGCCCCGGGCCTCTCGGGGCCCTGCAGCACGGGCGAGGGCGGAGGGTGGAGCCCCGCCAGGGGGTTGAGGGCCAGGTGGGCCACCGGGGGGCCGCCCAGGGGGTTTCCGACGCCCCGGACTACGGACAGCTGGGGGCCCGGGTAGCCGGGGGGCTTGGAGAGGATGTGCCTGTGCGGGGCCCCGCCCACCCCGCTGGCAACGCCCCCCTCCTGCAGCTGGGCCATGCTGAGGCGGGACACCTCCATGTCCTCCTCCGGGGTCTGGGGATGGACAGCCTGCTGCTTCTGCATCTGCTGTTCCCTCTCTCTCTCTCGCTCTCTTTCCCACTCCCTCTCCCTCTCTCTCTCCCTCCCCCTCTCCCTCTCTCTCTCCCTCTCCCGCTCTCTCTCCATCTCCATCTCCATCTCCCTCCCCCTCTCCCTCTCTCTCTCCATCTCCCTCCCCCTCTCTCGCTGTCTCTCCATCTCCCTCCCCCTCTCCTGCTCTCTCTCCATTTCCCTACCCCTCTCCCTCTCTCTCTCCATTTCCCTACCCCTCTCCCTCTCTCTCTCTCGCTCCCTCTCTCTGTCTCTGTCTGTGGCCAGGCTCAGCACGCTGGTGGAGGTGAAGGAGGAGGAGGAGGTGTGGAAGGGAAGCTCTGTCCTCCCAAGGCCCTGGACGGGAACCCGTGTCTTTGCCTGGACCCCCCGTCACTCAGCTGAAACACGCTGGGCTCCGCCTCCATCTCCTCCCTCCTCCTCCCCCTCTCGCCGCCCTCCCACCTCTCCTCGGGCTGGGGCAGCTCCCAGGGGTGGGCGAGGAGGCGCAGGCTCTGGCGGGACACCCAGACGGCCTGGGCGCTGGCCCTCCTCTTCTCCTCGTCCCCGGCGGCGGCGTCCCAGAGCACCTCCCTGTCCTCGCAGAGCATCACGCGGTACGGGTAGGCCACGGCGGGGTGGGGGTCCACCTGAGAGACCACGCCCTGCCTGTAGAGCTGCTCCGCCCCCTCCCCGCCCTCCCGCCCGCCCCCGAACGGCACGCACACCCTGGTGCCGATGTCCACGGGGGCGAGGCCCGGGGGCGGGGCGTCCAGGATGAGGTCCGCCTCTCGCTGGTGGGACGTCCTGTCCGGGAGGGGGTAGTGCCACAGCACCCTCTCCCCGTTCAGCTGCACCCACACGGTGCACAGCTCGCCCCCCACCTGCCGCACCGCGCCCACGCGGAACACGGGCGACGGGGGCCCGCTGGCCAGCCCCGCCCCCCACCCGGGCTCCTCCCGGTCCCGCCCCCTCGCCTGCTGCCGGACCAGCACCCGCTGGTTCTTCAGCCACTTGGCCAGGGCCTCGCCCGGGCCCCCCTGCGGGCCCCCGTCCCGGTGCGTGGAGTTTGGGCGGGGCGGGAGGACGGGCGAGGGGGGTCGCGTGCTGTGGCGGGAGACGGGTTCGGGGTCGGGGTCGCGGGCGGGGTCGGGGGCCGCCTCCAGGTCGGCCGAGTGCTCGCTGGCCGTGTCCGTGGAGTCCGACGAGCGCACCGAGCTGGGGGGGCCCTCCCCGTCCCCCTCCCCCTCCCCCAGGGGGCCGCGGTCGGGGCGCCGGTCCTCGGGCGGGCCGCTGCCGTGGCTGTGCGCGTCCGTGTCCGTGCTGTCCTCGCTGGCCGCCGCGCTGGCTGCGCTCGCCGCCACCGACTGGCCGCCTGCGCTGGGAACACCACCGCCGCTGTTGCCGCTGCCGCTGTTGCCGCTGCCGCTGGTGCCGCTGCCGCTGTTGCTGCTGCCACTATTGCCGCTGCCGCTGTTGCTGCTGCTGTTATTGTTGTTGTTGTTGTTGTTGTTGTTGTTGCTGTTGCTGTTGCTGTTGCTGTTGTGCGGGGGGGTGGAGGCGCTGGCGGTGCAGTGCTCGTAGGTGTACTTCTTCTTGGGCACCCTGGCCTTGAACGTGGCCGTCTTGCGGCTGGACGGCGGGTTGGGGCTGCTGTTGGTGCTGGCCGCGCTGCTGCTGCTGCCGCTGCCGTTCGTGCCCCCGGCTTTGGGGCTCACCCCTTGGTCCTCCGGCTTCCCACAGTCCTCAGCGGCTTCTCGCGGCCTAGCTCCGCCCCTCTGGCCCTCCCTGTCTGGGGCTGGGGCGCACCTGACGGCGGGCTCCTCTCGGCGGGGCTCCGAGCCGGGCGGGGTCTGTCTGTTCGCCGCGCTCTCCGTGCGCTCCTCGGGGTCCGGAGCCTGCTGCTTCTCCCTCCGCTCGCCCTCGCCCGCCGCCTCCGCCGCCCCCCTCCTCTTCCCCCCCTTGGCCCGGGTTGACGGGGGAGACCGCCTACCTTGCTTTTTCAAAGGCTTCATCTTTTCTTATTTGCTTCCTTTCAGCCCTCTTGTTCTTCACAGCGGGGTCCCTCTGCTCCCTGTCACTCTTATTTGTTAGAGTCTTTTCTTCGCAGTTTCTCGCGTCTTTTTTTCCCCCGCCCCCTCGCTCTCTCTCTTTCTCTCTCTCCCTCCGTCTCTCTGCCTCCTGTTCTGTCCTTGGGCTTTTCAGGACTAAAATGGAGAATAAAGACAGAGACAGCAGCCGATTAGCATTATTGTTAATACATTACACTGCATTGCACTGGTGACTTCACTAACACTTGTCTGTGGTCACAGAGTAGCTGTGGCTTGGGACAGGACTTAACTCCATCCTATTCAAAGCAGGGCTGTGTCCCTTTCCAAACTGCACTATAAGTAGCTGTGTGGACTGTCTGAGTAATCAAGAAAGGATTCTGAAATTATCCGCAATTGAAGATAGCGGAAAAGAAACGGTAGCACGCACTCCGCCGAGCTGCATTGAACGTAGAAACCGAAAGAAACCATTTCCAAAAAAGACAGAAATAAAATGCAAACAATGCCTGGATTAAAGCGGTAACTTTACTCCAAATTATTCAATTCATAAAATGTGCGAGGATCCACTCAACTTTTGAGGTGCTTCTAAGATAACTGAAATTGCAATTCAATTTTCTGTGGAAGATAATAGAACGTTCAGGTTGCCAACAGCAATTAATGAATATCAGTTATGAATATCTAGGCTTTTTATTCTGTTTAATAGCAGCATGTGTATTGTGTACAAGAGACAGGGAGAAAACTACATTTTTCTTTATCAAATATCTGCAGTTCTATACACCAGCTATTTCACTTGCATCTGACAGTACTGCTGCTGCTCACGCATGGCAATTTAGGTGCCACTGGGCACAGGCTAATTTAAGTTACTCTGAAGTGCAAAGAAGCAGAAGTGATTAGGGCAGAATTGGTATTTGGCTTGCCAAATTGATCTGCAGGAGGTGCTGGACTAGAACTAATCCTGTGGCAAAGAGGTTGTCCAAATGCACAGAAATTCTCCCACGCAGGTGAAAATTATGTCTGTGCGGTGAGGTGACACCTGACAGCAGCTGAAAAATGGTAGAAACGTTTATACACTTCCAAATTTTGCTTCCCTTTTATCGTGTGAAAGGAAACAGTTTTTGGCACAATTTTTTTTTTGTTTAATTTACTCTAGGCCACCAGGGGCTCATTTCACACAGGTCGTTTAAGTCAGGATCAGTTTAAGTTCTCTGGCCTGATTCAGAACTAGTCTGATTCAGATTAGAGAACCAACTCCACTTCCTGACTCTAAGATTAATATGACCAAGCCAAGTCAAGGCCAGCGTGTCAACTTTAAGTGCGCGTGCATTTCTAAACTGTAAACAGCTTACGGAAATCAGTTGGTAGAAAATGGAGTAAGAGGGTATGCAAGAAAGGGTAACAGATAAAATCATTTTATTCCAGGACAGTAATACTTTAATTACAGATACTAAAAATGCCATAGAAACATATTTTAAATCCAAACAATCACAGTACCAGCTGCTTGGCAGAATATGGTGCAGTTTTGGAACAACACACAGCATTTTTTCTTGGTGACTGTGGGAATATTAACATTATCCAGCACAACACAGCTAAATCTAATATCGAAAAGGAAAGTGTCAACTGCAGCGTGATAAACATCCCGGGCATCTGCTACACAATCAATAATTTCAAATACAGTAAATATGCTGAGCGAAGTTATTTTGTTTTTTTTTTATATATCCAACATGTCACATACAGTTCTGAACAGAATATTGACTTTCATGCTTATCCCATCAAGGGTGTACAAAAGCATGCACATAATATCAATTACAAGACTATTTTTATTTAACCCCTTAAAACCCACTTAAAATCTAGGCTTTTTGTAAGAACGGCTATTTATCACACACACTAAATCCAATTAGAAACAATCACACCACTTGGTTTTACCTTGCTGTGCACTCTGACCTGCACACAGCAGTCAGGTTGCTGTAAGTCAGGCTTGTAAGTACTAAGTAGGCTGCTGTAATTTGCATATGCAAATAGTGTCTGTATGAAATGAGGCATAGCCTCCCAGCCCCACTATAATTACTTATCCAGGCTTGCAAAGGCACCCCGAAAGGAAGTGTGAACTGAGGGAACTCATGTCTTTCACCAGCATCCTCGCATAGGTTTCACAGGTTTGAGACCAGGCAGTGCTCTCGACAATAACAGCTGATTTGACTGTGAACTCTGAACTGACCTCTCACCTTCAACCTGTCCTGTGTGCTAAATAACCTGCCAGGAATTTCCTCCCACCAGTGTAGCCCACAGTTGTCAAAGGAGTACGCAAGCCTCCTGATCACAACAGGGTGACAGCCAAAATATTTTTTGAAAAAAAATGACATTTTTCACATGTTAAATTCTATTAACTAAAAAGATAGAAATTCTCGTTTTTAGGTGCTCCTGAAAACACTTCCAGCCCGATGGAATTACTGCATTTTTTGCAGCTTATGTAAAAAAAAAAAAAGTGGATTGATTGATCATGCCTCAGAGGAGGATTTTGGCAAAGTCAATGCCATCGCTGTAGTATTACCAGTTGTTTGACTTGTTGCGGCCAGTTATTGGATTATAAAATACCATAATCATCAACCTGGGATATCAATTCCAGCTCTCCTTTGGGGAAGAGGACTGCCTTGTTATTTCTATTTTATCTCTAGTGATTTTACCGATCGAGACAAAGTTTTCTGCATCAAAGTGTAAGCTTTACAATGGTATACGGGTTATAGCGCTGCATCTTGAATCAATGACCGATAAAAAAATAATAATTTAAGAGAATGTTATTTTCAGACGCCAGCATCTAATTTCATAGCCCTTAGGTTTTAAGGATTTAACATCATCATTTTTCTAATGGGCTGATTTTCTTTCCCCAATATCCCCGGCCATAACGTCAAGGTCACAGGTTTTCTTGAATAGAGAACATCCAATTTTATTAACCAGATTTGATGTTCATTGTCTCAAGGTTTATATCAGATACCAGGGTGACTTAATTTTTGTCCATCACAAATATTTTTTATTTACAGAGTGAAGTTTCATGCACTTTTGTGCCGAGTTGGGTTCAAATCCACAAACTCGCTTTCAGTCCCAACTCCAGGCCCGATCCCAGGACCTGGCAGCTCATAAAGTGCCCAGTTTGTGGGCACAAAACAGGCATACAGTCCAGGACTTCAATTGCAGACATACAGACCCATGCAATCTACGCTGAAAAACGCTTCAAATAAACAAGATTTCAGCCAATTTCCGTAATGGAAAATTCCACGAGGTAGGATGCGCATGCAAAGTCCTCAGACAGACTCGACGCGACGACGCATCAGCGAGACGCCGCTGCTGGGGAGCTGCCGCCGGTATGATTCAGTGGCTGGGATCTGAGGGCAGGTGTATGGATGCACTGCAGTGGAATCAGAGCTCGGCCTGTCCGTGCGGAGATCCCTCCTCCACGCATCACACGCCACTGCATCAGGGAGGATGTTCATTCATCACTCACTGCCGTTTGCTCTAAAATGTACGTTATTTGGCAGCTTTAAGTTCAGCTGGAAAAGGCATTCATCAGTCCAGATTTCTGTATAGGCTGGGCTTTCACTGCCAGACCTTACAAGCATATCGATACGTTCGAAAGATAAGTCCCGGCAGAACCGTTTCAGCAATAATGGAACTGATGGACAGCTGATAATGGGACCGATAACAAAACAAGAACTTTCACACAAGCAATCTGCTGTGGATCACATTGAGCAAAAGAAGAGGAAAAGGCTAAAACAAGCGCCCCCCCACCCCCACCCCCTTCTGCTTCCTGTCCTCATTTGCATACCCAAGCCAACAGCATGCGGGACAGATTGCATTCTAATCTGCTGTATCATGGTGATATAATGAACACAAATTGCAGAAAATAAAAGCTCTGGCGAGCGGCAGGCGAGCGCGTCCGCGGGGTCACACACACGGTCACGCACGGGGCTCCCGGCCCAAACGGCCCAAACGGCTCCGGGGAATTCTCCTCTCTCTATTTTCAGCCTCTCCCTCTCTCTCTCCCTCTCTCTCTCTCTCTCTCTCTCTCATTCTAGCGAACGTTTCGAACCCTTTCTCCGCCGAAGACATCGGCGCGCCTTGGCGCAAATCCACGCTTCCTGTCGAAGGCCATGATGTCACTTCCTCACGCGTAAATGCCCCTGTTCCCTTTGCGTCCGTCGCTGCCTCTTTCACATCCTCTTTCTTTCCCTTTGCTCGTGTGGTTTGTTTAGAGAGGGAAAAAAAACATTAATTCTGCAAGAGATGATCCATGTTCTTTAATTAAATAAGCCAAAAACTGAAACTGAGATCATCCACAACTCTTAATTATGTGCAAATTTGAAAGGTTATTCACTCCGTTTAGATTTAACAGTGTTAAGGCTATTCAATGATAATAAGTAGGCCTAATTAAAAATACTGAAGAAAAACCTAATATATTATTCAAGCCTCGATATTTAAAAAATAATGTCAGCAACTACATAGAATCGCGACCTTAAATGACCAGAATTTCTTTTAAAAAATAAGACAATTACTGAATAACGTGCACATTTAATGTGCATGTGTTCTTGAATTCTTAACTGAACCATCTGACTAATAATTACAGATAACAAAAAGAACTGCTACACAAATAGGACCACTGCCTCAAACACAATATGACCCATACATTTTGCCAGGAATTCCCCTGTAAAAAAAAAAAAAAAGACCAAGATGACACCACTTAAGTTCCAACTGCACACATCTGTTCAGTAATGTACAGGGACAAACACAAAGCACATAAACGTATCAACACACAACACTAATCCTTTGGGCATCGGGTGACATTATAGAAGTGCTAAACCTGATGCAGATGATCACGCAGTAAGATTATACTGATAAGAAATGAACACCAGCTTATGGCATTGTAAATACACTCCAGATAAAAAGCCATTGCCGTGTCCAATATAATATGGTGTCTTAGCAGATGTCTGTCAGCACAGCACAAACGTGAACTATACCATGCCTATGTCACGGTGCATTTGGTGCAGGGCTGCACTCTGACAGGAGTCTTCAGATGGGCCACACTGCACCAAATTGTTCCTGTACGTCATTATCTTATCGTCTGTCTGCGTGGAGTACTGTGCTCCAAACGTGCAGCGTGTGCATATGTGTGCCTTGACATATTACTACGTCTCAGTGCACTCTGCAGGCCAGTGGAGTGTGGATTAACATTACTGCACTGCACTGCACTCCACTGTGAAGGTAGTGCAGTAGGTTACTCTAAAAAGTGGGTGTACAGGAGCTTTAGTTTCGCATGGGACACTATCAGGTTAGCGTTGTCCTAACTAGGTCACCAGGGAACGCACATTCCGAACAACAGGAAAAACCCACAAGAGCACTGATAGAATTCCATATGCTAAAGCAAATTTTCTCAAGTGGTTTTATTTGGTATTTTGGAAGTCTGGAGCTAGTTGCTTCAAAGTGAATGCATTACGTTGACAGAGACTTAAATACATTCGCAGTAGTGGCCGCAGTTCGAGACAATACTATAAGTAGCAACGTTAGCAACCTATATAGTCCAATTTAATCTATACAGTTCCAGTAACCGCAGTTACTTTGCCATTAAAAATATACTACTGTTATCTGATTTACCAAAATCTAAATACGTAATGACAGAAAACAAGCGACAGGGCTCACAATGATCTATATCTTATCGATTATTGGACGAGTGCTAAACGCAGGCATAAAACAATAACGTCATTAGGTCTAGCTACAGATATGCAATGGCAGATTATCAATAACGTTGCAGTTAGATATCGATACATATATTCGCAATAGTTAACCACCTATTGTACATTAAAACAATTTAAAAGTTCTGTGTAAAACACTATGGTAGCAAGTGGCACTACTTAATTTTACCGATAAATTTAATCTTGCTTGTTAGTTATTGTTATGAAGTGATAACTGCCGATAATTTACTTTAACGAGCGATTTTCGTTTATATGTCTAGCTGGCTATAGCTATGACGGTAGTAAGCCATTGGCCGTCGAACAGTTCGCGATCTACAACTACTAGCACTACCACCGTAGATACTACTACACACGTAGTGTTGCAAGTCTATGGTTGTAACTAAAGCAGATTACGGTCTCAGCAAAACAGGATCGAGTGACGCTGGACAGGCCTCCTCTTAGAAACAAATGCTGCTAGTTACTTAGCTAACTAGCGTGTAATATATACAGATAAATATCCCTTTGCAACGAACTTAATTTGTTAGCTGGCTGACAATATTCAACCAACATGATAATGCAAATGAATAACTTAATGCACAGAAATTATTAACGCTCAGTGAATAAATATTAACAAATAGAAGCCGACACCGAAAGTTGGGCTGAAACAGGTGCAGAAGGGGCAGTAGTAGTTAGTTAGCTAGACTAGTAGTAGTAGAGTTAGCTGTCGTAGTGAAGTAGTAACGTTAAATTAATTAAATTGTAAATAGCTTGTCGCTCGCTAGCCGGCTAGATAAGTAGCAGGAAATCAAGCCAAAACAACTTATTTGTGCCATGGAAATAATAATTATTTTATAATGCTTGATGTGTACAAGCAAGTTTACTGTTGCAGGTGCAATAGGTTGTCTTTGTTGTCGCAAATTAACTGTATAAAGTCAAGTTTATAACTTAGGGCTGTGCTAACTACCTAGCTATAGCTAGCTCTGTGTCAGTCGCAGCTGCGACGCAGTAGCAAAAATAGCTAGCGTTGGGTTAGCTAATTAACGTTAGCAAGCTCCAGGGTCTTGGTGTTAAGACTATTTTTCGGTAAAGTTTTTACTGTACACCCCCGCACCCCCTTTCGCGCCCCTCTTTCTATTCGCCTTGTTTCAATACTTAGATAGGTAGCACGCTACCCAGCAATAAATCTTTCCTACTCTTCTTCCAGACGGGGACGGTCGCAAAACAGCATCACAGATAATACAGCGCTAGCCAGATAGCTAGCAACATATCCTAGTTTGCTTGAAAGACCAAAAGAGAGTATAAACTCGTTTGTTTAACTCACCCCAAAAGATTTACGGTGCTGTTTGCTGTCGATACAGTAGGGAATGTATTAAAATTACACTGCCGTCCATGGCTGTTGCTTGTCAAGGTTTACTTTATTCTTCCTTGGTAAAACATATCTTTCTTCTCACAGCAACCCAAAGGAGGAAAAACTGAATCCCTTTTACACTACAATCACAAAATGGTGAATGAATCTCTAACAGCTGGCCCGTTTAGCCAATCAGAAATCACTGACAGGTACAGTAGCCTGTAGTTTTAAGGTATTAAACAGAGGGCGTGGTCAACTGTCAAACTACAGGTAATTGACACTGACCATTAGCGAATCGAACTGTGGGAAAATACCTAGCCGGCGCTTGGGCACAAAGTTTACAATACCCAATTAGAGATCAGGGAGGCTTAGAAACAGCGAGTAGGTGGGCTAAGCAAAGGAAATATTACGCTAATAGCCAATCTGAAAACAAAAAATACACCCTATATGTGAATAATTAGTTATGAACTGCACAGACATTACTCCCAGTCCAACGGTGCACTCTGGGATGTGTTGTTCATTATTTTATCAGGCAATTTTGTACTCTAGTTACTCCTGCTGCAAAAACTACAATTACCCCATCCTAGTTTCTCGATTCATGTATTGTCTCAAGTTTACTTGTTGGCGATCAAACGAGGAAGTTAGAGGAGGAAAACTATCCTATGAAGTTGTTTCCTCTGAAATTATATAATTCCTTTTTATATTATCATTTCGCCAGGTGTACTGGAATTATTAGTGAAATTGCTAATTTCAGTGCATACTGATGCCTTGCATCATTCTCTTAACATTCCCTATATACTGTTCTTCACTTTTTCCACACTCCTCTCACCATCGCTCTATTTCTGTTAGCAACAGCCCCTCACCTTGCCCAGTCCAACCAATCGCATTGCTCAGCCAGTCTCTACCTGACGTCAGCAAAGGTCCAGCCCCTCCTCCTCAACCAACCTGAGTTGAGTTTTAAGATGACGTCATTCAACGACAATGCAATTGGTTAAGAGACAGAACTCATCCCAGCCAATGACCAAGTCCAATGGTGATGTCATTACGCTTGTTGCCACCAGATGGAACGAAAAGGCGGGGTTTTCAGTAAACTCAGCTAACCCCATGTTTACTACAAAAAGAGCTGTATTATAATTAGCAGTGCCATTATACAAGATGTCTGTTAACACCGTGTCTGGATAATGACATTTGTCATTCCTCAATGCGTGAAATATTTATCTTGTCTCGTATTTTGTTGTTTGGATTAACTATTTTTATGTTTGCCATTCCACTTTGCTTGCATGATAGTAAGGCCAGCAATGCACTTATTTGAGACCAAAATTCAAGAGGAAGATTAGAAGACAGCAGTAATGCGTATTTCTGTCTGGTTCACAGGCAGCAAAACCGTGTAACAGTTACGTAATTGCACTTTGCAGTCGCGCATAATCATGTATGTACAGAGAAAAGAGAAGAGCATCTCCACGCCCCAACGTGATATTACTAAGGTTTATATAAATCAGTGTACAGCATTGCGCACTCAGGTTCCCTGCAGCCTTTTACTTTTCTAAATGAATGAAGAGTTACCAGAATTTGGGGGTTGAAATTTAGGACACTATGGAAGAAGAGAAAATAGTTTAAGAGGGATGAATGTAGACATTTACAAGAGATGAGAGCTGCAGAAGCAATTATAGCTAAAACAGCAACACGTTTGGCATTTATAAATGCTTCTTGGATTAGAGACATCATATTGGCACAAATGCTGCAGTTGTTTATGTGTTCATTGTTTATAGAAAACATGTTAAATAGGTATTATTAATAGGTTGATTAAATTATGAAAGCAAAAAAGAAAAATTTTAGAAGCTTTTGATTAAAAAGGGAAAAAAATTGCATGGATCATACTATCACCATAAACAAGAGAATGGAAATATCATGTTCAGAAAATTCAAAGAAAAACTTGAAATGGCGTAATGGAATTGGAAATTATGGTGTTAATTACATATACTGTGCAAATATAAGAAGAAATGAAAGGCAACTGCTTTGTATAAAATAAAGAAGTGAATTTTTTATTTCCGTGTCTCAAATGTGCAATGGAGCCACTGAATCTTTGCCTTTAATACTAGCTCTCTATTTTTAAAGCCTGCATATCTCTATCTCTATAGAAAACTGTTGCATCTTGGCTTTCTTTCATTTCTCTCTTAGATCTGGAGTTACAAGGAATAGCTTGCAATAAAAAAAATCTGTGAAAACAGTGAATACCAGTAGCACGGTATGTGTCAGTGAGGTGCACCAGGTACAAATAAGAAAAATAAACAAAAATGCAGTCTGCAGCATTACTGTGGGAAGATGCACACTGCCTCACATGACACACCAGTAATGCAACCCAATTAGCTAAATTTGGCTCATGCACAGTCTAATCTGTACAGACATGCATGTTTGGAATCCTTACAAACCTGCAGCTTGCACAGTGTCACCAACATGACTGGGGGATGGGGGTGCCAAATAAAGCATCACTTTCACAGATGAAGGTGGCTGGATGCCAGCCTCACATGACTCCTCACACAGACTTTGGTGGGGGACACCCTGTGTGTGAGGACCCATAAGGATTGTGACAGCTTGTTTTAAGATTGGCTGAGCTCATTCAAGACAGAACAGATATATTTTTGGTCACAACATAATGGAGGCACCAGGCACAGTGTAAAAAAAAAAGAAATGATCAAAAAGAAGTAATCAGCAGAAGCTTAGTGCATACTCAGGGCATGGTGCATTGATTTGCACAGGTAAGAGGAAATGAAATGAGTTTGTACAGTACAAAAATTGTACTATACAAATACACAGGAGCACCTAGTTTAATGTAAAATCATTGAATCCAATTAAATTTCATTTGTATTGCATTTTTTCACTGTCATAAAGATGCTTTAATGGAAAATGGAGATGGATAGAAATGGTAAATTAAGAAAGTTCCCCAAAAACCATTAAGTGAGTTAAAAAAAACTCCCCAGTAGGACGGAAAAAAAAACACTCGAACAGTGAAGAGAAAAACTCCTAATTTGGATGGGGTATGCCAGCTATAGAGTGGGTGCCTATCCTCCTTTGGCCTGCTCAGGGCCAATAGTTAAAATAGGCTAGAAGGGTTGTGGGGAGTTTATAGGAACAAATATCCATAGCGGTTGGACAGATTATAGCCCAAGATATTAAACACATTGTTAAAGGGACTTGCTCCAGAGTATCTAAGCAAACTTTTACTTTACTATCCCCCACCTGTGCTCCGTTCACAAGGCGTGAGCTATTTGAAAGATCTGATGATAACTAAAATTACAATGGGATCCTACTGAGCTCCTGTCAGATGAAATGATCTCCTTTTGCATGTTTGTGTTATTGACACACTCTCATTGTTGTGTACATTGCATTCTTCTAAACTTTTAGATATGTTGCCATGGCATAGCAGCCCCAGACTCCTCCATGTTACAAGCTGCCGCATTTTGAATATTTAACGTTGTAATTATCCAGTTAATTTCAGTTTGTTTGTGTTCTCTGCCCTGGGATGTCTGCCCCTTTCCCCCACCCTGAGTTCGCTGACTGCTCCTGCCCTGACCTTCTCCTGGTTCAGGCCATGCCACGATGTAACCCAGAGGCCTGGACTCACAGTCTTGTTCCTCTGACCTGCATATTAATATACACTTCTTTGTTTTGACTATAATTTAAAGCCTTGGTTCAGTAGCTTGGAGAATAACCTTGTCATCAACTTTAAATTCAGCAGGGACACAAGCACCAGACCGATGTATTCTCATTTCTTAGGTCTTGTAAGAACCTTAGCTGCCAAACTTTTTTACCAGTTGGAGACTTTTCAAGGTCAAATTAATGCATTACAGTAGACCAGATGAGAGGTTATAAGAACATGATTTTTTTTTGACATCACACAGGAACAACAAACTCCATTTAGATATATTTCAAAATAGAAAAGGGCCACTTATGATATGAGCAACGTAGGCCTGAAGGAAAGATATTAGTGGAGTCACACCACAGTTATTAACAACTAAATTTACAGCATACTGTTCAAATAATAAGAGATGTTGAGAAATAAGACACATTAGGTGGAAAGTAAAAAATTACATGAGAAGTTAATTAATATACGAAGTCAATTAGAATAGAACACTGTGTGGCTTTATCCAGTTGCTCACCGGGCACCATTATAGTTCTAGTTCAAGGATGGGTCAGGGCCCGGGATTCAATTCCAGACAGTAGCAGATAGCCCTGTTTGGCAACATATAATTGGCTGCGCCGTCATCCAAGGCTAGGGAAGGTTCAGTCAGCAGAGATCCACATCTCATCCCCTCTCTTAGCAACCCCCCCGCTGGTCAATCGGGTGCCAGCGAGTCCGCCTGCAAGCTGCTGATGAAGTGTCTTCCTCCAGCTCATCTCTGCTTGAGCCTGGCTTGCGAGCTGTGGTGTGATAAGAAGTGGCTCTTGGCCTCGCCTGCTTCAGGGGAGGGCGCACGCTCGCCCGTGTTCTCTCGAAACGACAGCGGAGGTTCCAGCAGCGGGGGCTCATATAATATGATTGATTCTGGAGAGGAAAAGAATGAAAAATTAAAAGTGAATTACAAAATTAAATAGATAAATAAATAAACAGCATGACCCTGTATAAGCTGGAAAATAAACTCATAAGTGTCCAGACCTTCCGTACCAGGAGCTCCTGTCAAGAACCTGTCAACCTGCAGAGGGTATTCAGAAGCAGCGCTGAGCAGTGCTGTTCTCCTCAAACTCAGGTCTAAAGGACATTGAAGCTGAGATTGAGCCGATACACAGTACACAACTGGCCAGTGGAGTTTGCCACCCATCTGTTATGAGCGCAGAATCATAGAAGAGGCATCAGTGAGAATCTTACACAGAAATAATAAGCTGAAAAAATGCATTCACAATGCAGATTTATATTTCTCGCTATATCTTCATCTGCAAACTGTTATGTCCCTGCAGCTGTGACCGGGTTGTATGCATGTGAAAGTACAATGGAATGTTGCGCAGATCAATCTTTATATCCTGGCTCTGTGCCTTGGCAAGATAGCACTCTGTGGTCTCTGGTGGTCTATAGTGGACAGGACAGGAGAATTCTCCAAGTACTACCAGCAATCACTGCTCACATTCATAGCATACTCTGAGGTCATTTGCATTCCAGGAGACTATAAACAGTCTTATTTAAACCATGAAAGCCATTTCTATGACAGCTCGCATACTTGGTGGACCATTGGCTCAGATAAGCAGGAATCAACAAAATACATGAATGGACCTGAGAAGTGAAAGCAAATGCAGCAATATTTTACCAATAGTCAGAGGACCGTGATATAATTTTCTCTTGCCTGATGGCTGATGATATTTTGGGTTGGACTTTATTACCTTTGCCAAGGAGGTTATGTAACGGTGTCTGTCTAGCCATTCATTAATTTGTTCGTCTGTCTGGAAAAGTCATGTCTGGATTGCCATGAAATTTTCTGTGCACATTCATTTTCCGAAGAGGAAGAAACCTATTGATTTTGATGACCCTGTAACCTTTCCTTTAGCGCCACCGTTAGGCCAAACTTTCAATTTGTGATTGACATATTTTGAAAAGTAATGGCCAGAGTGCCATGAAATTTGTTGTGCACATTTATGTTCCCAAGAGGAAGAAAGAAACCTATTGATTTTGATGACCCCATGACCTTTCCTGTAGTGCCTCCATTAGGCCAAACATATCTCGAAAATGAATGGCTGGATTGCCCAGACGTTTTCTCTGCACATTCATGCGAGGGGAGATAATTGGGCTTTGGAAGGTCTGCACTCCACTGCTCCTGCCCACTGAGTGCATCCTTTCTAGTTAACGCTGAAATAATATCAGAATTAACAATATGCAATAAAATAATAAAAAATAAATGCCCCCCCCCCCCTTCCGGCAGAAAACCAGTGTCACAGTGATGGGGATCCTATGCTGAAAGAGATACCCTCATATTGATGAGATGTGGTCAAATTTCAAATCTCTTTTTCAATCTGTCAATGTATTCATCTTCTAGTTTTGTCAAAGCCTTTGATGATGAGGTTGTACCTCTCACCATCATCTGATATATGATGAGTTTTCTGGTGCTAAAATGTTTTCTTTGCATTACTCAGGTGGGTGTTATATGATGTATGACTACCACATGACTGTGAATGACAAATCTGTAAGTTTAAGAAATTAAAGTTTTATAATGAAATGCACTAAATAAAACAAAAAAATTGTGTGAAAATATTTTCAAGCAATTGTGTCCCTTGTTTCCCTCTGAATTAGAATAGCCATTTCTGCTTCTTGAGTCACTGCTGTCCCTTTACCCTTGTATGTGCAATGCAGCTGCAGTACATTCACACTTAAGCCAGTGACTGTTTTCAACAGTTTACAGAGTACTAAAGAGAGCCAGCACTTATCAAATAGATATCATTAAGTCATATGCTTCACTACTGACAGCTACAAAGTCTTGTTGGGAAAAACTAAGACAACGGGGTCTTGTCAAATCTCTCCTCATTACCTAGGAATTAAGAACTGCCTGGTAATACTTTTCAAAACAAATTATCAGGATCTTTGGTTTAACCATGTTAACCCAGGTTTTCTTTTTCTCCCAAAATGGAATACCCAAATTATGTTTGTAGACCTGTCTTAAAACTATGATTTCAGTCAGGACCACTGTCATTAAAGTAAGTATCTTTATTGACAATAAAGGCAATATAGTTATGTTTGGTGGTTTGGCTCTGGTCTGGAAGCCCTCCTGCCAACCTTGCAGCAAGCGTGGATAAGGCCGGGAGGCCAGCAGCCAAATGCAAATTCTTAACACATAGGGATGGAGCTGGGGTGGTGGAGGGGATTTACAAAGCAACGTGCAGTAAGCTTGCATGCAGGAGGAGCAGCCGAATGAGTAGAGGGAGGCTGTTTAAGTAGACCACCCTGTTATGTGAATGTACTGTGATAGGCGAACATCACTCAGCTGAGCCATCAGCTGATTCAGCCGGAAGCGGCTTGACTCTCGTGGCCTGCCAGAACTACACGATGCTCCCATATGTTGGGGGATGGAAAAAAACGTTTTGCAAGCTTCCTACCTACAGAAACTTTGTAACTTGAAGCTAGTTTTTTCTGCTATCAGCTATAGTGTTGCCAACAGTGTCGAAGCTACATGTTGGAGGAAGTAGTACATTTCTAGCCATTTCTAAATGTATGATTGCAGTGTCAATCATACATTTGCTATAAGTTGATAGGCCTTAGGTAGAATACCAACCAAGGGATAAGCGATGGAGAAACAAACTGTTCGCATGGGTGGGGGTGATGTTATTTTTATCCCATTCCCCAAGCCGAAGACAAGCTTGGTAAAGTTTGTTACAGATAAAACTTTTTGATACTTACAGTCAGTGCTGTAGACAGATACAGCTACTTTTTAATCCAACGTAAGCTGCATTCTGCCTATTAATGACATTAGATAGCATATCTAGTCTATTAACTGGAGTTAGCTGAGTGATTGAGTGAGTAACTGGATTTGGACATTAGCCAGAGCAAATACACCCTTGCCGATAGGAATTACTTGCAGCACTCTGCAGTGAAGAAAAACATTATTTTAAATGCATATAGTATGACACCTTTTTCCAAACTTGACTGCACATAAAGGGAAGACGTATTCCCAAAGACTGTCAGAAGACCCCCAAACTCTTGACCTTCCACTCATATAAGGAGCCTCATTGGCTGATTGGCTGGCATTTGAAATCCAATTATTGTTTAGCATTGAGTGACTCGTCAAATCACATTATGCTCCTGGATAGACAGCATCCACGTTTACCTCCACTTTACAACCATCATGGCTCATTATGCCATTGAGAGCTTACACGTTTGTGTGAGAGGCTCAGAGGAGACTGAGGCCTGAGAGGAAACAGAGAAACACAACAAAGGACTAAAATACAGCATAATGGGTTCATTAAATAATTAATTTATGGGGAGAATATAAATATAATTGTGAGCCATAGCAGGATCACATGAAACAGAATTATATACAGCAAACAAAGTCATGTGCATAAGAGTGAGATGAATTGTATAGTCATCCTTGTCAAATGCTAAATCAGTCATGTTAGAGTCCTAGTAAACAACTGCAGACAGTGTGTAAGTAACTGCATGCTGATACGTATATTGGTTGACTGTGCTGTGAAAAAGATAATATTTGAAAATGTCTCCAGATTGGGTCCAAATTTGCTCTCACATCTAAACCACCACCCCAGGTAATGACTCACTTGTTATCCTATCTGTCCCTTACATAGACTCCCCTGTTCCTCACCTTGGGACTTTTGACCTTTCACCCTACCCTCGGCCAGGCAAAAACCCCCGCAGCATATTCCATACTCACCAATCAATCACTTGTCAAAGATGGCTCCACGTGATTGGCTAAGAAAGCAGGCAACAGCAAGCAGAGATAAGAAAACAAATTACGCTGGGCCAATGGGAGAGGACAGGGATTTGTGTCGCAAACATAATCAGCAGGGGCAGAAGCACTTGGAATGAGGAATAGCAGCAGTGCTGACGGAGGCAGTGTTCATTCTCTCTGTCGTGAGCATGCAGTCGATCAAGATGTGAAGCACAGCTCTCATAAAAGCGGTCCAAATAAGTCTGAATAAGTCACGGCTTTCTCTGCCCCCGTTAAAAGGCGGCCATGTAAATGAGTCGCCTGACTTTGGCGCCCTCGCCTTGGCACGTGCCTCTGAGCTCGCCAGATATGCTCCCGCCACTTCCTGTCCTTTCAGCCGGCTCTCTGTGCTCCTGGCAGTCGGCGACGTGGCATCCCAGTTCAGGCACTGGACTACATCCAAGAGACTTATGGGTATAACTCCTGTCTGTGTAGTGCTGCGCCAGGCCTGCCGTGGTCGGTTGCCAGCTGTGTGCGGTCTCCGGAGCGCTGCCATGGGAGTGGAGTGGTTTGCCTCGAATCCCCCATATCGGGGAGCGCTGAGACCATGCTGTGGATGAGCTAACGGCTGCGGCTCCTGCTCAAGGTGCAGGTGAACTGGGGCGTCTCTGGGTTTTGAGGGTCAAGTTAGCGGGTTTATCCATGTCTGAAACTCCCCTGGACGCAGCATCCCGCTTACGCCTCCTCTGACTGCACCTCTGAGGGCCCCGAATTCCCGCACCGCACTACCAAGTGACCACATGACCGGGCGTCTGGGTGTCGGTGCGAAAGTAGGCCGTCGCCTGTCTAGGGTAGAGGAGGCAGGACTTTGTGGTGTTTTTTTGCAGTCAGCGCCAGCACCTGACTGGAGCCGGGATGGCCCCCAAGGCTGCCGGCTGGGGGAAGCTCTGGTTGCCTTCAGCAGTAATGATGTTCCCACACAGGCACAGCACATCAGAGGAGGCCAGTGAACGGGTCTTTGTTACACAGGTTGTTACAAGATAGCTGAAGGTACAAAATGTCATTCTGGCGCAGCTGAAATTTCTTTCACAAGTTTACCATTATTTGTCTTGGCAAGTCCACTAAGAACCAAATTCTCTTTTGAATCATGACCAGGCAAAACAAGTTGGGCAAGAGAGTATTACACCAATCGAATAGAGGGAATGATCAGGTGGCGAGGTGTAGAGAGATACTTTTTGTGGGAATCGGACCAGGATGCCACAGTTAACACCCCTACTTGTTAAAAAAATATTATATGGTTAATTATTAAATTGTACATAAAACTATGCAAATTATGTAACAAAAGAAAAAAATGTTTGACATATGCTCCAACTGTCCACTTATGACATCTCTGCTAGTAGGCACACATTGTTTTTTATAGAACCGCTTTAACATAGGGTTAGCCAGAGACATTAATTAGGCATTTTCAGTGTATTTAATGGTAGCTAATATTGGTTATTTGCATTTGTCTTCATGGCATGGCCGTATTACTTTTGAAAGTTTATGTTGCATTGAAAGACTTAAATCTGATTGTGTGACTGCAATAACTCCTATGAGCAGCAGAGGGAGGTAGTTCTCAAATAATGACAGTGAAGCATCACACCAACTTTCATGTTTCCTATTTTGAAGGCAACGTGAACTACAGTTCACGCACACACACACGAATACGCACACTGTGATAATATTCTGAACCACGCACAATCCAAGAATAGTGCTGAAAGTAGATTTCTTTACAGGTATTGTTCTTTAATGCAACAGGTAGCAAATAACAATGCAAAAATGCATTTTGAAATAATAACATGCTGGTAAAAATACATATCAAATCCAAATAAACATTAAAATACAAATATCAAATGATTCATTATATTAATTTGGACATCAGCTAAAATGCACCCAACCACAAAGTATGCTCAAAACTTTTCTTCCAGTCCAACATTTTCCCTGCATGAAGTAAAAGCTTAAGGGTTACCATGACAATTCCCAAGGGTATGTTCAAGATTCTAAAATGAATGGAGGTGGAAATGTATGAGAAATACTTTTTCTCATACAGATGTAGTTGACTGTACAAGTGCCCTGTGCCCAGACCCAGTGCCTTTCCCCCATTTCATTGCAGGCTGGTTATTTCACCCTAAACGGACAAACACAGAGCTGCTCATGAAATGGAGAAATCGGTTTTTTAATAGCCTGATTTTAAATTATTTTAAACTGCACAGAGGTTTATAAACAGATGTCTATATGCTTCTTTGGTATCAACAACTCAGAATGTGCATTCCCTGATAGTTCAACCACTTTATGACCACTGTCTCAGATAAGTTCCTTTCCAGCAACTGAACTTGTGTCTTTTTATTTCTGTGTTTCTCTTACCCCATTCTGATCTAAAATTGGCAAAGGACATTACCAGGGGTGATGGCAGTTGGCAAGCATTGAGCAACATTTGGCAAATGTCCCAACGGGTGCTGAACTCCATAATTAGAGGCTGTGTAGGGCTTTGGCTACGGCTGTGGACTTCCTAGCACTCCCAGACAGCACCTTCATGAAACCTGGCATAATATGAAAGGGGGGCAAGCGGGTGAGAAGTACACATCTAAAAGACTTTCAAAGCTGTGATTGATTACTCATAATTATACCCTTCTGTTTCTCCAGTAAACTGTTTCTCTTTAAACTTCACTTTAAAATTGTTCCTTTTTTAACTGCGTGTACTTTGGCAAGACCGGCATGCGCGCACCGTGCCAGAGAACGAATGTTAATACGAATCCGAATTTGAAGAAAAGGGACACGTAAGTGAGAGACCGTCCGATACATAACGATCGGGGAGACAAAGGACGCTTCGGTACGAAAAACAAAAACAAAGCAAAATAGGCCATTAATCAACTGGAACAATCCTCCAGAGGTCAGAACGGTCCTGGCGCGACGCGAGGCTCGGTGCAAAGACGCGTTAGCGGTAGCGGTAGCGCTAGCTCTGGTCGCAGGAGTTGTGCTTGTGATTGTAATAGCGATGACTACAGTGAGATGAGACACAGAGCAGATGACAGCTCCAGGACGAAGAGTCCTCTATGGCCGTTGAGTCAGAGGACGTCTGCTTGTTGACAAATATCCCTCCTGTTCTTTTTCTAGTTCTCCCACCCGAGTCCTGTTCCCTCAGAGTGGAGTTGTCGGAAAGTTTTTTTGTGATTGTTTACCCTTTATTTAATGAGGGAACCTCGCTGAGTTTGAAATCGAGTTGCTGGTGGTTGGTGGCGAGGGGCCGAGGTTACTGGTGTGGAGGTTGTAAATAGAGCAACCTCGAGCAAGTCGTTCCAGGAAGGCCAATGTATGCACTGGATTCAGTTAACTAATCAGCTCTATAAACCACTGGCAGTTCACTTGAGGATTAAACTGCAGTAAATGTTTCACATCAGCCCACAAAAATAAATGTTGTTAAAACATCAGATCATGCACTTGATTGGACTGGTTAAACCATTAAGATCAGAAGTTGTGGAATCCAGGAACGGATTTGGCCCTCCTTGCTGATCCCCTCATAGAGTCCAGCTGCATGAAACCCTATGATAGTGTGTTCCATGCGTTCAGGCATTGTGACCAAACTATAACCTGTGACTGAGCTGATTTCCAGTGCCCTGTCTCTCCCTCTCTCATACTATCTCTTCTTGTTCTCTTCCTTTCCTATCAAAAGGTAAAGCTGATTGATTTAGACCCCAGTGAGCACAAGCCCGAATATGAATGGAATCAAGACATCTAGAGGGGCGGAAATCTATGTTGAGATATGTTTTGGCCTAAACGGGCTAGGTTAGTTCAATTTAGCCCTAATTTAGCTCAGGCTTTACCCGGATGTAGCCTGGCTATGTCCTAGCTGGCTCGAAAACATTAACATATCAACAAAGTCTAGCCAGACATCACTGAACAATCTACACATTTGGTGAATATAGCCAGGCAATATCTGGGTAAAACCTGAGCTAAATTAGGGCTTAAATTGATCTAACCTAGTCCATTTTTGTCAAAACATCTCTCAACCTAGATTTCCACCCCTCTAGATGTCTAGATTCCGTCTATATTCAGGTTTGCGCTCGCTGGGGCTGAACCGTTGTCTTCCTCATACCTTGCATCTCTACCCATCAGTTGTCTCTGGACACATTGACACATGCATGTCTACTCCAATGAGATGGCTGTTGCTCTTGGGTCATTGAACTTTGTGGCAGACATGGATGCCAACTCCAATGCATCTGTGTATTCAAGCGATTCACAGCCTTAGAAGTGGACTTCCCCACCATGTTTGAGACATGTAGACGAGTACTGGATCAGAAGTGGACTTCCCCACCATGTTTGAGACATGCAAGCGATTCACAGCCTCAGAAGTGGACTTCTCCACCATGTTTGAGACATGCAGACGAGTCCTGGCTCAGAAGTGGACTTCCCCACCATGTTTGAGACATGCAGACGAGTCCTGGCTCAGATCCTCCAGGCGTTTGCTGTGTGTGGGGAAATGAGCTTATCCTGGTTTCTTTTTTTTAACCTGTAGTTCCTCCAACCCCGAGATGCTAATGCAGGACTTTCGCATTGCAGTACTTTCAATTAAACATGCACTTATTGCAGCTGTGTCCAATCTTATCTGAAAAGGGTTGACGTGGGAGCGGCCTTTTATTCTAGCAAATACTACAACCCCAAGTTCCAATAATAAATTAATCATAGTATTCAGTCAAGATCAAGTGGAGCTAGATCAAACTGTGCTGATAAATACACGCGGGCCCTTCACTTACTGCAATTAGAGTGCCTGCAGTAATACCTTGAGGGTGAGGACTGAAACTGAAATTCAGTGTTTCCCAGGTAACATGTTCAGGAAAAAAAAAATCATGGCCATTGTTTTATGGTTATGTTAAAAAATGTTAACTGGGAAGAATACTCTATTTAATATATATGTATATATGTATATATGTATATTTGTTAAGTGCTGAAAAATCCACACCTTCATTTTAGTTTTAGAATCCAAAGGCAGTAGCTTATTTTTGTGTGGAGCCATAATGCCCCCCAATACATTGTGCTTCAAACAGTAGGCCTAGATCTGTTGTGTAGTTTTTTAATAATATTGTAAATCTGTGGATAAAAATTTTTAAATATATGTTTTTACAATCAACTGAAATGCAAAAGACATTGTTTGGAGAAAGAGGTTGTGTAATAAGCAGATATGATTTTTAAAGGTTTTCCTCTATGGGAAATCCCATTGTTGCAAACCACTCCCTAGGTCCAGTCATTTTTTATTTTTTATTTTTTGCGGTGGGCGGGGCTTTAACAATGTATAGGTGAGGGGTGAAATGCCTGGGGGCGGAGCCTGAGAGGCGAGTGAGATCAAGTAAGAAGTGAGCGCTGAAAGCTGAAGAAGCGACAGGCCGCCCATGAGCCGGGTGACGTGCTGCATGTGCCCTCGCTCTACCTCAGTCTCCATGCCAACCCCAGCGTTGCCGGTACCTGTGAAGCACGCTCAGTGTGCCACCGTGGGTGTTGGTGTGACAGAGGCTTGCAGCTAAATCAAGCGCCGCTTGCAATGGCGTCACCCCTGGGGTCAAACGCAGAGCCTGCCTATGCCGTGTAGCCGCATTCAGAACGAGGCAACCCACAGACCACTGGCGGATAATTCTAATGCTGGACCGCTGGTTTTCTGGGCCGTGTGGTTGAGTCATTCCAAAATGAAAAAAAAGTATGTAAATTGGAGTTCTGGTCACAGCCTTGTACTTGTTGTTGTAGCGATGCAAAACAAAACTAGACCGTATGGCGGGAAACAAGAGAGTGACCGTGAAATATTGTTTAAAAAAAAGGAAAGAGCAAGAGAGAGAAAGAGAGAAGAATAGGTTGGTGTGAAAACAGTCAGAGCGCCCGCCCACTAGCATCCCCCAGAGTTTTTGGTGGGGGTGGACGAAGGCCTGGTCGCGCCGGAGCCCCCGCACTGAGCAGGCCTACAGAGGCAGCCTGGGAGTCTCACGTCGCCAGGGGAGTCCAGCTCCAAGACCACAATGCATCTCTCCCCTCCCTAAACAGCCCAAGCCGTGACTGAACCCACTGCGGGTGTAGGAGTGCTGAACAAGTGTGCAATCGCAACAACACAGCTACTACAAACTAAATCTGTCACAACACGCTGTCCAGGCTCTGAAACACATCACCGCTGACATTAATGCCATTCCAGTTGAATTTCCAGTGCGCCGCGGACAGATTTTCCAAAACAAGGCTTGATCCAGGTCATTAGGTGGGGGGTGGGGGGGTGAGACTTCTGTCAAAGGCTTGGTTTAATCTGCCTCTATGCCTGAGCTTTCTGAGAAGCATGGGCGTTAAATTTTTAATCTGATATCAGTCCTGGAATGACTTATGGAAGGAAAGAAGGCGTGAGTGGGTCAGGCAGTGAGAGAGAGAGAGAGAAAGAGAGAGAGAGAGGGGGCAGAGAGGGAGAGAGAGGGGGAAGCAGTGAACAGTGCCAATAGGAAGAATGTGTTCCTCACAGAGATACAGGAGACACTGTCAACACACATGCTGAGCTCAATATAGAAACTGACACAGTGCCAGGCATACCTCTCCCTCGTTCTCTCTCCCTCACTCTTTCCACCTCTCTCTCCCTCCCTCTCCACCCCTCTCCCTCACTTACAAACTCTTCACTGTCCTCTCACTTTTTCTCCCCACTGAAATTAATGGGTGTTCTCCCTCCCACTCTCCCCTCTCTTTGCATGTGTTTGACACGCTGCCAGAATCAGGTCTAATATAGCGTACATATCCTCTCTGTCTCTCCTCCTTACTGACTCCCTTTACCCTCTCACTCTCTGTAAAGTTAAGGCACTTTACTGACACTTTAATGGGGGGGGGGGGGGGTCCACCCGACGGTTCAGTAATGACGGTACAACTTCACCGACTTCAGGACTTTCTGGTGTGTGTACATTGCTGTCTGTGTGTGTGTGTGTGTGTGTATGTGTCTGTTTGTGTGTGTGTGCATGCATGCGTGTGTGCGTGTGTGTGAGATTACTTGCTGAACTAGTTATGCAGTGCATAAGTAACATTCCCAGTGCTCAGTACATGCATGTTTCAGTATGTTGTTTTTTATGTGGGGGGGGGGTGGTATCGTTAAGGTCACCTTTCTATTATGGTCCAGCAACATTAATTCACTTGTCATACAAATAAGAGTATTTGACTTTGAATTTGAGAGAGATTTATAGTTTCTAAACAGGTCTTCTGCATCACTGTTTTTTACACTTTAAAAAGCTGTCATAGATTAGCATATGTAAATCAATTTTTTCTTTTAAAACAATATTCAGACATCTTCCCCCCTCCCACACCCTTCACCAGTTCCAGCTCTCTCTCCCTCTCTTTCACCCTGCTCTGCAGTCCACCCCTTTCCCTCTTTCTCAGCCCTCTCGCTGTTTCTCCCCTCTTCTCAAACTGAAGCCCTTTCTCCTTGCCTGTGCTTCCCTCCACTGTCTCTTGCCACTCTTCTCCCCTTTCATGCCCTCTCTCTTTCCTTCCTCTGTGCAGCAGTGTGGTAATCCCATTACCCATGTGTGAATACCAGCTGGGAGAGGGAGAGAAATTAAAGGAGGGAGCGAGCGAAGGGAGATAGAGCGATAGAGATGAAGAGAGCGCATACAGAGAGCAAGTCACTAAGCTGCAGTTAAACGTTTCATGGGTAGAATTGTACCAGCATACCCTCAAACAGGAGGAAGAGAGGTCGAGAAAGAGAGAGAGAGGAGAGAGAGAGAGGAAGAGGCAGAGAGATGAGTTGAGTTTGGAGAAATCCAGAGTAGGACCAGTTAGCCAGAAGACGGAGGGAACGTGCAGCCTGGCAGTTTAAGAGCCGAGAAAATAAACAGATTCTTTGGTCACAAAGAACCCATTCAGTCTCTCTTTGCCCCTCACCCCGCCACCCCCCACCCCTCCCCCCAGGTCGCCCGAGCCCACCCAATCGCTCTCATTCTCTCCACCCAGTCTCTCCTCTCCCTCTGTCTCCCTACCCTATCTTTTCTTTCCTGTTGTCCAGAATCCTCCCTTCCCTCCCTCTCTTGGCAGTGGTTTTTCTGTGGAGTCCGTGTCGGAGTTGGTACGAGGACTGAAGGGGCAAGCCTGCCTCCGGACGAGGGCGGTGCTCTCCGGCTCCCCCTCAGCGGGCCCTTATTCAGGAGTAATAGGGATGTGCGGGCTGACCCGCAGATGAAAGCCTGCGCCTTTAATATGCCTGTTCAGAGCGTCTCGGGCCAGGGCGCTGTACGCCGCGGCTAGCCGACCGGCGTTCTGTTTCAGCGCGGTCTCGGTCTGTCACATATCAGTTTGCCTGGTGTCAGCATGGATCGGTGGAGGTCAGTGGCTTCGAGCTTGACCTTAACCACATGAGTTTGAAGTGTTCCTCCTGCGGTCACGGTCAGGGTGTGGGTTGGACTGGAATTTTAAGCGCAGTTACTTGACATGATTTTGATTAGAACTGGTGGTTTTTTATTTTTTATTTTTTATCCTGGCTTTAAAAAAAGATATTTTCACCATCACTACGCTCCTCTCTCAGTTTCATACATTAATCCCATTTGGTTTGATTTCTGTTGCTTGTCTGGCTGATTTCTATGCCACCAGGGTACAAATTCATCAGCAGCCTAACTCAAATTACAGCACCGCTCCAAAAATCACGAATGCTTTGCAATTTCGTTAGGGACAAGCAATGAAACAATAGTGACCATGTTAATTAATATTGTGAATCAATTGTAGCAGGCTAAATATGCCTCAGGACATAAGTGAGGGCAGGTTTCTCTGGGCCCTGACTCTATTAGGCCTAACAGACCTTTCTACTATTCCTCTCTCTCTTTATCCATGCAAAATGGTTTGTTTGTTCATTTGATCTCTCACTCTCTCTTGACTAATCCTCAGTGAGTCTCTAGCTATGTTTTCCAGTCGTACAATCTCATCTTTTCTCTGTTCCTTTGTGTTGGGAAAGAATGCGTGTGAGTGCGTGCGTGCGCGCGTGTGTGCGTGTGTGTGTGTGCATCTACAGATGGGGGCCCCTTGCCCACTCTTCTGAATAGTGTGTTATTTCTGTGTCGCACGATCGGTGCCAGCACCTTGCTGCCTGCTGCATGATGATGCCTGTCTGAATCAGCCTCGGTGGCCCGTTTGCAGGGACGCTGAGTGTAGGTTGGCCACACAGGGGGTGTTTCAGTGGCCCTTTTCAGAGAGGCAGAGGCTCGTCTCACTCCACATTTCTCTCACGCCTTCCCGGCCAGCGGTGGGGACGTTATCTCATAAAAGACAGGACTCAGGGTGTGCATATTTGTGGGGTGTCTATGGAAGGGGTGCCGTTGGTGGGTGCATTATATTTGGGGGAGGGAATTCTCAGACTTCACTTGGAGACCTATGGCTGTGATGATTGCATTTCACTCTAGCAGAGCTCTTATTAAATCCAGCAAACCCTTCAAGCTGACAATTGGAAAATGGGGGTTCAAAACCCTATAATGGGTTGACCTGGCATGTGGTGTTAATCATTGATTATATGAACCAATCAAAAGGCTTTCTTCTCCAGAGCAAAACAATGTGGAATGTGTTGAATCACAGAGGCAAATGTATGACATCGGAGCCCCACCCATGCAGGGATTCATGAAGCCTCAGTCTTCCATCACTGCCTGAGGCCATATCTCAGCCCACACTGGAGACCCTTAAAAGAGCAACATTCCCACGCATTCGCTGACCAGTGTAGAGAAGAGAAAAAGATCAATTGCCTCAGGATAATCCATTTCCTTTTTAAATTTTCATGTCAGGACCAGTTTTTGACATTTTTTTTGTAACTGTTCTGATTAAACTTTTTGATGGTTTTCTTTCACTTGAGGCCTTTGGCGCCTGCATGCTGAAAAATACCTTTGAAGTGACTGTATAGAGAATGATTTTTTTTATTTTTTATTGAGTTATCATGTCATTCTAATGACTGGCTATCAATCAATGAGATAATTGAAATGGATAAAATTTCAAGCAATTTAAAAATTTACTGAGAACATGTCACATGTTAAAATAATAACTGCTAATGCATAAGGAATTCAAACAAGTTAAGACTTTGGCTGAACACCCAAATAGATAAAAAGTGAATCACTCAACATCACACGTGGCAGTAGACTAAATGACATGGGCATGAAAAAGGCTAAATTAATCAACATGCCACTACAGACATGAATGAGGAAACAACCTGATTCGTGTACATAAAGATTTCTTTTTACTTGAAGACTTCTTTGATAAAAATAGACATTGGGAATGCTGTTTAATGTGTCCACATTCAAAAACTGTATGAATGAAATGCTACCTAAAGCTATGTTCTCTTTTCCTGCCTTTGTATTTTAGGCTACACACCAATGTATAAATGCAGTCATGGTGCTAGTGTCAGGGTTTACAACTGCTGGGTAGCCAGGCATTTACATGAGTACTTCTGCAAGGGGTGGGCGGTGTCAGAATTCTGAAGGTAACAAATACAGAAAACAGACAGATTCAGCCACACGGCAAGACTGACTCACACAAGTGTTTTTGCATAATATTTATTTGATAATCCCTTTGCCAATATATTTCAAGCCAGGGGTACACACAGGGCTCACTGTAGCATGTATGGCCGTGGGTACACATGCTGCATATTGCTCCTGAGGCAATTTGATAAACAATAAAGAAAGAAATCGTAGATGAAATTGATGAATGTACAGAAACTTCAGATTCAAGTCTTCAGGAGCCATTGGCACTGGACTCGAGAGATGGGAGGAACACAGAGTGACAAACAAAGATGGAGTGAAGGATGAGAGGAGGAATGGTGGAAAGGTGAGCAAGTGAGCTGAGGGACTGAGGGGAAGGATAGCAGTGCACGGAGGAAGACATAAGGAGGGAGGAGAAGATATGTAGGCTGAGGGGGAGGAGCCTGTTGATCTGTGCTGGGGAACTCCAGGGAAATGTCATTAAATTCACTCGTAGACACACAGAGTACTTTCAAAAGAGAGAGTGGGAGACACTGCGGCAGAGGTAGATGAGGGAGTGACTGAGAGAAAGAGGGAGGAAGAGTGAGGGGAAGGGAACGTGCGTTCTCTGCCTCCCTGTTCCTGTCTTTTTTATCCTTCGCTCACTCTAAGATAGCCTCTTGCTACCTACCATTGCATCTTATATCTTCAGCCACAGTTCCCCCGAATGCTGCTCAGTGGAGAGACAGAGGCAGGGGGAGGAAAAAGGCGTGACTGATAACCCGTGTGGTTCAGCTCAAGCCTGCGACCACGCCTCAGAGACCCACCGACCTCCTCCGCTGGACCACCCTCACATCCACTCAGATGTGTAGATGAGCCACACTGTGTGCTGAAGAAGCCTGACCGTCGGTGTACAGAGGCACACTGTACCCTGGACCCGAGACAGGTGCAACGGCCTTCTGAAAATACACGTCTGATTCACGAGAGCCAAGATGACTTTTCTAGAGCTTGGGAGAGGGCGAGAAAAGGAACAGGTCTCGGGTTGTGAGAGCTGATGATTTCCACTTCTGCAAAATCCCATCTTTGTTAGAGTCACTCACTTACAATGGATGACTACTGTCCCTTTGAAGGGCAACTGGATAATTCTATAGAAAACATGGGGAAAGAGTTCTGCAGGATTTCACCTATGAGTGTGCCTGATGTAGCTGACTAACTAAGTAGGTGGTTCATTTCTAGGCACCCCAAAGTTGCAGAGAGATCTGGCCGGCGTTTTATGATCAAACAATATTCTGAAGCTAAAGCAGAGTGGTCCCTTTAGCTGCCTGATAGAATAGCTCCAGTGATTTGAATTTTATATGAGCTAATATTGGTAGCTAGGGAAGTTACCCATGGGCTACACTGATTCTGGCTACAGAGGGCTGGGGTCTGAGGATGTCCAGTCTGCCAATGTTATTTAATTGTGTACACTGACGGCAACAGTGACCAATCACCTGAGGCAAGAGAAAACGCCCTGTTTACAAATCAAGTAACTCTAAAAAACAGAATACTAAACCATATTCATTCATAGTTCATTTTTCAACAAGGCCAGTGTCACATGTTACACTGTGAGTCTCAGGACATATGAGTGAATGCACAAAGCGCTTGGAGACAGAAGAACATAAGGATATTTGATGATGTGCACAGCCCTTCTAGGCACAAAATTTAGTAGAATACAGGCAAAATATGGAAAACTTTAAATTAATGAAGAATAAAGCCAATTAATTGAACAACAAACTTCATCTGGCATCTGTACCACAACATTCCTCTCCTTACATCATAACACTGCACAAGCACACACAGATGAAAACCCCACAGGTGAAACCTAGTGTGCAAGAAGTGTTCCGAGCAGGGTGTATCAGCAGATAAACTAGGATTTATCTCTGAGTTGTGAACATTCATGTCAATTGCAGATCCATATTGCATATTTCTATGAGGATGCCACAATTCATTTTTACCAATGTGCTCTTCTAAGGTGGAAGTAGCAAGGAGCATTGATTGTTTACCGTCTTGTGCTTCCTGTAATCCTTGATTTGACTGCATGGTTACCATAAACTCCTACAGCATTTCTGCATTTATCTATCCTTTTACATCACATTCGTACTTTCTAATGATACTGTCTGCTATCGCCTATAGAATACGAGCAATACGCAAAAATTCATAACAATACCAATAAATATTTTGGCTATGTTATGTGTGTTTTACTAATGACGTAAATTGGGCGTGATTGTGTCATTTTGCTTATCACGTCGGCGGCGTGTAGGACGTGCATGTGACGTAATGACAACACGGCGTTGGCGGTCTCCATGGCTCCCGGCCGCCGGGCTCGTGGCGAGTGGGCGTGATCTCCTCCCCCCTATCCGCGTGGGCGGCCCCGTGCTGTAGAGAGAGAAGGAAACACGACACCCCGAGAGAGGCGAGAGAGAGCCGGGGGGAGGAGAAAGTACAGAGTGAGTGGAAGAAGAAGAAAAAGTCGGCAAAAACAGAGAACGAGAAAAAGGGGGATTCACTCTCTCTCTGTCACAGTGAGTTATCGGCGACGAATTGTTGTGATTTCTGGAAAGACGTGGAATAGAGATAGATTACACGCAACTGCTCAGAACAAACTGGCAAAACAACAACACAATTCAGTTTCCCGGTCGTCCATTGGGACCACTGGCCCGTGTATTTCTCTGCAACTTCGGCTTAGCGGAGTGACTGCGCGCTAGTCCAGGGACACGTTCAGCGTACTGCAGTTTTCAGAAAACTACAAAGCAACACAAACTCTGGGGAACCGTAGGGGGCCTGGGAAGTGCGAGTGCGGTGGGGGTGTCTGAACCAGCGAGTAAAACGGAAGCAAACCAGCGCAAGAGGGGGACAGAAAGAAAAGTTTCAGTTTTGCGGCTGATACGCTAGGAGGAAACGAGAGGAGGAGGGAGGCCGACTTTCACCTCCCGAAACAACTGACCCACCTACATTCATCATGAAAACCCCGGGAGATACGGGTGAGTTCTTCTGATATTTATTTAATAAGCTCAATTATCAAAAATACGTCGTTGATTTAAGATGGATCCTAGCTAACTTGGGCAACCTGGAAATTCTTTATTCAAATTTGGAAGTTCCTTGAGAGTTTGAGTAGCATTACGAGCTTGCTAGCTACTTAGTTCTTGATACTGGAAAAATCAAAAAAGTTTCTTTTGTTGAATTTCTTGTGGGCTAGTAGCTAGCTTGTGGCAGACCCAATGTAACGTTCGCCAGCTAACGTTCAATAGGCTAGTTTATAGAGAATTTGGATATCGTGACACAGATTCATTTTCGTTTCCAGTCGGCGTTCGAATAAAATATGTGAATTAGCTACTAGCTGGAGTAACTACTAGAGTTGTTAACTTGCTTGCTAACATAAACGTTGTCTAGCTACATTAATGTTGACCCAACGGTGCATTCACCTGGCTAGCCAGCGACTTAATAATAATCATTACATTTATGTAAATATGTATGTAAATGAATACGATAACGTTCGTTAATCAAGATACCTCACACCATGTATGCCGTTTAAATCAATGTCTTTAGTGTTGCAATTGTGAAGGTGTTACAAAAATGACATTCTCTAACGTTAAAGATTCGGTGGAGTTTCTTCCATCCTTGCAGCTTTCTTGGGCATTCATACTTTAAGTTCGCTAACTTGTCATTTAATAAGTTAAATGCGTGCATCATGCTAGCTAATGTACTGAGCAGAAAGCAGTCTTTCGTTGACCTGCTGAGTGCATGGAACATTTAACTTAGCTAGTAACTAGAAATCAGTAAGTTTTAGTGTGGACTATTTTGTGAGAATAGGAAAGCAACTGAAATGCAAATTTTGACAGTCATTAAGTTCGCTAGGGGTGAACAGAAGCTAAGTTGACTACACCGTCAATACTTCACACCTATTCAGTTAGGTACTTAACGAGCGATATATAATTACCCTTCTCACGATAATTGGAAACGTAATGTGTCTAGAAAGGTAGATATGTTGCCAACGTTAGCTACACTAGTTAGCGTGCTACTTTTTAGCTGGTTTGCTAACTAGCAACATAGGCAAACCTACAAAATGGAAGCGAGCGCTCTTACATGTGACAAATACATAGCTCAGCTAGTTTGGAACTAGTTATTTTTCTCAAATTATACTCAGGGGTAATCGTTTTCATTTGTAATGATTCATCGAAAGCTTGATGTTGCTGAGTGTTTTTATTATTTTTGTTTAATCTACAAAATGAAGTTCAATAATGCTTCGAGTTGATGTGTAGTTCGACCTCTTTGCCAGCTGACGCTGGCTAGTTTTGTGTCGGTATGTGTAGCTAGTTTCCCGGCTAACGTACGCTGTTTGATCCCTGTAGCTTTCCTGTCTTTGCGAGCAAGCTTGCGAGTTTCTCCCTCTTCCGGAAGTTATACTTTCGGCCTAGCAAGTTGCGGAATGTTTAGGAATCCATGTTAGCTAACGTAAGATCTCCCCCGTTTCTGTTCATTTAATTTAAAGGCATGTTTTCTTCAAATCCCACTCTCCCGTCGCGCACGTCTGAAAATGTAAGATTAGCTTTTGGGAAATTTTTGTAGCAAAGACATCTGTTATTCGATTTGCTACTTTGCATGTACACGCGGTTTTTCGCATGTTTTGAACTGCGAAAGTTTAAAAACGGAAAGCTGTCAAGTACAGTTCGTGAAACGCCACGTTCCCGAGAGAAGCTAGTAATATATGCGTACATTTCCACTCTTCAAATATAAACTTTATATTAATGCGAGACAAGGTTGGTCTAGATCGAATCGCCCTATGGTTTAATGAAATTAAATGCGCCGCCAGTGAAGTCATACTCACTTTTATGAAAACATTAGCCGATTATTCCATTTCACCCCCCTCATTCTCTCTTGAGAACACTCGCTTAGTGAAACGAACTCATTTTAAAAGTATAAAAATCCGTTTTGTACGTTTTGACTGGGACCTAAATTACCTACATTGTGGTACGGGATTTTTGAGTTGAGCTCTTCCGAACCCTGTGCAAACAATAACTTTGCTCCCCCAGTTATAAATCACGGCCACCCGTTTGCTGACAATAACACACGAGGAATTCACACATTGATGCTGCAGTGATAATGTGTTCACCCACACTGCCCGAGCCATCAATGAGACACTGACAAAACAAACAAAACCGTATCAGCCAGGCTAGGGTCACGATCATCCGGAAGGTTTGTGTGTAACTGAAAACGGAGTTTTTATTCAAATTTTACGAGTATCTGTGTTTTATAGTGGTGGATACAAATCACAGGGAACTATTAAAGCTGTTATGTTTGGTTTGTCAGTGGTGGGTTCACATTTATTGTTCGTGATGGGTGCTTCCTTTGCCGAAAATAAATGTTGAAAATCTTAATTTTATTAGTTAATCGTGGAAGAGTGTTGATACTATTTGTCTGAAATTGCGCGAAAGCATATTCGTGATATTGTGCGAGGGAGAGCTGTGTTCATTGTGCCGTCCCGGCTCCTGCCCCTCCCCACCCACACGCAAAAAAAGGTGTTGAAATATGGCTTTTTAAATACAGTATTGTAAGGGGCAGAGTCCCTCGCTGGGGTACTGACATTAGCTGTGGGACTATCTAGCCTTTATCAGGGGGACAGGCTAAGGGAAACTTAGCAGGCATACCTAGTCCCAGGCACAATGAGAATATTGAACTGAGTGGTGCGTGTGCTTTTTTCTAATACTGCTGAACCAATGGTCCAGTCTGATAGTGGTTTGAAGAGTCAAATGACCTCATGTGTCCCCCAGATAAGTTTCTGCTTGATTGGCCCTTACTCTACAGCCTTTGCATAATTGTTTGGTTTTTGTGATTTCGGTACCCCACAAAACACATTTGCAAATGCTCATTATTGTAAATTGGGTATGGCACGGCTGTTTTTAACACCTTTTGGTGCATGTTATCCTGGACTACTAATTGGATCTTGCCATTGCTGGTTCCAATTTAGTTAAAAAAAATTTTTTTGAGGACACAGTTGTACACACTTTCTCCAGTCTGAGTTAAGGAGTCACGGGGAAGCATTCCAGATGATCACTTCAGCTGCATCCACATTTCTGAGTGCTCTGAGTCATGTCGTTCGCACCGTGGTAATGCCGCAGTCTTTATCTGAACTTGCCTTTTGTTTGAATTTGCCTTAATGCCGGGGAAATCAACACTGAGTGGGTGTGGTTTACGGCAACCCGAAATGTAAATAGGAGCTTTTTTTTCCGAGGCATTGTTGCGTCGTTGACGCTATGACTGTTTTGAATACAAGGGCGGTCACAATGTGACTCTTACCCATCGGGTGGAATTCATGTTCTCTCAGATTGGTGACCCCCTTTGTTTCTTCATCGATGCCTGGAGTTTATAGGAGAGGTCTCTGTTTGAATCGTCCGTTCGTCAGCCTCTGTGCCTGTCTGTGTGGTGTGGAGTGCAGTTTGGCGACTTGCCTGCCAAACCGTCGCGTTCATGCCCCGGTTTGGGTTCGGCTGTCGCGTGTACTCCAGCCCAGCGTGCAGTCCACCAGCTGAACCCCTGACCTCTGTGTCACACCTCCGGTGCGCTGACCCACACCGCATTCCACACGCCGCCTTATCTTTACTAGCGCCGTCGCCTGGAGCTGCGGAAAGGCCACCGTCTTCCCGGGGCCCCTGGACCCAAGCCCTCCCGCGGCGGCCGCGGCCATCCGCGCCTGCATGCCGGGGTTGGCGTTTATTGGGTGGGGCCGCTGATGGAAGTGGGGCCAACGGCAACGGAATGGCGCAAAGCCGCGGCTGTTGGCCAGCAGTGGAAAGGCTGTGTGGAGACGCCAATCCTGGCGGCCGTGTAGAAGACACCGTTGACTTTGGTGGAATGTCAGATAAAAAATAAAAAAAAGAAACCCCAACTGACTGAACAGCGTGGTGACAGAGGTCGGGAGCCGTACTGTAGTCTGCATGCTCAGTCCTGATAGGTGGAGTCCACTCCTCTCAGGCCCATCTGATTGGAGGACTCTACTGTTGCCACCGAGTCATGCACTGAAAGCAACACCGTTAGTTGGCTGACGATTAGCTGGTGGATGGAGGTGGACTTGGACAAGAAACCAAGTATGAGGAGCACGTGAGCTAAAGGTGCCTTCAGTGCGGAAAGACAGACGACTCCAAGTCATTCACAACAAACCAGTCTTTTAAAAGTTTGTTTGATGGTTGTTTAAAGGGAGCCGTAGGACGCAAGTGGGAAAGAAGCTGACTGCGGGGGCGTATCGATAGCCCTGCGCTGGCAGCACGTTCTCCACCAAGACTGCGCGATTTATAACGATCGCGGGAGAAGAGGCAGCGTCTACACTTGACACCTTTTACACCTGCACGCCGCAAAGGCTGAATTCACCGCTGATTGTAACACCAGAGCTCTTCTCACCAGGGTCTCTGGGTGCTCGTCCCCGTCCACCTCTCCGTTGCCGAGGGGAACGCATGCAGTTCCCCTGCAGAAGTCCCGAACGGCTACGTTTTGGTTATGGTGGACGGTCTGAATTCCTGGCCTCAGACCGGTCTGGTTTTGGCCTGGCTTCCCGTAGCGGGGATTCAGTGCGAGGGACATCCAGTCCGTTCCAGATCTGTCAAAGCTGTCAGGCGGCCGCTTCCCCGGGTTGTTATGGTCAGTGGTCTGTGCTGCAGGCTGCTACTTTAGCTATCAAAACATTGGCCGTCATAATTGCCCTCTGATGTGATTTATTCCTTTGAGTCTTTCATCACTGTCGTATTTCAGTCATGTTCAGGAGGCGTGTGATTTCTTGAGCCCCCGCTCCCCCTACCTGCCTTAAGGTACAGAAAGGAGCCCTAGCTATAGGCTATGTTGAGGAACTGCACCTCAAAAGTGTTCTTTCTGTCATAGTCATATAGCGTATAGGACTGTTTTATTCCTCTTGGTAATCTCAGTCCACTGCTGACTTTGTGAAAAGAGAGTGTGATAACCGAGCGTGGGGCTTCGGTCTTGCTCAGGCGTTTTTTTTCCACGCAGCGTAGCGCCCCCTGTCTGCAGACTGGCACGGCGCTCCTGGCTCCGGGCCCCCCCGGGGAGAGCGGGCCAGGCCTTGGCGGGCGGCGGGGCGGCTCGCCGCCGTGTCATCAGTGGAAAAGGGCTGTAATCGAGCGCCGCTGACTGGGCTCGGCGGGCCGCCCGCGGTGCTATTCGAGGCTGGCCGGGGACGCCCGCGCGGTTTGCTTTAGTTTCTTTATTTTTTTTTTGCGCGTGTTGACAGTGGCACGGCGGCTCCAGATTCCGGCGGCTGTCCCGGCGAGGCCGCGTAACTCTGGCGTGCGGCTCGGGTTCTCCAGGTGCGGCGGACGGCGGTCTTGTGACGCGCTCCCGCGCGGTCGCTCCCGGGGCCGTTCCGGGGGCTGGTTCTCACAGTGTCCCCCCTCCCCTCCCCGCTTGCCTGGCCGCGGGTGTGGTCTCAGCCCGTGGAGGGCCATTGATGGACTAAGTTGGAGAGAATGTAGCTGCCTTTGATTTCGGGGGGATTACTGGGCCCCACTTGTGTTTTATTCTCCAGGCCCCCTTAACCCCCTCCCTGTCCAAGTGTTCTGGACCCATTATCAGTTCAAAGAAAGAGGCAGAGGTGCAGTGGAAGGGTAGAACAGGGGGATGGGACGCGAAAACAAAGGGAAAGATTTGTCCGCTCCTTGTAGTGATCCAACAACCGTGCCAACTTCAGTTAGCCAAACTTTTTCCTAGTTTTTTTTTAAGTTTTTTATTTATTTTTTATGCTCCAGCTGAAATATTATAGTGAGTCTGCAGTCTTGGTGCTAATTACTCTCCACTTCATTTCACAGCCTTTACTGATAAAACCCCAGGGCCAAAATGCCACCAAAAACATGCCTTTAAAGATCAATTAAAGGAGTTCTGTCAGAGGATATCATTGGGCCAGATGCACTTTGGCACCCGAGATATGAGGCTATGAATATTTGTAGGAATTTATTAGGGCCGTCTCACAGAGAACCACACTCTGGCTCATTTTATTTGAAAGCCCAGACCTACCACACACACACAGCTCAGCAACTTACACGCGCAGCACACCACACACACGCACACACACACACACACGCACACATACACACACACACACACACGCGCACACACACACACACACACACACGTGCGCGCTAACGCTTGTACTCGTGTGCATTGGGATTGCCATCTCTGTGGCGACGCCACATTGACTCGCCTTGTATTTTTATACTTTGGTTTCTGTTCCTGATGTCAGTTCATTCTGGAAGCAGAAGGCAGTGTGAAGGGAGTGGGTGTGGGAAGGGAGCGAGGCTGTCCCTCCGGGGTCACGCAGGCGCTAAGGTCACCGAGTGCGGGCCTAGCTCTTGGTCGAAGGTCTTGAAGCCAGACTTGCAATAGCTGAAATGTGAAAGAATCACTTCCAAAAGGCACCGAATCTGCTTTTGAATCACATGGGCTTACCTGCTGGACAGCTGGATGCGATGGAATTGTGAATATTGTCTTTACCAGAAGAGTGCACGAGTGACGTTCAGTTTAAGGTCAATTTGGCCCGAATTGACTGGAAAATCAGAGAATACTGGGTCATATGGGGGAAATTTAGTGGCATGACATTGCTGAAGTATTTGCACTGTTTGCACTTGTGGCTTTGAGATTGACGGTGGCAGCAGGTGTGTATCAGACTGTGTTCACTGTCTGACCACAAGTGGAGGTCAGAAAGACCACAGAGATGTAACCAAGGGCAACATTTCTCTTCTTTTTATTTTTTTACAGCAGAGAGGCAGGATGATGAATTGGAACCTCTCTCTAATTTAATGTTTCTGTATTTGTATATATTTGTTTACAGTTTTATATAGATGATTGATTCGATTTTTGAAGTCACAGGGTAACTGGTTTAAAGCTGCAGGCAGTGGTGTAGCAGGGTAACTGGTTTAAAGTTGCAGGCAGTGGTGTAGCAGGGTAACTGGTTTAAAGTTGCAGGCAGTGGTGTAGCAGGGTAACTGGTTTAAAGTTGCAGGCAGTGGTGTAGCAGGGTTACTGGTTTAAAGCTGCAGGCAGTGATGTAGCAGGGTAACTGGTTTAAAGTTGCAGGCAGTGGTGTAGCAGGGTAACTGGTTTAAAGTTGCAGGCAGTGTGGTGTAGCAGGGTTACTGGTGTAAAGCTGCAGGCAGTGGTGTAGCAGGGTAACTGGTTTATAGTTGCAGGCAGTGTGGTGTAGCAGGGTTACTGGTGTAAAGCTGCAGGCAGTGGTGTAGCAGGGTAACTGGTTTATAGTTGCAGGCAGTGGTGTAGCGGGGTAACTGGTTTAAAGTTGGAGGCAGTGGTGTAGCAGGGTAACTGGTTTATAGTTGCAGGCAGTGGTGTAGCAGGGTTACTGGTGTAAAGTTGCAGGCAGTGTGGTGTAGCAGGGTTACTGGTGTAAAGTTGCAGGCAGTGTGGTGTAGCAGGGTTACTGGTGTAAAGTTGCAGGCAGTGGTGTAGCAGGGTAACTTGTTTATAGTTGCAGGCAGTGGTGTAGCAGGGTAACTGGTGTAAAGCTGCAGGCAGTGGTGTAGCAGGGTAACTGGTTTAAAGTTGCAGGCAGTGGTGTAGCAGGGTTACTGGTGTAAAGTTGCAGGCAGTGTGGTGTAGCAGGGTAACTGGTGTAAAGCTGCAGGCAGTGGTGTAGCAGGGTAACTGGTTTAAAGTTGCAGGCAGTGGTGTAGCAGGGTTACTGGTGTAAAGTTGCAGGCAGTGTGGTGTAGCAGGGTTACTGGTGTAAAGTTGCAGGCAGTGGTGTAGCAGGGTTACTGGTGTAAAGTTGCAGGCAGTGTGGTGTAGCAGGGTTACTGGTGTAAAGTTGCAGGCAGTGGTGTAGCAGGGTAACTTGTTTAAAGTTGCAGGCAGTGTGGTGTAGCAGGGTTACTGGTGTAAAGTTGCAGGCAGTGGTGTAGCAGGGTAACTTGTTTAAAGTTGCAGGCAGTGTGGTGTAGCAGGGTTACTGGTGTAAAGTTGCAGGCAGTGGTGTAGCAGGGTTACTGGTGTAAAGTTGCAGGCAGTGGTGTAGCAGGGTTACTGGTGTAAAGTTGCAGGCAGTGTGGTGTAGCAGGGTTACTGGTTTAATGTGTCGTCAGTGTTCTCCCAGCTGGAGCTGCTGTATTTTTGTCAGCAGCTGTGGGTCTGGCGTGTGCGTCTGGAGGAAAATGAAAGTAAAGACAGAGAGTCTGGAGACCAAACCACAACACAGACTATATGGGAGATGTAACCGCTCTCTCTCTTTCTCCCTCTCTCACTCTCTCTCCCTCACTCTCTCTCCCTCTCTCTCTCTCACTCTCTCTCTCTTTTGCTGTTTCTCTCTCTCTCTCTTTCTCTCTTTCTGTTTCCCTGTCTCTCTCTCTCGCTCTCTTTCTGTTTCTCTCTCTGTCTCTCTCTCTCTTTCTTGCTCTCTCTTTCTGTTTCTGTCTCTGTCTCTCTCTCTCTCTTTCCGTTTCTCTCTCTTGAAGTGAGGAGCTCTGTGGAAACTGTAAAGCCAGATTGCTCCTAGCCTGTATTTCTGTGAGACATCCCAGCTCTTTCTCTCTCCTGCTCACTCACTCTCTCCCTCCTCCCCTTTGTGATGGGACTTTGTTTCCCTCCAGACCCTGGTCTTCAGCGATCATCTCCCCCGTGTCTTTCCGTGCAAACTCCTGTACCTCCTCACTGTATTTGTTTCCATATGAACCACTGTATCTGTATAGAGGTTTGAGGCGACGGGGCAGATGTGTTGCTGTGTGACTGATCCGCGTTTCTGTGAAGGCCAGTCCTTCGCCCCCAGACTGCCGTTTCCCGCTCGCTAAAGTGTAAGAAGGCTGCCTTCACAGTGCTAATCCAGATGAGCGCCCGTGGCTCTGTGAAGGCTGCCTTCACAGTGCTAATCCAGATGAGCGCCCGTGGCTTTGTGAAGGCTGCCTTCACAGTGCTAATCCAGATGAGCGCTCGTGGCTTTGTGAAGGCTGCCTTCACAGTGCTAATCCAGATGAGCGCTCGTGGCTTGTGAGGCTGCCTTCACAGTGCTAATCAGATGACGCTCGTGGCTTTGTGAAGGCTGCCTTCACAGTGCTATCCAGATGAGCCTCGTGGCTACTGTGAAGGCTGCCTTCACAGTGCTAATCCAGATGAGCGCCCGTGGCTTTGTGAAGGCTGCCTTCACAGTGCTAATCCAGATGAGCGCCCGTGGCTCTGTGAAGGCTGCGTTAACCGTTAATCTCGGCACTGGGAGGGAAGGTCTTCAAGCGTCCTTGATGCTGCCGTCCACCAACTGAAATACAGCAAAAGCTTTTAATTCTGATAAACCGTGCGCACAATGCACGTCAAATAAAGGTGTCCGCTACGCGACAGAAACCCGCTGCGCGATGTCAGTTAAAAGTGAGAACCGAAGCGGGTTTGAGAGTCTCCGCCATGACTGTGGACAACTCTGGTAGGTATGTGTGGCCTATTAGCGCGGAGCGTTAGCATGGAACTGAGTGTGAGGGAATAACCCGGGTCGTACTGCAGCGTGGTTGACCTGTTCATGCCCGCGCCCGCGCAGTGGTCAGGTACACTGCCGCTCTTGTTGCTCAGGTGTTGGAGAGCAGCTAGGCCTTCCTGTTGACATGGCCATCCCAGCTCAGGAGCCAGCTGGGCACCAGCTTCCCTCTGCCGTCTGACCTGACGCACTGATTGGCTGATTTCATTTAATGAAACAGCCCAAAGAGCCGCTCGCCGTGCTTCGTCTTTTTCTAATGCAGTAACTTAAATGTTGTTTAAGTGGACGAAGCCAGTTTTTGGATTTGTTTTGTTTTTTTTATTAATTTCTTTTTGCTGGCACCAAAATCGTTACTGGTTGTTCCTTGTGTTTGCTTTCAAGACCAGGCTATTTCAGGAGCAAAGGAAGAATAACAAAAACAGAAACGTGATTTGTGCCGGCGGCAGTCGCCCAGGGCCAGGCGATTAACCGTGTGACCGTTGGGCTGTTTATGGCCGATGAGGGCGTGACGTATCGCTGGCCGGCTCTGTGTGCGGCAGGGCTGCCAGGTCCGCGCCCCGCAGCGCTCCCCTCTGGCAGCCCCGTCCCGCTCTCTCTGCGCGGCCGTCAGGGGAGCGCCGGCGCTGGGCTTCAGGCCCCCGCCACCCGCCGCTTCGGAACGGCGGCGCGTGAAACCCGCCCCAAAAACCCCCGTGCCGCCCTTCCCAGCGGTGCCAACCCGCGGCAAACGAGGCCGCGGCCGTATCTCGGACCCCGTGAAGCTCAGACGCCCGCGAAACGGTACATTCTGAGCGCGAGGGCGATCCCCGAGCAGCAAGCGGAGAAGGCCGAAACGCTGGCCTAACGCGAAACGCTGGCATTGAAAGTGTTGAGGCTGTGCTTCTTGTGGCGAGCCCCTGAGGACTCCAGGGCGCTCTGTTTTTCTTAAGTGGCTTTTGCGCCGCTGTGAAAGGAGTTCTTGTGGGTGTGCAGACTTTATTTTTTTTCCCCCCCTCTCTAAAATTTTTAACCCCAAATCAGACTGGCGGATTTGAGAGCCGTAGGCCCGTCCCGACCCTGAAAGGCGCTTGGTTGTTTGGGTGGGAGGGGGGCGGGGCCAGCCCAGCCCACACACACGTCCTCACGCTCCTGTTTGTTTTCCACTGGAAGCTGCCAGCCAGGCTGCCTGTGCTGCTGCCGCTCTGGAGGACCGCCCGGCCCACACACACACACACACACACACACACACACACACACACACACACACACACACAGGCGGCTCACAGGCGCCCCATTGGTCGGAGGGGTCGCCCGGTCGCCAGTCGGGCGCGAGGCAGGGCAGACCCCTGCTGGCTGAAGCCCCGCCCGCCCCGGGCGGCTCTCCTGGCGGGACCCCCGGCCGCGGAGCGCTGGTCGGGACGCCGCGCGGCGCGCGAACGTGCTGAGTCGGCGGGCCGCCGGGGATTCCCTGCGCGCTGTGGGCCCGCTTTCGCTGCAGCGTTCCGTTTGCTGCGAGTCCAAACACAGCGAGAACGCCACCATTTCACCCACAGGAATTTTCCATTTTTGAAGCCGACACATGAAAGCAATAAAATTTGCTTCTCGATGTGGTTTTGACTGGAGTAGAAAAACAGAATGCCACACAGTCTCACACTCTCACACATGCACACACACGCGTACATACACACACACACACACGTGCGTACACTCACACATGCGTAAACACGCGCGCACACACACACACACACACACACACACACACAAACACACACACGCGCAGTGCCCTGACCCACAGCGACAGCTCTTTTTGTGGACTGCTCTCATTCTGGTCGTAAAGCACTAATGACATTTTTCCAGTCCTTCCCCCGCTGTGTTTGTTCTGTAGTACTGGTAAATGTTTGACCGTTTTGATTCTGAGTCAGAAGAAACCTGAAGGCGATGTTGTTCTCTGACTCAAGCTCATTATAATGCCAGTCCTCCATTTTCGCAGCAAAACAACCGTAATTCTAAAAGAAATCGCGTCCACTGCACAAAAACCAAGCAACAAGTAACGTCAGTTTTTGTTCAGTTGTTGTTCGGTGCTCATCTGCTGGGTGTGAAGGGCGTTAATTAGTGGTTTTCTGCCCCAGTTTTTGGACAGTGAACACGGGTCCCGCGATTTCCTTTTTCATTTTTTCCGCTCCCGCGGTTGGCTCGAGGAGCGCTTTTGTTGTAACCGGTGAGTTGCGGGCGCCTTGCATAAACAGTCTGGCCTGTCGGGCAGGGTGAGGTCTGTCTGTCACGGGCTGCTCGGAAGACCTTTGTGAAAACCACAGCCTGTGTGAGCCTAGCCTGAGCCGCACGGTTAGACCCTGCTTCCGTCCCCATGCTTCATACCGGCTTCCAAAACTATGATGATGGTCAATTTATGAGGTGTTTTCTCCAAATATGGGCCTTGACGCATGTCCCTGATAAAAAGCAAAGTTATGTAACATTGAGGGCCGTAAAAAAATACGCAAGTCTTCCCGCTTTGTGTATTGTTGCCGGGTTGCAGGCTTGGATTGATAAGATTGTATTTGTTTGTTTTGTAGGATGAGATAATGCCGAATCTCTGTATGGCAACAGTTTCACACATTTATGTACAAATGTCAATGGTAGAATTTAGATAATGATAATCTTTAAGTTTTAAACTCCATGTAAGATAATTGCGTTGTTTCCACATTAACACTAATGTTGGCGGTTGAATTGAATCGTAAGAAGATCATTACCAGTTTAAGGATCTGTGGACACAAATTCAATTGCGTGTTCCTGCATATTATTACTAATTGGGCACATTGTGACCATAGCATTTACTTAGCTTCCCATTGTAATATGAGCACGGGCACTCAGTCCAGGCTCTGCTGGTTGACTGAAGCAGTGCACAGGAAGAAGCCCTGCCATTCTGTCCAGAACCAAAACACAAGTAATTGCTGGTGTGGTGAAGCAGCCTCTGGTTTAGATGGCCGCTGGCCCCTGATGGAGACGCGGCCGTGAGGGCCCTGCTGTCGCGCTCTAACCCCGGAGAGGCCCCCGTGATTGATTCGGCCCGGGGGTTCAAAACCATGGTGTGGGCAAGCTGTGGGCCCACGTCTGCGCCAGAGAACTGCCACTCTGTGACTGAGCCCTCCTCAGACGGACTGACTGACTGACTGCTCCACTCACTGACTCACGCACTGACTGACTCGCTCACACACTGACAGACTCACTCACTGACTCGCGCTCCGTCTGACTCACAGACACTCACTGACTGACTGACTGACTGCTTCGCTCACTGACCCACGCACTGACTGACTGACACACGCACTGAATGACTGACTCACGCACTGACTGACTCGCTCACACACTGACAGACTCACTCACTGACTCACGCTCCGACTGACTCACAGACACTCACTGACTGACTGACTGACTGCTCCGCTCACTGACTCACGCACTGACTGACTCACTCACACACTGACAGACTCACTCACTGACTCGTGCTCCGTCTGACTCACTGACTGACTGACTGACTGCTTCGCTCACTGACACACGCACTGACTGACTGACACACGCACTGACTGACTGACTCACGCTCCGACTGACTCACAGACACTCACTGACTGACTGACGGACTGATTAATGTACGCTGACTGACTGATGGACTTGCGCACTCCCTCACTCACCGACTAACTCGCTCACTCACTCTCACGCACTCACTGGTTCACTGACTCCCTGACTGACTCACTGACAGACTGACTCGCGCTCTCCCTCACTCGCAGCCCTTCCACTCGTGCATGCTACTGCAGTCCTGCGCGCTGGGGCTCAGCTCATTGCAGTCCTGCGCGCTGGGGCTCAGCTCATTGCAGTCCTGCGCGCTGGGGCTCAGCTCATTGCAGTCCTGCGCGCTGGGGCTCAGCTCATTGCAGTCCTGCGTGCTGGGGCTCAGCTCATTGCAGTCCTGCGTGCTGGGGCTCAGCTCATTGCAGTCCTGCGCGCTGGGGCTCAGCTCATTGCAGTCCTGCGTGCTGGGGCTCCGCTCACTGCAGAGAGGCCTGCAGGCCTCTCCCTCACCGCCGCTCTTCAGCAGCAGGATATCCCATTACAGGCAGCGCAAGGCCTGCACCTGTTCAACACACTCGTTTCCTGCGCAGAGAGGAAGCGTTTCATACTTGGGTGGCTCTGCCACGTTATTTGCTGTGACACAGTTACTAAAGATAAAGTCGTAAACAGAATCAGTGCGAGAGAGAGAGGGCGTTTTGAAGTATAAAATCTATTTATCTGTATGAAACGGTGTTATTCAAACTGGATTGGCATGCCTTAATGGGTAACTTGCACCTGTGCTAAATGAACAGCAAGCCTACTTTGCGGACACTGAAGGGGCATAAATCCATCATTGTGACAGACACGCAGAGGAGTGGGCCGGTCTGGGCCCTTCACTGGCACAGCCACACGTGCTGGAGTATAATGGCCTGGTTTATAATGTCCCCAGCTCCTCATCGGGTCTGGCCCTCAGCTGTGTGTGTGTGTGTGTGTGTGTGTGTGCGTGTGAGTGTATGTGTGTGTGTCTGTCTGTCTGTGTGTGTGTGTGTGTGTGTGTGTGTGTGTGTGTGTGTGTGTGTTGTGTTTGTTTGTCTGTGTGTGTGTGTGTGTCTGTCCGTGTGTTTGTGTCTGTCTGTCTGTGTGTGTGTGTGTGTGTGTCTGTGTGTTTGTGTGTGCGTGCGTGCGTTTGTGTGTTTGTCTGTGCGTGTGTGTGTCTGTGTGTGTGTGTGCGTGTGAGTGTATGTGTGTGTGTCTGTCTGTGTGTGTGTGTGTGTGAGTGTGTGTCTGTCTGTCTGTCTGTCTGTCTGTCTGTGTGTTTGTGTGTGTGTGCGTGCATGCGTTTGTGTGTTTGTCTGTGTGTGTGTGTGTGTGTGTGTGTGTGTGTGCAGTCCAGGGCTGTGGCCAGCGCTGTTCCAGAGCCGAGGTGGTGTGAGGGGAAACTGATCTGCCGCCACACGCCTCAACACATCTCCACCAGACCGGGGGGGGGGGAGGAGGGGGGTTCAGGCTAAAATTAACATCTTAGGATTGGCGCGGCGAGTAGCGGAGCAGCCAGGGTGGGCCCGCGCCCGTCTCCCCCCGCCTGACTCGCCGCCTCTGACGCCAGCGCTGCCGCTCTCCCCGCGCACACGCCGCGGCACAGCGCCGTCCTCCTGGCCTTCACAGCGCCGTCCTCCCGGCCTTCACAGCGCCGTCCTCCCGGCCTTCACAGCGCCGTCCTCCCGGCCTTCACAGCGCAGTCCTCCCGGCCTTCACAGCGCAGTCCTCCCGGCCTTCACAGCGCCGTCCTCCCGGCCTTCACAGCGCCGTCCTCCCGGCCTTCACAGCGCCGTCCTCCCGGCCTTCACAGCGCCGTCCTCCCGGCCTTCACTGCAGCCTGCTCGCTGTGACTCGGCCACAGGCCAGCGGTTAATTAGCAGGGGTTGCGGGTTCAGATCCCTGACGGCACGCTGCCGTTGCACCCTCTAGCAAAGCGCCTCAGCCAAGCCGCTCCGGTAAATTTGCAGCTGCGTAAAGGCGCATTATGTAAAAAAAGCGAGCGGTTGGCTGTGGATGGGGTGATGCAAATGAGCGTGAATGTAAATGCGCGGCTACGCGTTATTGTAGCGGTTGGTAGCGGTGTGAGGCGTGTCGTCATTATCGCAGGTGTGGCAGGAGCGCGTTCCCTCCAGCCTGACAGAGCGAGGCCTGACCCCCCCCCCCCCCCCCGCCGTGGGAAAGGAGCGCTCATTTGAGTACGGAGCCACTAAAGTCAGAGGAGTCGCCTCTGTACCGCTCCGCCTCAGCTCCAGCACGGGCTGACACTGCGTGTGGGCTCTGCTGTTGCCCTCTCTCTCTCTCTCTCTCTCTCCCCCCCTCCGCCTTTCCTCCCGCCCGCCCCATCGCTCGTCCCCGAGTCAGGAACGAGGCGCGTTTGAAGCCTTCTCCCGCTCCCTCTCGGGGCCTGTCGGTTTTCGGGGCCCCTGTTCTGAACGCTGCGGTTCGGGCGGAGAGGGAGCTCTGCGGCCGCCGGGCCAAATGAGATTAAGCCTGAATGCCCTCCTGTGAGCGGAGTGTGCGCTGGCAGGGCGTGCAGTGAAGGCACTGCTACTGTGAGCCTGGGAAAGCAGGGGCTGCGTGGTGTGTGTGTGTGTGTGTGTGTGTGTTTGTGTGCTCCATTGCTGTAATACACATGAAGCATTATGACTGTGTGTATACACTGGAGAAGAGCACAGCTTGGCCAGAGAAATTAGAAACGGGTTCCAAGTAAGGGCAAGGGGAAACTGGTCATCTGCATCAACAGCTTGAGCACAGATTTACATAAGGTGTAAGGATTCAGAGAATACGCTGAGTGTGCTGGCATGTGCGTGGCAGGCAGTGTAGGGGACATCAGTGAATGCTTGAGTTAGCAGGTAGGTGAGTATGCAGTACTGTTAGGTAAGTATGCAGTGTCGAGTTATCTGGTAGGTGAGTATGCAGTACTGTTAGGTAAGTATGCAGTGTCGAGTTAGCAGGTAGGTAAGTATGCAGTACTGTTAGGAAAGTATGCAATGTTGAGTTATCAGGTAGGTGAGTGTGCAGTATTGTTAGGTCAGAAAGTATGCAGTGTTGAGTTAGCAGGTAGGTAGGTATGCAGTGTTGAATTAGCAGGTAGGTAAATGTGCAGTATTATTAGGTAGGTAAGTATGCAGTATTGTTTGGTTGGTAGGTATACAGTTAGCAGGTAAATATGCAGTGCTGGAAGCCAGTCCATTACTGTATATCCCCCTTCCTGCAGAAAAGGGATCCAGAGTGCAGTGTATTGGGCCAGAGTTTTGTGTTTTGTGTGGCTAAACTGGGTCATACGTTGTTGCTGTTGTGTGTAGTCTGAAGCTGTGCGACCTTCTCGACGGGAAAAAGTTAGATTATTCATCTCTGTCTCTCTCTTTTTACACTTTTATTAAGCAATCCGCTAGCTAATATTAAGTAACTTGCCAATGCAGAACAAAGTCTTAACAGCTAAAATCATCTGGTGCCAGCTACATATTAATATGCATGCACCTTTGTGGCGACTTCAGAAGCTTGTGAATGTGTGCTCATGATAATCGTGTGTAATTAGGAGGGCATTATTTACTCGCTGTACGAGCTCTGTTTACATTAGAATCTCTTTACGGCAGCAAGAAACAAACGTGGCTGGAGGGGTGTCATGGCGAAGCGGAGTGGAGCCTGCACGCCCCGTCCCTTCATGTTAAGGCTTTCTTTTCACTGCCTCTGAAACGCGGCGTTTGCCTTAACGCCGCTCGGTCTCGATCAGCCGAACCGGCGGGGCAGCTTTTCCCACTCTCGTTCGCACGCGACTCCTTACCGGCGACGTTCCGCAGCTTTCCGGAAAGACCGCGTGCGTGAAGAGGGTCGTCAGCGAAACTTAACGGCCCGGTGCCGTGGGCCCGCGATGTCAGCCTCGGCCTCGTGAACGTCAGCCGCCGGCTTTCCCCCGAAACCGCGGAGCAGCCTGCGTCTGTGTGGCGCGTTCGCTCCGTGTTTGAAGCGGGGCGGGCGTGCCTCTGCGCGCGGCGTTCGCACCTTTCCGTCGCGTGCGCCGGCCACGCTGCGGCTGTTTACAGAACAAACTCCCCGAAATGTCAGCGTGCCAGCGAGGCAGCCGCTGTGGTCTGAGCGCGCGAGACTGGCGGCGGCGGCCCGGGAGCCCGCGCTGGACGCGCGTCCGCCGCGCCGCGCCGCGGCTCGAACTGCGTCGCCTCCATCTCCCGTCCTCTCCGCCTCCCGTCTTTCCTCCCCCTTCACCCTGATCGCCCCGTCTCCTCTCTGCTGTACCCCTGATCCCCCATCTCTCCTTCCGTCCTGCTGTGGACTTCCTTTGAGCTCCTGGCGCTTCCTCAGGACCGTGTCCGGGGTCTGCGGTCTGTCGCTCTGTCTGTGCTGCGTCTGTGCTGCTGACCTCAGCGAGGGGCCGCTCTCCTACTCCGGCTGCAGCGTTCTCCTCATCTTTGTCATAAACTGACCTTTTTAGCCACAGATCCAGATAAGGTGATTATGCAATACACAGACACACACACACACGCGTGCTCACTCAGAAACTCACATTCAGACACACGCACACACACTTAGACACACTGAGTCTTGGACACTCAGACTCTAAGCCCCAGGGCCCTGCTGTAACTCTGTGGAGTACAGTAACACAGCCTGTTTGTTGTGTTGTTCGGGGGGAGGGGGAGGGGGGGGGGGTTGAGGAATGAGCCGTGAGCTCAGAGCCTCCAGCCCCCCCCCCCGCCCCCCCTTCCCGTCTGCCAGGTCCAGACCCAGCACACCTGGCCGCCCGGAGCACACACTGAGGCCATTGTGTTCCTGTCAGACGCGCTCATGCGCATAAACATACACACGCACGCACACTTGTACACAGACACACACACTCTCTCATACATGCATGCACGCACACACACACACACACACACAGAGGCTCAGCTCATGAGCAGCTGGCTGTAGTTCTCAGCCCACCTCTGTGCTGCTGCTGAGTTTGGGTACTGAGCCCTAGGCCTGTCCCTCAGGGCACACTGTTATATGGAGGGGAGGGTCCCAAATCTCAAACCCCTTGTACCGCGTGACGGACAGGCAGACGCACGAATGGTTATTTTTTTAAATCATGCTGCCAGTGTGACCTTGTATTTACTCACCCGTCCGTCCCTGACACACTTCTCAGCGTTGTGTTGACTTTACGCTCAGGTGTGTTCTGTGTTCAGTTCCTACCCCTAGGTCAGCCCACTTTTTGACCTCGCTTCTCAAATATTTCTACTTCCTCCTCCTTTTTATGTCTTACTGTAAAAGTACAGCACGTGTGACTCAGCAGTTCCACTTGGGAATGTTTAAGTAATACAAGGAAAGAGACGTGTTTGTCGGACACGTGACCCCGGCACTATCAGTATTGGACTTCATTTCCCAGCAGCCCTCTCTCTGACCCTCAGTGGGCTTTTTTTGTCCATGCCTGGATGGTGGTGCCGGACACGTGACGAGCCGCCGGGTGGGAGGGGACGGCCCGGGCGGCCGTGCGCTCTGTGACTCAGCCGCCGGAGGGGAGGAGAATGGCTGGGCGAAGCGTGGCTTCGATCGCGGGAGAGCAGAGCACAGTCTCCGCCTGCGAGCGTTTCTGCCGCTAGCGCGCCACGCCCGTCCTGCGGCGGGAGGAACTGGAGACGCCTCGTTCTTCACCCTGCTCCGCATTCGTTCCTGAGCAGTCCCATGTGACCTTTACACACAAGCCTAAACCCAAATCCCCGTGCCTAAGCGCTAGCGCGGTCGACCGCTAATCCGGCCGATGTGATTTCAGTGTGTATTTCTGTGTGCCGTGACGCCGGCTCCCTGCTTTCTGATCTCTGATAATGGACACAGATGATGAGATTGACGCCCCCGTCCGCGTGGCACAAAGGCAGGATCTGTGCAGCCCCGGCTCCAAACCCGCGTCCACACGTAAGACGCTGGGCTCTCGCCCAAGGGGAGAGAGGCCCTGCTCAAGTTTTGTATGTACGGCATGGGGGGTGCATCCTACCCTACTTACGGAGCCCACAATCCAATTTAGACCCAATCTTTTCAATCAGAGCTGGCTCCTGTGCTTCTGCCTGTGTGTCCGTATGTGTTCCAGCAGCTGAGGTGTGTGTTGTGAATGCCATGGGAGCGTTCTGTAGTGTGTGTGACAGCTGTGCCTGTGTTGGAATGGACCCCACGGCCCTGGGGGGCGGGGCCAGGGGCGGGGCCGGAGCGCGCTCTGCTGCCTGGGATCTGGAAGCTTCATCGCGCGCCGCGCTACGCTGGGGTCCGGGTCGGGTCGGGCGGGGCTTCGTCATCTCCGCTTCTGATGGGAACCCGCCCCACAGCTCTTCCCGCGCGCCCGCTCCAGATACGCTGCGTTTGTGGATAGCGGCGTGCCCTTGGCCTTGCCGTCGTCGCGCCGCCGGGCTGCGGTTAGCCTGCTCATTACCGCCAGAAAATCACACGTCTGCCATAGCCCTGCGAGCGGTGATTAAAACCCCGTTCTGCTCATGTCAAACTTCAGAACTTTGACTGGCCTGAGTGTACGTTCCTGTCACATCCGTAGCTGTTCGCGAGAAGATGGCTGAGCTCAGTAAATACGCTTAACAAATGTTTGGGTGCTGTTAGCATGCTGTGACCGCCTTTTCTGTATAAATGTGAAGAAAGATACTTGTTGCTAGCCAGTTGTAAGCTGTTGTGCTGTACTTTAGCTTTTTTTTTTGTTTTTGTTTAAGTACCAAACTGTTGGTTATTTCTGGATGACACATGCGTACCCATGCACCGTATTTAATGTATACATATAAACGCCAGAGCAAGGTACAGAAGGTACTAATGTTTGTATATACAGTCCTCTCGTGCAGCTGGGTCTCTCGCTGGGCTGGTTCAGGTTCAGTGTCTTGCTTGTGACTGCTGTGCCCGGCTCGGGAACTGAACCTGCAGCCGCTCAAGCCCGGTTACCCAGTCGCTGGCTGTAAAATTTGACTTGGAAATAATGAAATATTAACTCAATGGAGAATATTTTTATAGTCGTATCCTTGAGTCCGCTTTTCACAGAGCTTTTTCAGTCTGTTGCTAAGGCCCGCGTTCTGAGGCCCATTCAGGAGAGGCGCGTTTGGTGAGCGAGGCTCTCGCTGCGGGCTTCCTGTCAGCCCGAGGCCTGTCTTCAGCACGGCTCTATTCATCCCTTACGCTGACGAACGGTTTGTCCCTGACCTGCAGGGTCAGCCAATTGTGGAGTCTCTCTCTCTCTCTCTCTCCCTCCCTCTCCCCCCTCTCTCTCTGTGTCTCTCTCTGTCGCTCGCCCCTCGGTCAGAGTGGCCACGCGCGTTCGTTATGTAAGGGCACTCTTCGTTATTGTGCGAGCGTGCGTGGGGCACCAGCTCCACACTCTTTCTCCTTCCTTTGTCCTCTCCCCCCCCTTTGTGTGTTTGTCATTCTCTTTCCCTCTTTCTCGCCCCCCCCCCCCCCCCACTGCGTCCAGCCTGGTAGCCTGGCTATCTGGCCCCGCCCCCCCACCGGCCCACACCGGCCGGCCGGCAGCGCTGTTACATCACCGCGCTTACGCAACCGCCAGCGCCGTGCGCCCCGGCCGAGGGTTACGGTCTCCCGGGAAACACCGGGGAAGCGGAGCGGTGTGGGGGGGGGGCAGGGGGTGTCTGAATGCATGGACGCACCAATAAGCAACCCAATTAATCCGGCCAATTAGTCAATTAACGGGGCGCCTCCTTTGAAGAGCGGCGTGTGGCGACCCTGCTGGTAGGGGGCCTGCAGAGGGGGCTCTCGCGGGAGGCCGGGACAGGCCCCGTTTGGCGGGGAGGCCGGAGCGCGCCTCTGCCCCACACAGGAGCTAAGCCCCTGCAGCGCCGCCAGGCTCAATCAGCTTCAGCTGCCACGCTGAGCCCTGTAGCCCTGTGAGCTGTGAGATCACAAACACGCCATTAGAACGTTCTTAACTCAGCATTCTAATGCTGATGTCACAGTCACTGCCGCTGACTGGAATCAGTGCAGTTCTAGAACACTGCCTTAGGACTCTGAAAAATCATTCCAAAAAACCCACTCTTTGGTTAATGAGCTGAGAGAGCGATAGGCACAGCCATGTCCTCACTTCCCTTCCCTTCTGTGTACAGCCCATAGAGCCCAGCCCAGCACAGCGTAGCGACTGCTGTTAGCATCGGCCCTGCTGAATACACCCATACTCCACTTTTCCATGCGCCACTGAGCCAGTGGTATGGACTGGAAGGCGGTGACATCAGCTTGAATGACGCAGCGAGGCCCCGCCTAGCCGGCTCACCCAGCGCGAGGGTCAGTCCGCGCTGCACACGCGTAGCAGGGAGAGGCCCGGCACCACCCCACCCCCACCCCCACCCCCAGCCCCACCACGGCGCTGGGATTGTTAGCGGTGCAGACGGAGGCTCTTCCTGCGGTTAAATTTAGCCCGGTGGAAGAATGGGAGGAAGGCGGAGCGGGAGGCCTGCAGGGCTGCTCCAGACCGGGCCTGAGCCGGACCCAGCACCCTCTGAGCCTCCAGCGCTCCGCTAGCCTCCGCGCTACCCGCGGCTAACTCGCGCTCGTCTCAGACGCGGGTCTCGCGCCGCGCTTAGCGTCGCCGTTCCGTTCTCATGGAAACGCGCGGCCCCTCTCTGCGGAAACGCCCCCGTCCCGGCGGTCTGAGCTGAGGGGGGGGCGGGGACGTCCGCACGGGAGGCGCGTGTTTGTTCAGCGCTCCCGCGCGTTCCGCGCGTCTCGGCGTCGTGTCTCCCCCCCAGCCCGCAGCGCTGCCCGGGCAGAGCGGGGGACGGCGGCGGGGAAGCAGGGCTGCAGCTGCGGGGGTGATTAGCGACGGGCGCTAATACTGAGGCTGAGTGACTGACACACACACACACACAGCTCTGCCACAGGAAGCTACGCGCCCCCAGTGGTCTGAAGGCCTGGAGGAGCCGGCACCGTGACCTGAAACTCCGCTGGCGACTCTCACACGTGAGACGCTGAAGCACAGAGACACTGACGGACACGGGGGAGCCCCGCCCCTCCGCGGCCTCTCTGCTGGCGGCAGGCTGCCGTTTCCTGCTCGGACCAGCGCGGTCTGCTTTCCCGCCAGCCGCCAGCGCGGAGAGGAAGGCGCGCCTGCGCGGGCGCTTCCTATTATTGTTTTCGCCGGCGAGAGCGCGTGTTTGTGGGCGAGAGGTGTGTGCGTGCGCGAGTGCGTGTGTGTGTGTGTGTGTGTGTCAGATCGGTCCCTGGAGGCACACCTCCCGCGCTGAACTATTAAATAACTGTGTGAGAAGCGTGGCTCGTCCGCGGGGACGAGGCGAGAGAGCCAACCAGCGAGCGAGCGCCTGGAAACGGGATCAGCAGCAGCCCAGAGCCGCTGCTCGCCCGGGGAACCTGCTGCTCTCGTCCCCCCTCTCCTCCTCTCTCCTCCTCTATTCCAGTCCCTGCTCTTTAAGTCTGAAAGCCTTAATTGTCAATTTTTTAACCCCCCCCCCCCCCCCCCCCCATCCCCCCGCCTTTTCTCTGTTATGTTTGTGGAGTTTTATTTTTAGTGCCCAAGTATCTGGTTGCTAGGAGACGGTTGTCCGAGAGAGGGAACGAGGGAGAGGAGAGCGAGGGGAGCGAGCGGCGGAGGAGAGGAATTTGCGTCGTGAAGGCTGAATGAGAAGCGCGGCGGGCGGGCGGGCGGAGTGAGTCAGCGGCCAGTGACGCAAGCGCCCGGCGTGTGCCCGCGCTCGCCCCCCGCGCCTGTCCCCCCGCGCTCGCCCCCCGCGCCTCCTCGCTGTCCGGGTCGCCTGCGTGCACACGGCTCCACAGAGCTCCCGTTTCAGGAGCACGCTTTCCTGAAAACTGGCGTCTGCTACCCCGAAAAAATCATTTAGGAGCCCGGCGACTGATCGGGATGCATTGGTGTGCTCCCTGGGAAATACGGTTAGGGTGTTTTAGCAGTAATTAGCCTGGTACAGAGCTTCAGTAAAGCTTGCATAAAGCCTTAAGCACATAATAATAATAATGAGTGTTAGACGATAAAGCCAGTTGAAGGACGAGCAGCTGTGCAGTCAGTGGTTGAGCTCCAGTGTCATGTGAACCAAAAGAGAAGGTCTCTAAGGGTGCGTTCACTTGTGAAAAGGGCGTTCAGTGTGAGGTGAAACGTGCACTCTCACGGTCTCACTGCTGCAGTGTTTTTTTGTGTCCATAAAATGGCGGCACCAACAGTTGAGCTTCAGCGGGTGAAGAAAGCAAGCAGCAGTCTAATGTGCACTATGATCTGCACCCTTCATTAGCACAGCCCTGCTGTCCTCCAGCAGGCTGGTATCGGTGCTCGTGGAGCCGGTGTGGAGGCCGGAGCCCCCGGCTGATTTCCCCCCGCCGCACACGCTCCTCGTATGCGCTGAGGGTACAGTGCAGGAACTGCTGCAGCGAGCGCATGGGCGCAGGTGAGCTGCGGCTTCTGAGCCGTGAGAAGCTCTGCAGCGGATGTTTGTGGCCTTATGCTTCACAGCACGCTGGTGTCTCATTGACCTACGTTTCTGTGTCTCTTCCACAGGCGCACACACACACTCACACACACACACACACACACATACACAAGCGCACACAAAGGCGCACAGAGGAAGCAGTTTTGTTGTGGCGTAGAGCAGTCGCACACTTCCTGTCACAATTTCACACATTCCTGGAAGCTCCACCCCACGTGCAGCCCCAGGCCTGGTGGAGTTAACTGTCTCCCCCCCAGAGTGGCACTGCCACATCACCCCCAGAGTGGCACTGCCACCTCACCCCCAGAGTGGCACTGCCACCTCACCCTCAGAGTGGCACTGCCACCTCACCCTCAGAGTGGCACTGCCACCTCACCCTCAGAGTGGCACTGCCACCTCACCCTCAGAGTGGCACTGCCACCTCACCCTCAGAGTGGCACTACCACCTCACCCTCAGAGTGGCACTGCCACCTCACCCTCAGAGTGGCACTGCCACCTCACCCCAGAGTGGCACTGCCACATCACCCCAGAGTGGCACGCCATTCTACCCCAGGTGGCACTGCCACATCACCCCAGAGTGGCACGCACTCACCCCCAGAGTGACACTACCACCTCACCCCAGAGTGGCACGCCACATCATCCCCAGAGTGGCACCTGCCACATCACCCCAGAGTGGCACTGCCACTCACCCCAGAGTGGCACTGCCACCTCACCCCCAGAGTGGCACTGCCACCTCACCCCAGAGTGGCACTGCCACATCACCCCAGAGTGGCACTGCCACATCACCCCCAGAGTGGCACTGCCACCTCACCCCAGAGTGCAGCCACATCATCCCCAGATGACACTTGCCATCTTCCTCCCCAGAGTGGCACTCGCTACATTCCATCACCCAGTGCATCCTCATCACCCCAAGTGCCTACCCTCACCTCACAGTGCACTGCCACCCACCCCCAGACTTGGCCTCCATTCCCCAGAGTGGCACCGCAGTCTCACCCCCAGAGTGGCACCGCAGTCTCACCCCCAGAGTGGCACTGCCACCTCACCCCCAGAGTGACACTACCACCTCACCCCCAGAGTGGCACTGCCACATCATCCCCAGAGTGGCACTGCCACATCATCCCCAGGGTGGCACTGCCACATCATCCCCAGAGTGGCACTGCCACATCATCCCCAGAGTGGCACCGCCACATCACCCCCAGAGTGGCACTGCCACATCACCCCCAGAGTGGCACTGCCACCTCACCCCCAGAGTGGCACTGCCACATCACCCCCAGAGTGGCACTGCCACATCACCCCCAGAGTGGCACTGCCACATCACCCCCAGAGTGACACCGCCACATCATCCCCAGAGTGGCACTGCCACATCACCCCCAGAGTGGCACTGCCACATCATCCCCAGAGTGGCACCGCAGTCTCACCCCCAGAGTGGCACTATCACCTCACCCTCAGAGTGGCACTGCCAACTCACCCTCAGAGTGGCACCGCAGTCTCACCCTCAGAGTGGCACTGCCACCTCACCCTCAGAGTGGCACTACCACCTCACCCTCAGAGTGGCACTGCCACCTCACCCTCAGAGTGGCACTATTTGAGATTACATTTTTTGCATCTTCCTCCTGTCCACATTTGTATTGGCGGTGTGTTAGGTCTACGCCTACATTTCCCATCAGCCCCAGTGCCATCCTTCATCCCTCCAATGCTTCTCTTGCAGTCCTTACAGTCTGACTCCGCCCCCGCCCCAGGCACCTTGAATCCTCTTCCCACAGTCTGTTAGTAGCGCAGTGACCCTGCCGTTGGCTCTATTTTGAGCTCTCCAAGGCCAGCGGTGCTCTCTCCCTCTCTCTCTCTGTCTGGCGCTCTCCGGCTGCGGGGCTCGCTGTTCTGTGTCAGAGCTCCTGGGCAGGTGCACGGATCTGCACGCTGAGTGGATGGGCGGGGACGGCGGGATCGAGAGGGGGAAGATCCCGGGGATGAGCGCTGTCTCGCGGCCCCGCCCCGCTCCAAGGCCAGCCGTCTGGCCGCGGGGGTGAAGGACGAGCAGCTGCGCTCGGGAGTCTGAGCCTGTCTGACGGGGGAGCGGCGTGTCTGGCGCACGTGCTCAGCGCATCTCGGCCATCTCTACCAAACAAACGCCTTATCTGCGCCTGCTAGCAGCGAGCCAGCGGCCCACAGGAGCGCCGCGCTCCGTCTCTGCAGGAGATCCTGTGATATCTCTCTCTCTCTGCTGATTTAATCTGTGTTTTGTGTCTGAAGTGGTGCTTATCTAATGCATTAGAGAGGGGCCGGTGAGCGCGGGGGCTTGGGGTTTTTCCCGTAGTCCGCTCTGTTCCGCCTGGCTCTCCCAGGTGCCCCCCCCCCCCCCCCGTCCTGCTGATGGGCTGCAGAGTGGCCCGCGGCACTGGGGGAGGAGCCAGGCTGCCGTTTTAAAGTGTGTGTGTGTGTGTGTGTGTGTGTGGAGGAGCGGGGGGATTGGGGTGAGGAGTGTTGTGTGTGTGCGGGAGTGTGTGTGTGCGTATGGGCATGTGTGTGTGGATTGTGTTGTGTGTTGTATGGGTGTGTGGGGCAGAGTGGTGTGTGTGGGTGAGTGGTTTTGTGTGAGTGTGTGTGCGCATGCATTGTTGTGTGTTTTTCCCCCAGGCGCCTGAGTGAATCTGCACGTGTCTGGGTCTCTGGGTGTCTGCTCTTGTTGTGACTGCAGACCCAGTTGTCTGATTGGCCTCAACTCATTGATCATTGAGACGTGCTTCTCTCTCCCCATTTTGCTCTGACTGGCTGGAGAACACACACACACACACACACACACACACACGCTCACCCCGCCACTTGTCTATGGCAAAAATGTGCCTCAGGTGGACAGCAGAATCGATGTCGTTCTGTTCGCAGAAAGGCGCTCTGTTCGTGGAATCGCTCCGTGTTTGCAGAGTCGCGGGTTGGTTATGTCTGTCTGTGCTGCGGCGAGCCGTTTCGAGCGCAAGCGCTCTGTCAGAAACGCTGGGAACGCCCGCGGGGTGCAGGGTGCTCATAGTCCAGCCTTCAGGACGAGAGGGGCAACCTAACCTGGATGACAACAGACTCCCAGACAGGCTATGATCTCATTCCTTCTCCTTTTCTCCCACCCCCCCTTCCTGCCATTGTCTCCTTGCCCCCTCTCCTCAGGACTCACCCCAGGCCCTGCCCCCCCCCCCCCCACGGGCCACTCCCACTGTGTGTCTCAGAGCAGAGATCCCCTCCCAGCCCTCCCCAGCGCTGTGCATTATTGATACGGTCTCATCGCCTCTCTGTCCTAATGGGTGTCTGGTGTCCTCTCTGGTTTTGGGAGGGTCTGAGGTCGTGGGGGTTAAGCCAGGGTAGGAGGGTGAGGTCATCCGCAGACAAACACTGGAGCGCCGTGCCCAGGGACCCACGTGCTGAACACACGCGCGTGTTTTCAGGGCGTGTTCGTTCAGTGCAGACGCACGCACGCACACACACACACACACACACGCGCACACACACACATGCGCGCGCACACACACACACGCGCGCAAACCAACACATGCACACACACACACACGCACACACACACACACACACACACATGCAAACAAACACACACACACACACACACACACACACACACACACGCGCAAACAAACACATGCACGCACACAAATGTGTTTTCTGTTCCTTTTTCACTTCTAAAAGGAATATGTTGTAAATATAAAATGTTAAAACCGTTAGAGATACACGCACACACAAGCACACACACACACACACACCCACACATTGGAGGAGCATCATGTCACTGTCGCGCAGAGAGCAGCTCTCGCTCACACCGCGCGCTTCCCCTCTGTCAGCCGCACTCGCGCTCGCTTCCTCTGCACAAGCTCTCTTCCGCTCCCGCTGCGGAGCGCGTCTCACGCCGCTTCCACGGCGAGCTCGGCGCTTCCGTCAGACTGAGCGCGCTCCGTGCCAAACGAGCCGGCCGGCGTGAGCGGCGTTTGTGGCGGTTTCACAGCCCAGCGCCCGTGCGGTACTGCAGAAAGCCGAGCGCCCATCAGCCCCCACACTGTGCCTGTCGCTGGCCTGTGGGTGTGGGGCGGTGCAGTGTGAGAGCCACGCACACCACCTTTATGATGGCTCTCATAGCCCTGAGCCCTGCAGACGAGCGTTAGCGCTGGGGCCTTAATGATCAGAGCAGGCTAGTGCCAGTGAATGGGGCGAGCGTTAGCGCTGGGGCCTTAATGATCAGAGCAGGCTAGTGCCAGTGAATGGGGCGAGCGTTAGCGCTGGGGCCTTAATGATCAGAGCAGGCTAGTGCCAGTGAATGGGGCGAGCGCTAGCGCTGGGGCCTTAATGATCAGAGCAGGCTAGTGCCAGTGAATGGGGCGAGCGCTAACGCTGGGGCCTTAATGATCAGAGCAGGCTAGTGGCAGTGAATGGGGCGAGCGCTAGCGCTGGGGCCTTAGATGAGTCAGAAGGGCAGGCCTTAATGTGGCAGTGAATGGGGCGGCGTTAGCGCTGGGGCCTTAATGATCAGAGCAGGCTAGTGCCAGTGAATGGGGCGAGCGTTAGCGCTGGGGCCTTAATGATCAGAGCAGGCTAGTGCCAGTGAGTGAGGCTCTGCTGGTGTTTCTCTGAAAGGTGTGAGATGCACACAGTGACGCTGGTGTGATTACCGCAGCAGTAGAAGTCCGCGTGTGTGTGTGTATGTGTGTGCCAGGCAGGTGGTTGTGTGTGAGAGCCACATTAACACCTGTCTCTCTCTCTCCCTCCCCCTCCCTCCCTCCCTCCCCCCCCCCAGGGTTCGCCTTCCCGGAGTGGGCCTACAAGCCCGAGTCCAGCCCCGGCTCGCGGCAGATCCAGCTGTGGCACTTCATCCTGGAGCTGCTGCGGAAGGAGGAGTACCACGACGTCATCGCCTGGCAGGGCGACTACGGCGAGTTCGTCATCAAGGACCCCGACGAGGTGGCGCGGCTGTGGGGAGCGCGCAAGTGCAAGCCCCAGATGAACTACGACAAGCTGAGCCGCGCGCTCAGGTACGCCCCCCGCTGGCCAGAGCGCTCACCTGCACCACACAGCGCTGTCGGTGCCTAAACGAGGGAACACCGGCCCTGCAGGCGTCTTATAGACTGTGAGGGTCAGAGTAGCTGGGGCACGGGTGGAGAAAGGCACTCTGGGTAAATGCAGGCTGTGCTGGACCTCCCTCTCTGTGTGGTCATTTGACCCAGCCAGCCGCTGTGGTGTTATTTGCTAATGCAGCATCCACACATGCAGGCGCACACAGGCAGTTCAGCCCCTGCGTTACAGCCCCATTGGTGTCCCACTGCGGTATCCTCACCCTGAGCCGTAGCGCGTGATGTCACGCTGAATGCCCCGCTAGGCTCAGGTACACGACTGGCTCGGCTGCCCAGAGCCAAGGCTTTCCTGAAGCCCTTCCTCTTAGTTCACTTTCCCCCGTGATCAGTAATTGAGGTAGGGTAGAGTGCGTTAGTGGCCCTTGTAACACTGGGCGCAGTAAGGGGCGTTCCCTGGGTCTGTCGCTCACCGCGTGTCCCCACCCACGCTCATGTGACGAGCGCCGCATCGCGTCGGTGCAGAACTGAACTCTGGGAACCCGTTCAGTGTGTTACCAGTTCTGCAAACCAGATCCAAAAAAGATCTCATTTTCCTCGACTGCAAGTCCCTCGCGGGTTTTCTCTGACTCTTTCAGGCACATGCTTACATTCACAGTGCCCAGAAGAACAGACGAGCGGCTGTGTGGACAGTTTAGTTGGGGGGGCGGTTGATCTGGCGCGTGCAGGGTGAGGACCGTGTGGGGTAGGTGTGAAGCGCGAGGCCTGCGCAGGCTGCAGAGGGGGCTCCGTTCGGGCCGCACGCGTGCGGCTGGGCGTGAGGCTCCACGGGCTCCGCACACTCTCAGCAGGCAGAGCCGCGGCCTCCTCGACGGCATTGGAACCAGATGGACCACCCTCCGCAGGGCGGGGCCGCGCGTAAATAACCCCAGAGCTGCCGATTATAACCGCTCCGAGAGACTAGCGCTGAACTCGGGGAGACCGGGGCGGGGGGGGTTAGGGTGGGGGGTAGGGTGGGGGGGGCGTACGGTGCGGTTAGCTGCAGTCTTTCACACGCTGCTGAAGGCCTGCCCCCCCCCTCGGCTGGTAGTGAAGCTCAGGTGTGTGGAAGCGGGGCGTCTCTGGTGTAATGGGGCCGTTTGCGCTGGGCTCCGAGCGCCGACCCCTCTGGGAGCGCGTGCAGAAAGTGTTTTCAGTTCGTCTCTCTCTCTCTCTCTCGGGTGCTCCTCCTGCGGTACGCTCTCGCTCTCCAGTAACACGTTCGCTCATCTGCAACACTCGCAGTTTCCTGTTGCACGCTAGCTAACGCACAAGCCCTGCTGTAATGCCCTAGCCCAGTTGTAACGCAAAGGCTCTGCTGTAACACACTAGCCCTGCTGTAACATGCAAACTCTGCTGTAACGCACTAGGTCTGCTGTAACACTGAAGCCCTGTGTCGTAATCAGTTGGTCAGCAGCCATAGCTACAATGCTCCCCATTGTGCGGAAGTGAGTTGGTGACTTGGTGTGTGTGTGTGTGTGTGTGTGTGTGCGCTCACACACATGCACATGCACACATTTGTGCGAGCGAGGTCTGTATGAATCATTGTACATCACAGAATGAGCCCCTTTATTTGTAGAGTGGTCAGTGGTCTCTCTCTCTCTCTCTCTCTCACACACACACACACACACACACACAGCTCGTAGAGTCCCATGGACCGAGGTCAGCCTGTGAGCTCATACTCTCCGCCCCTGTGCCAGCACAGAGCCCGGCCTGGGCACAGCTCTCAGCCTGTGCATACTGACCTGTGCCCCCAGGCTTCCTCAGACCCTGAGCACAGCCCAGCGGTACAGCCCAGCGGCACAGCCCAGCGGTACAGCCCAGCGGCACAGCCCTGAGCCTGTGCCAGGCAGCCGTGTGGCTGCTGCCGTCACACTGCTCCGGTGGGTAATGCCCACTTCCTGTCAGGAAGTTATTTTTCGCAGAGGAACATAAAGCGCTCGTAAATCAGCCCCGCCCGGGACGGCCTTCCAGCAATATCTGCCATGTGTATCTGCTCGGATGGAGAGATTCCCCCTCCTCCCTCTCACCCCCCCCCATTTCTCTCCCTCATCCCCCCGTTCTCTCTCCCTCTGCCCCCCCCCCATCCCCTTTCTCTCTCCCTCTGCATCCGTTCTCTCTCCCTGCCCCCCCTCTCACCTTTCTCCACTCCTCTGCCCCCACCCCTTTCTCTCTCCCTTGCCCATCCTGTTCTCTCTCCCTCTCCCCATCCCCGTTCTCCCTCCCTCTGCCCCCCCATCCCCTTTCTCTCTCCCTCTGCCCCCCATCCCCTTTCTCTCTCCCTCTGCCCCCCCATCCCCGTTCTCTCTCCCTCTGTCCCACCCCCCCCCTGCACCATACCCGAGTGAACTTGACATGAACTAGCGTCGCTGGCTGACTTGCCAGGTTTTAACTCAGAGAGTTTCCCAGCAGACCCGGCCGTGAGCTCGTCCTGTGGGCTGGGCCTGCTCAGCAGTTGCCCGGGCATGAGTGAGTGCCCCCGGCCAGTGCGTAAGCGGTGTTTTGGGAAACGAGCGCGCTAGCTGGGGCGTGCGCTACGTGCACGTGGGCCGGGCGCGGGGTGGAAGCCACTCTGGAGCGAGGCTTTTGTCCCCCCCCCTGTCTGTGCGAAGTGTTGGGGGCCCCGGCAGACTTGAGTAACTGCAGACACGCAGAGAAGCCAGCCTTCTCCTTTGAAGTGAGTTCAAATGCTCTTCAAAGTGCTCCAGAGCTCGCCTGTCTCCCCGCGCCTCTGTGTGTCTCGGCATGTTTCTCACACACACACGCACTCACATACATGCACACACACAGACACACAAACACGCACTCACATACATGCACACACACAGACACACACACACACACACACACTGCACACGCACACGCACACACACACACGACACACACGCAACACACACACCACGCACACGCACACACACCACACGCACGACTACAACATACACGCACAGAACACACACACCGCCACGCATCAGCACACACACAGAGGACCCATGTGTGTCTGTGCTTTTTGCGTGAGTGTGTGTGCGTGAGTGTGTCAGCAGGCTGTACTCCCAGTCCGTGGGTCTCCCTGTTCAGCCCTGCTTCTCGACACGTGTCTTCCATACTTCTTTTTCAGACTCAGCCATGTATTCTTTCATGTGCCTTCTAAAGTATTTGACTTCCATCTCTCTATCTCACTCACTCACTCTCTCTCTCTACCTCCTCGCTCCCCCTAGAATTATCAACTACTTTTTTCTTAGATTTGACTTTGTCTACATAAACAGTGTTTCTGAAAATATGGGCTTGCCTTGTCTCGTACAGCGTATGACAGACAGCTAATAACCATAATAGACTCCAGTCGCCAAAATAACACCCGCAAACATCGCATACCTTCCGTCTCACTCCAGATTCCCGTTTTCCCCGAAGAAGGCCCACGTACAGTGGGACTGCAGTGATTTAAATTCATTTGACGTTGTATTGATGAAGGGCAGCTCAAGTTGTTGGTGTCAGTGGCACAGACTGCTCGTGCGGCGCACTTGAACGCGCGCTCGTGTGTTAATCTAGCCGAGTGGAGTCAATCCAGAATGCGCGGTAAGAATAGGCAGGGTAATGCGATTCACATTCTGTTCCGCGGTCCCTCCAGGGGAGATTAAGCAAAGTCACGGTGTGACGGAAGTGAGACGGCAGACAGCGCTCTGACCCAGCACACACACCAGTCCAATAAAGCCAGATTTACTGTCCATTAAATGGTACATAAAACGGTACTTTTTTTTTGCCTTGTAATGCAGTTCAGAATAAAATGCTTAGAACTGTAGTCATAATGGTAAGTATGTGTTTGACATCAGCTTTAGTCAGCCGCCGGAGCTTCGGCTGTCTGCACTGTGGCATGATTCATACCGTTGCCCTTGCTTCCATCGAGTATCCTGGCGGAAGTGAACCGTCGTCTTTCTGAGCTGTTATTTGACGCAGGGGCGCTGAACCGGCGACGCGGCGTTAATGGTTAACGTGAAGGTCGATCGTGCAGAATTGGGAGAAGGTTTCCCGATTCTTCTGCTGCGGATCAAACGGCTGCAGCCTCCCGTTTGTAGCCGAGCCCGCCAAACCAGTACATTTATTTACGTACCAAAATGCTAAGTTGAGATTTGGCGCTCTTTAATCGGCAGCTCTATAAACGGACGCTAGTTTGTCTGACCCGATGATCCGAAACCTCCCGAATTCCTGGAAGGTCGAATCGAGTATTTCTGGATAAACGCTTAATCTTCAAGTAAATTCGCTTTGGGATTTTAGCTGAGAAACTTTCCCAGTCCATGTTGTTTTCTCTTTGGTGGCAGTCGGTCAGAGCGGTTGTTTCCAGCCTGCCCTCTCTCGCCAGCACAGCACTTTGCTTTTAGACTGAGCGCTCGCATACTGTCAGAAGGCCAGGATCTCGAGGTATTCGAGTAATAATAGATTGGCATACCTGGTCACGGAGAGTTAATCCGTTATACGGGCAGTTGGTGTCGCGTGAGCTGCGTGTTTGTCCTGCGAGGGTCGGGAAAGGGGGAGGGAGCCAGAAGACGGACGCCACCCCGAAAGGACCCTGGCGTTCAGATCCGCTCATTAGATTTTTAAAGCATTAGCGCGGACACGCCGCGGCTCGTCACAAATTCCGCCGGTCCACAAAACCCCGTCTTTGTGCGTCTGAGGCTCACGTGGCCGTTTAAGCATTAGACGCGGCCAAACGGCATTACGGGGAGCAGATGAGAAATCCGTGAATAAAATGCGTGCATAAGAGACGCACTGGGCATCCGAAATTCAGGACAGCTCTTGTGAGACCGAGCGGCTCCGTTTTACTGGCCAATTGATACGCACGCGATCAGGAGTCTTGGCTGTTAGTAGACCACAGACTGGCCTCTGTGAACTTGTGCAGGAAAGAAATGACTGGCGTGAAATTCCTTCGTTAGCTTCGCATTCGATTTCCGTGACTTCCCTCGGCGCGCTGAGCGAGTTCGTTTCCGATGCAGTACCGCCGTGTTCTGACCCGGTTCTGACCAGATACTGGCCCGTGTTTTCGTAGCCCTTTCAGATCGGTCTTCTGACACTTTGCACCGGCACCAGAGGTCACGTTATACGGGCTCAGTTTCGCGGCCTCTGCTGGGAAACGGAAATAGCCAGAGAGGAAGCGATACTGCTGTATCACTTCTGCCAAGTCTTTCGTCTTCGCTATCCGTTACTGCTTTACTGGAATTGTACCTGAATTCATGGAAGTGGAAAGCACACATCCTTCTCATTGTCAGTTAAGATTACATGACAAATATCAGTAATGTTTTCAAATTAATTATTGGTTAACAATTCAAGAAATAAATTGTGCCTTCCCTTCCCTTGCCCAGCTTCGTGTTTTGCCCGTCTACTTTTTTTTACGCGTCTTTATATCTTTGTATAGTAAAAAAAGGGTTTTTGCTTCTGATCCATGATGTATTGGTGTAATTACTTGCTGCTTTGTTTGTGCATTCATCAGTTTGTTGAGGTGTCTGAGGGGCACCGCGTTTGGTTCCTTGTGGATTCGTTTGGCACGCTTTGGTCTTTGATGTGTGGGAGCACAGGTGCCGGTCCTGTGCGGCAGGACTCCTCCTGAGGGCTTGCGCAGGGGGGGACACTAGTGTCTGTGCGAGGTCCTTTCTCACTCTGTTTCGGACTCTGAGGAGTAGCTGCTCCAGCTCTCGGACCTGCTGCCCCGGCGAGGGATGACCCTTGGACATGTACCCGTCAGGAACATTCCAGAAGCTTACAGTCCACTGGCTTACTCAGCCTGGTGGGACGTGTTATGTGATGCTTTGAGTTTTAAAGTAAAGGTGTCTAATCATACATGAAGTTGCCCTCGCTGGTTTGAGTCTAAATCACTGATAAAACTTTACCACTGTGTCTGTTCGAAGCATGGCCAGGAAGTTAGATTAAGCATCGATTCTGGAAAAGCCCAAGCCTGTATAATGGTTGGTCATTATAATGTTTTAGTATTACTTTGCTGATGTATTTTATTCTTTTATTCTTCTTTATCTCTATTCTTGTGATCTTTTAATGAAAATTCTGGAAAATACGTAGTCTATAGTGTAATTGAATTGAGGAATAGCAACACATTATTAGTCCAAAGACCACGTGCGACGGTAGTGTCTTTATTTAATAGTTCAGCATAATGAGCTCTTACGTGGTTGACTTCACTGTCTTTACACTGTGTTGTTAGATGGACAGGTTGAGATGCGTTTTAAGAGTGATGATGTCGGGTGAGCGCATTCTGGAAGCGGAAATTATGTAGAGGTGTATGATATTTAACCCTCTGTGGTGTGAGATCACAAACACGTGATTAGAATTAGAATGTGATTCTTAACCGAACATTCTGATGCCGATGTTACAATCACTGCTGGTAACTTAAAGCAGAGTTCTAGAACACTGAACACTCAATGTTGAAAAACATTCCAGAGAACCCTGCTCTTAAACAGGGCTGAGTTCAGGTATAGGAGGAGGGAGGAATGCACACGCGCAGAGGAGCGGTGCGCTGGCTGCGTGAGCAGACGGGCCGTGGGAGCGTTGCTGACGGCTGGAGTCGCCCGCCGTATTTCTGTACAGGTTCCTGGAGAGCGATAGGCTGTCTGTCCCTCTGCTCGGGAGCCGTGCTGTTCGGGCTGGGCCAATGAGGGGGCAGCGCACACGGAGCGCAAATATTACTCACTACCGTCTCGCACCCGGCCTTCAGAACAGGGCGAATCGGGCCTGCTCCACTGCCTGTCCCGTCAGACAGGCTGATCTGTGTCCCCCCAAAAACAGCTGGCCTTACTCAGCGCCATTCTGTCTGCCATATTGGTACATTACATTGACAGTTACATTTAGGCACCTAAAAGACTACACGGTTAACTTTTTATATTGGCTATGTAGTGGTGTTTTGTATAGCTGGATATTCACTGAAGCAGATTGGGTAGAGCTCCCAACCTGGGATTCAAACCCTGCAACCTCTTGGCTCACAAACACGGATGCCAATACTCTGCCCTGCCGTGTTACTTGTAAACATATTAGTCTTCAAACAAGAAAAAAAAGGCAGTTTCTGATCAGGGTATGCAAGCAGCACACAGATCTACATCCAATCAAAACACCCCCCCCCCCCTCAGATTTTATTTTCTGTGACTTTCGAGCTATTTACAGTGTGCAGATAGCCTGGTTGCGCTTTAGTGTGTTACTGATGGATCTCTCACGGATTCCATGCTTTGTTCCATTGAGTGACTGTAAGCATCGTCTTTGTTCCACAGGTATTACTATAACAAGAGGATCCTGCATAAGACTAAAGGGAAGAGATTCACCTACAAGTTTAACTTCAATAAGCTGGTGCTGGTGAATTACCCCTTCATTGACATGGGGTCAGCAGGTAAGGGGCTCCACTGCTGTTCCTCTGCTCCTAATGAGCCACATGCTGCTCTCTGTCTGCACAGAAGAGCAGTGTTTTACTTTTGAATAGCACGATATTAGTCCATGGCTTACAGTATATGGCATTCTGGGGCTCTACTCTAGCATTTTTTCCCATGTGCACATGTGCTCCTTAGTTAGAACGTTGAGGAGCACACTAATGCATCCTAATTAGTCGATGAGCTCCTGCATTATTTTTTCCAGTTAGCACACATTAATTTTCATGAGCAAATGTTCCTAAAATGGGAGCGCTGTCGAGCCGTGTGTTCAGTCTTTCACCTAATCTTCCTCCCCCTCTCCCTCTCTTCTGTCCCTCTCTCTTCCCATTCCCTCCCTCTCTCCCCCCTTTCTGTGTTCTCCTGCCCCTCCCTGTCTTGTTCCCCTGCCCCCTCCCTCTCTCCCTCCCTCTCTCTGTGTTCCCTGCCCCTCCCTCTCTCGTGTTCCCTCCCCCTCCCCTCTGTGTTCCCTGCCCCCTCCCTCTCTCTGTGTTCCCCTGCCCCCTCCCTCTCTCTGTGTTCCCCTGCCCCCTCCCTCTCTCCCTCCCTCTCTCTGTGTTCCCCTGCCCCCTCCCTCTCTCTGTGTTCCCCTGCCCCCTCCCTCTCTTCCCTCCCTCTCTGTGTTCCCCTGCCCCTCCTCTCTTTTCCCTCCCCTCTCTCTGTGTTCCCCTGCCCCCTCCTCTCTCTCCTCCCCCTCTCTCTGTGTTCCCCTGCCCCTCCTCTGTTCCCTGCCTCTCTCTTCCCTCCCCTCTCTCTGTGTTCCCTGCCCCCTCCCTCTCTCTCCCTGCCCCCTCTCTCTCTGTGTCCCCTGCCCCTCCCCTCCTCCCTCTCTGTGCCCCTCCTCTCTCTGTGTGTTTTAGGCAGCGGTGTTCCTCAGAGCGCCCCCCCGGTGCCCTCGGGGGCGGGGACGCACTTCCGCTTCCCGCCGTCCACGCCGTCGGACGTGCTGTCGCCGAGCGAGGAGCTGCGCAGCCCGGTGTTCAGCGCGGCGGCCGGGCGCCTGGCGCGCAACTCCATCAGCGACTGCAGCGACGGCACGTCCGTCAACTCCGAGCTGGAGGAGGGCGGGGCCGACGAGCGGGGCGGCGAGCGGGGCTTCCGCGGCGTCCTGCACCCCCGCCTGTCCCACGACTCCCTGTTCCGCCTGTACGGGGCGCCCCACCCGCGCGGCCACCCCGCGCACAGGGTCCACCCCGACCCCCTCTCCCCCTTCCCCGTCTCGCCCCTGCCCGGCTCCGGCGGGGCGGGGCTGCTGGCCCCTCCCCTCTCGCCCGCCCTCTCCATGACGCCCTCGTCCCACCTGCCCTACACGCCCTCCCCCTCCCTCAGCCCCATGCTGGGCTCCCACTTCTCCTTCAACCCCGAGGACATGAAGCGCTACCTGCAGGCCCACACCCAGAGCGTGTACAACTACCACCTGAGCCCCCGCGCCTTCCTGCACTACCCCAACATCATCATCCCCCAGCCGCAGCGCCCCGACAAGGGCCCCGCCCACCACGCGGCCCTGTCGCACGGCCACGCCCACGGGCACGCCCACGCCCACGCCCACCCGCACCCGCTGCACAGCCCGCTGCACCCCGGCGAGGACCCACACCTCTCGCCCTTCAAGTTCAAGCTGCAGCCGCCGCCGCTGGGCCGCAAGCAGCAGCGCGACGGGCAGGGCCCCAGCGGCTCGGGCTCCGCCCCCTCCGCCTGCGG